>NC_057863.1:76520293-77120293 GCF_019393635.1 Dromiciops gliroides | reverse complement strand
AAGGCTGCTATAGGAATGGAGCTATTCATCCCAAGCTCACTTGAAAAAGGAAACACTAATTGTTCTGAAACCCTGGGCCTCTGGTAATATGTTCTGAGTTATGAGTATAGAATCCCCAAGCTATCAACGAGAAACTAGATGCCCAATATGCAGAAAAGCAATTTGTGATAGTTTTACTCAGTGGAAAACATTCCCTGTCTTTCTAGGCCATGTTTATCTGAAAGGCCCTTCTTGCTTACCAGCAGGTCAGCACATTTAAAAGTCAAACAGCTGGAAATAACCCTACCAAATTACCTGAATATGGTAGGGGATCATTACCCTATGCTTATTTTTTTTAACCCTTCCTCCACCCCTATCTAAATTTTCTGTTCTTGATGAAACTATGAGGTAGTATGGTTGTTACACAGAGTTTCTTTATCTGGGGTCCATGGGCCTTGAGGATTCCATAGATACATTTCAAAGCATTCATTTACCTGAATGACAAAAAAATATAACTTTATTTTCATTAATTCCCAACTGAAATTTAGCAGCTTTTTCAATTATTTAAAAACCTTTTTTCCTGAGAAGGGGTCTATGGGCTTTGCCTGATTACCAGAGGGGTCTATCATCCCAAAATGTTACAAACCCTGTCCAAGACTGTAATGATTAGATTACAGAATTCTACAAAGAAGAGAGAAAAATATAACTGGAATTCATTATGCTCACAGTGGGGAAGAAGTATGGATGTTGAGCCTGGATGATCGTTGGTCAGAAATACAATAGAAAAGAGTGTTGTTTAGGTCCTGGTTGGACTGTGTGGCTTCAGAGGTTCAATCAGGGACTAGAAAACCCACCTGTCAGGTATGTTGGAATGAAGATTTCTTTTATTTATGAATTGGACTAGGTGGCTGAAGAGAAGTCCCTTCCAACTTTCCCATTCTATGATTTGATTCTACCCCCTTCAAAATCTGAGATTCTGTGATTTTGGAAATTGTTGCCTCACAAAGTGGTATAAAGATATCACTAGGCTCAATAATGAGTAGAGACAGTCTCGATTTCATATTAAAAAGATAGTTCTGGGGAAGAAGATTTGGAATTCAGTGCCTTAGGAAGAAGCAGACAAAGTTCTGGGATTATAATTAAAACACCTGGGTTCAGGTCCCAGTACTAGCACACCACAGATTTTGATTCTGAGCAAACTGTTTCACCATCTCAAGGCTCAATTTCTTTCATCAGTGAACGAGGGATAATAATATGGGCATTTCCTAACTTATGAGCTCGTTCTTAGGACAGTATTCTGTAAAAAGTTAAGCGATATGATCTGTATAACTGCTGAACTAACATGGAAATTGTTTTGGTATAGTTATGATAGTTTTTCTTAAAAGCTATGTGATGACAAAGGAGAAATAGACTATTATAATTAAGAAGGCCTTAAATATCAGGTGAGGAAACTGAGTCTTAGAGATAGTAACAGGCACACAGTTAGTCTTTGGCAAAGTCAAGGACTAGAACCCAACACTATCTAGGGTGCTTTCGGACAGGCCACAATAAGCATACAATTTACAGGAGTTTACCTGATCATCTAAACATTCCAAATTCAAAATCAGAAGGTAACAGAACCCTCCTCTCATAATGCACACTTGTCAGAAACTGGAAGCAAAATCTACCTCCAAGTCAAACCAATTCTCTTTTTTTCTAAGGCATATTTTCTGTGTTCCTGAATACATCTTGGGGTATTTTGGCAACCTGAGCACATTTCAGAGGGCAGCAATCATGCCTTGCAAAGAAACATCTCCTAAAATCTTCATGTAGTACTGTACCTCCTTCCTATGCAGTGTTCCTTTTCAGGTCTGTGGAGTATAGTCAGCATATCATCAGTAAGCACTTTCAATATGTAGAACACTGAGCTAGGCACTGGGCAAGATAAAAAGATACATCCTCCATCTTTGGAGGGAGAAAAATGCACTAAGTTTAAGGAACATGCTTGCTGTCTGAGTTTCTCCATAGCCCATGTCCCTGCATCTCTTTGGTTGTTAGTTATTAATATTTCATTAATTTTCAAGCTACTGCAATTTTCCCCTGAGATATCATTAATAAAATACTACCCAAATCAGCAAGATTACAGTCAAAGTGACCAAACTACAAAACCGATTTAATTACCTAGAATTTTTTTTAGGAGTGCTGAGCACTTGCTTTAATTTAAAGAACTGAATCATCTGCTACTTTGATGATTACAAAGGGTCATTACCTTATTCTGTTTTGTTAGTTATTTTAATTAATTCTCATACTTTCTCCACTTATGTTTATTTCTGTAGATGCCCTTTTAGAATGACAATGAACTATTCTTTAAGATGAAGAAAAGATCATGAAAAGCTTTTGAACTAAATTAAGAACAGATATACTATGGAAATTCAATACAGACATTCTCCCTTCTATACTTTTTTTTCTCCTACATTTTGGTCAAAAAGTAGACTCCATCAATTTGAAATACTCGCTTCTGTCAGGCTGGTCAGTTCCCCTGCACTGCTCTAATCCTCCAACAACTCTGAGGATACAAGTGTTGCTGATGCTAAATAATGTGTAGTGTCAAGGAAAAGGCCAATTTGACTTAAAGGAAATGCTGTCTCAGGCATTTGACAGGCTGCCCTGAAGAAGTGGGGCTCAAGTAATTCTGGGGAGCTCTAAACATCAGAAATAGCCCCAATGTGTAGAAGTTGAAAGGAAGATGATATGTGCATATATGTTTATATACACACATATATCACATATCATATAGTCATATAACCTAAGCATGTATGCATATATGTATGTACATGCATATACACACCAAACATACAGTATAATATATGCATATACCTATATACACATATAATAAACATATATATGTTCGTGCTACCTCGGAGTATTGTAATCAAATGTGAGTAAAATATACAGAAAGTGAAGAGACTTGTCAAGTCTAACACAGCAAGTAAGTAGGCAAGACAGGATTTGAACTCAGGTTTATCTGACTCCAGGTCCTGCCCCCTACCCACTGAAACAATTGATTGTTACTATGAGTTAGTGAGTTCGTCATCTCAAGAGGTCTTGACCCAGAGAACCAATGATCAGTCACAGATTTAATTGGGCGGGTTTTTAGTTTGTGTCATATATTGTCTGAAATGTATATATTTTTTTTACCTTTAGGAGTCTGTAGTTCCACTGTATATCAATTCACTATTATGAGTCGGAGATAATGCGTCTAGGATGAATTTGAGTCTTTTTGTCATTAATCTATTTTTCTTAACGATCACCGTATATACAGCCTTTTTCTTTAAAAGATGTTTAAAATTAAGCCTCTTTCAAAGGTAATGAGGCTTTAAACATCTCCTCAATTTCAATCTGGTCTTAATCTGCCAAGGAGGCCCTACCAGAGATTCTAATTTGTTACAACAAATAAAAGAAAAATGAAACTCATGTATTATACCAGAGTGAGGCCAAAAGGGTAACATTTCCTCTTCTATGCCTGAAAGGAAGTCAATAAGTGACTCTCTGAAGCTTTCACTAGAAAGGCTGAATCTTTAGTGATGATGAAGAAAATCTATCCTGAAATCGTACCAATCAGAAGAAAGAAGATCTGTCAAGAAAAATAAACAATTGCCATGATCTTACTAATACTGAGAGTGAAATTGATCAGCTTTATCCACAGTTAGAAAAGAAAAGAACATTAGTTGAAGTATGCCTTTATATTTATAAAATGCACAGTGAAGGTTAATTTATGTATTTTTATAGGAAGTTTATTTTTCAGAATTTTTGAGTAGAAAATGCTGAACTTAGTGTAAAAACCATCAGATAATACAGCTATTTATAGAGGAGCAATATAACATTAAGTTGTTTTACAAATTGATCATCACAATAATAAATTCCTATATTTGCATAACCCTTTACGAAGCATTTTTACTTAGTTAACTTAAGTGATTGTCATCACCCTCCTTATAGGAAGGAATGAGGGAGGGAGGGAAGAAGGGAACAGATGTGGCATAGGAGAAAGAGGGCTTTTCTGGGAGTCAGGAAAACTAAATATGCATCTCACCTTAGATACTTACTAAGGGTATGACCTTGAGCAAGTCCCTACTCATTTGTAAAATGGGCATAATTATCCATATTTCCCAACTCGCTGGACGGTTATTAAGGAATATGAATTGGTCTGAGTCGCTATTATTTTTATATATAGTGTACATTAATTAACACCAATTTACAGATTAAAAGAAAATACAAAACTGAAGGAAAAGACGATGTACTCAGACCTGAGACTAGAATTCAGACCAACTAACCAGAATTCAACACCTTTAGTTACTAAACTATCCTAAACATGATAATACAAATGGAGATTAAAATCTTATAAGATCTCTTTGAGATCTAATGTTTTCTTTTTAGAAAGGTAATACTAGTTTATATATATATATTATATATATATATATATATATATAATATATATATATTATATATATATATATATATATATACATAAACATACATACATACCTCCATATACTTAAGGTATATGAAACACTATGCATAATTATTTTATTTGATATTCTGAGGTGGGTGTCCTTATTACCTCCATTTTCCTATTTGTAACAAAAGTTGGTTAGTCAATGAACATATATTAAATACCTACTATATGTCAGGCACTATGCTAACCACTGAAGATATAAAAAACTGCACATATTAGGTGGACATGCTAGCGGAAGCAGCAAAGCACTCTGAGAAAAAGACAGGAGGGAATATGTACCAAGGAAGTCAAATGACTACTACCACCTTGACCGCCACATCTCCCCATCTCAGACCCCTGTGGTCTGAGCACAGTACCGTGAGCCCAAGAACCTTTGGAATAGCAATGTTTCCTGCCCAGCATCTGCATACATCATCCTGGGAACTCAGTCTCCATGGAAATTCAGTCTGACAGCTGCTCCTGCAGGTCCTGCTTTTTAAAACCCCCAAAAGAAACTTCTTGACACCAGACGCCTTGGCACTGTCAAATGATTCAACATCAAAAACTGAGATGATTTTATAGAATGACATAAAAGAAGTGGCATTACCATCTGCTTTGCTTCTCTCCTCTGAGGACCCGGAGACTTTCCCATCTAACTTCTAGCTGAAACTTCCAAAATATGTGTTGTCTTACCCATTGGAATGTGAACTTCTTGAGAGCAGGGACTGTCTTACCTTCCTATTTGTATCCAGTATTTACAGAAGTCCTTTCCTTTTCTAAGGACTTAATACATTTTTCATTCATTCACTTCATTATAATTTTAACAGTGATAGAATTGTGGCCTTAGGTCTGGGAGGTATCCAAGAGGGCATCTAGACCCAAACCTCTCATTTTGCAGATGAGAAAATGGAGGCCCAGCGAGCTGAGGTTACTTGCTTTAGGGTCATAGAGCTAAGGAAGTATCAGAGGCAAGGCTGAATCAAAATAGTCTTGACTCCAAATCCATCATGTTTCCTACCATACTACTTGGCTGACTTACCATGAGTCTAAGATAGGAGAGGCAGTCTCAGCCCTCCACCATGCACTAATTTTACTTTCCCTTCTTAAAAAGTTGACATATATGGCCAGAAAGCTTTACTGAGGCCAGATAGATTCTTATTAATTTTTTTTTTGGCTGGGCAATGAGGGTTAAGTGACTTTCCCAGGGTCACACAGCTAGTAAGTGTCAAGTGTCTGAGACTGGATTTGAACTCAGGTCCTCCTGAATCCAGGGCCGGTGCTCTATCCACTACGCCACCTAGCTGCCCTTCTTATTAACTTTTATCATAAGGATTTGTCTCTCTGCTATGCCCTGAGAATGATTAACTTGTTTCGTTTGATCGATATTTTCCTTGTGGAAAAAAAAAACCCTATATTTTGTCAATGTTTATTTTATTAGCTGTTTGTCCTGCTAAATATAACTGTACTTTAAACTGGGTAAATCAGGTATGCAAATTTGGCATGAATCACAGGTTCTGAACCTAGGAAAAATGGGATAAGCTGACTGAAAATCAGGCTCTAGGCAATGAGAAATTCTAATTACAGCACAACCTACACTAAAAAGTACTGGTGCTGAACTTCTTGAGGCTACAACTGCTTCTAGGCTTCCTATACGTCACCACTATGACCTTGGTGGATGTGAGAAAGACTGATGAATATTTTGCAGCAAATACAAATTTCTTGGAAATATCAGATTTTTTAAAAAAATTATTTCATTTTTTTCCTTAATAGTATTTTTTTCCAGTTATATGTAAGGATAGTTTTCAACATTCAAAATATCAGACTTTTAAAAATTACGCATAAAGCAAAAAGTAATTACTTGTTTAGAAAATCAAACCACATTTTAAACATGCTTTGAATATATAATTTTTGTAAAATATTCATAGCTGTGTTCATTTGGTCAGGTAATATTTGACAATATAGTGTTGACTCCCCTGCTGCCAACTGGAATAATGCAAGGTATTTGGCTACCATTCAAGTAGTTACCACTAGATGGCACTTAAGTTGAATAACAAGGTTTGATTTCCTAGTTGTTCTATAATTAATGCTTTTGGGCCAGTGCAGGGGACAGGTAGGTGGAACAATGGATAGAATGCCAGACCTACAGTCAGGAATACTCATCTTCTTGATTTCAAATCTGTGCTCAGACACTTACTAGCTGTGTGACCCTGCACAAGTCACTTAACCCTGTTTGCTTCAGTTTCTTCATCTGTAAAATGATCTGGAAAAGGAAATGACAAACCACTCCAGTATCTTTGCCAAGAAAACACCAAATGGAGTCACAAAGACCCAGACATAAATGTTGTTATAATAACAAAAAATAAGGCTTTTATTTTAAAAATTATAATATAAAAATATATAACTGAGATAGGATAAAGAAAATATGAAACACAAATACCTCACTGAATTCACATCAATGCCAGTAGCAACCTTCTCTTTTCCTACATGCCCCTTGCTAAACCACTTCTGCCTGCCATACCCCCATTAGATAACTTTGCATTATTTTTCATTGTATCAGAAGGAACAGTCTTCAAATTCCTTCTACCTAACTTTAAAACCTCTGTGTTTTCATCCATCTTTTTCTTTCTCTCTTGCTTCAGAGAAAAGGGTAGTTCTTTCTTGAATTAAATTTTATTCTTTTCAACTATTGAAAATCTGTCTTTTCACCTTCCACTTTCCAACCTACACCCTTACTAAAAAGAAATGAAAATAATACCCTTGTAACAAATATTTATATTCAAACAAATAAAAATACATATACACATAGATATATGTGGGAGGGATTGGAGTGAGTTTTTCAATCTCTACTTTGAGTTCATTTATAAAGAGGTAGGTAGCAAGTGTTATCATGAGTAGAGATAACTCTTTTTCAGACCAAATCTTATACTTCTACCTGAATCTTATCATTCCTGTCCCATCTCCTCTAGGTACCCTTTCTCATTTATCATCTCTTTTCTTTCTTGCATTGTTATTCTTACCTTCTCTACTGATTCTCCCCCTTTTCCTATAAACACATGTAAATGTCATCATTCCTAAGGAATACATACATACACACATACATATGTACATACATATACGTATACATGTATAATATATGTCTCTGTATATCACTTTCACTCCTAGATATTATATTCATTTAGGAAAAGAGACTGCCTCCCTTATCTTTTTTTTATTTTTTTTGCAGGGCAATGGGGCTTAAGTGACTTGCCCAAGGTCACACAGCTAGTAAGTGTCAAGTGTCTGAGGACGGATTTGAACTCAGGTCCTCCTGAATCCAGGGCCTGTGCTTTATCCACTGGGACACCTAACTGCCCCCCTCCCTTATCTTTTGATCTCTTCATTGGCTTCCCATCCTAAAAAAGCTTTGGAAAAATAGTTTTATCTAAGACAATTATAACATTTTTTTACAAATTATTGGATAATGGGGTTGTATGATGAGTTCCAAAGAGAATCAATATTTCTATCTTATTTGTGCCAGTAACTAAAGAATTAAGAAATTTTCTTCACCTGGAGATCAGTGTTCCATGAAATCCGCTAGACATATATTATGTTCAATTGCCTATATATTATAAATGTGAACAAGTTACTATATAGATAGCAACAGTAATTTGCTCAGCTGTTTTCAATAAACTGTTTAGCTGGTAAATGTTCAAGAAGTTTTTCTTTATTTAAATTAGGAAGACCATACAAACTTAAATGGCTCAGTGATTCCAAAATGAGTAAAATTTTAAGAGGATGCCCTTTTTTAATAATTCTAGGAGCAAGTAGCTATCCAACATTTAGGGTGTTCAATAAATTAAAATGGTAGTTGAAGGAAATTATTGGCTAATATATGTCTCTGCTAACAGGAACAGAATAAGTAGTTACTTTCCTGTGGAAGATCATGTGGTCAGTCACTTGCATCCAGTTTATACATGACTATGGTAGTTAAAGACATCTTAACTGCTGACCTTAATAGAATCAGAAAGTTCACTGAAAGGTTCCACAAACCAATATTAAAACAGGTCATGTAGAGTCTAAAGATTAACCCAACTCCAACAAGTCTTTCTGAAAAATCTGTTTTCAGCTTTAATGCTCTTTGTGCTAATAAAATTTGTCCTTCTGAATGTTTGTATTTTAATATTGTATAGATATTTTTTTCCTGTAGAATCCCACTTACAGTTAGTAGGTGTTCAAGAAAAAAATCTTTTAAATTAATGAGGTTGATTTAAATGAAATTGAAATTAATCAAATTGCTTAAATGTATTTAAACGAATAGACTTAAGGCTGTTAGGCATTTGGTTAGCAAAGAAAGAGGTGCATGTGCCAGAAATCTCAGTTCTTATCTCATTCTGCTTGTAGAAATGTGGAGTCACCTTGAAAACTGAAACTTTGTCTTCTCCATAAGACAGTAGACATTACACAGGGAACATATTCTTTTAACAATGTCCTATTGTTCTTGGGAAAATGACTACAGCATGGTTTGACATTTCTGAGTCGATTTATCACTCTTTCTTCCATCCTTTTCCTCAAAGGTATTAGTGCATTAACTGCCTTATTAAAGTTACATTCATTTTATTTCCACTCCAAAGTAATATTTTACATTTGCATAATGCACCTATCAATAACACTTTGCAAGACATTTATTAAATTTCTGTAATTAAAGGTAAAGGAGAGATTAAGCTAAAATAACAAACTGCTAAAATGTTATATTGAGAACAGTAAGCCAACCAAAGAGCAGTTCATTAGATTTTTTAAAATGATAATCCCTTGCCAAACAGAGCTGTTAAAATTAGAGTATATTGTATTTCACTACATTTAAATTTGATAAAAATCTTGACAGTGTTTTCCTAACACCACTAAGATACTTCTGTAATTTCTGTGTGTCAAGGAGAGCTTTCAAGAGAAGTCCCCAAACTCAAATCTCAGGCTTCTCACAGTATCAAAATCATTTGAGAATGAACTGTTATCTTCCTAGGTAGAAGGATCAGATAGGGAAATCACAGCCAAGCACAATCCCCAAATCCTGGAAAGGGAAGACAGATCATCTCTGTTTACTTGTATGACTGGCTGCCAGCACAAAGAGAAATCTCACTGGTGGTGTTCAGAGTTTTCCATGAACTACCATTTGTTCCCTAATTAAGGACAGCTATTTCCCAAAGCAGAATGATATAATACTATTCAAGGGACAAATGTCTGGAATAATGCATCTGTCTTGATTGGTGAGTCAAGTAAAAACTAAATAATGGATGAAAATTTGTCCTGTAACAAGGCTGCAACAATGGAGTGGGAAGCAAACCTAAGTTAGGTAAGTGATTGTAAATAAGGATCCTTTCCCTTTCTGGCTACAACTCTGGTGATGTGAATTGTAAACAACACTTTTGAAGCTTTTCCTTAGGGAAAATCTATTGTGTTGCATCCTAGGTTCCAGAAGGGGATGCTCTGTCCACACTAACCATAACTCAGAAGCCAAATAGGCAGCCCTACATACGCACATGCACACACACGCATGCACACATACACTCACATATATAGACAGAGAGACAGACATAGAGACACAGAGACATAGAGAGAAAGACAGAGAAACAAAGAGAGAGAGAGAAAGAGAGAGACAGAAAGAATTCCAAGTTTCAAAGTTATTCTTTAAAGGGCAAGGCAAAGGAGAAGGATAACTAGGAAGTAAAGGGCTTTTATATTCTCATTTAGAAATTCCCCTCAAGCTAGCTGGTTGTTATTTCTAGGTGCATTGTGAACACAGAAAAGCAGTTGTTCCCACATTTTAAAGTAACTCCAATTGAATGTTTAACCTTTTGGTCGACTACTGTCACTATCTAATGGTTATTTTACATAGAATACACAAATATGGGGAGCACACCCAATTACCATTTCATAGAACTCCTAATGGGCTAGATGGATGGAAGGAAAATCAACCCATGGCCTTTGTAGTAGTGAGGGCTAGATGAAGAGATGTTTGCAGTGATTTCAGAAGAAAAATGTCACAACAGTCAAACTCAATTTTTCTATTAAATGGTGGGTCCTTTAAAATGACCCCATTTTAAATAATTAATGCTATTTCTATGAGCTTCAGAATCTCTATAGATTATTCACAAAGAGGAATGATTATACTTTCTAATCCTGGTGTTATATTTAGTAACTTACACAAGCCTGTAGAGGACATGAACCTCTTAGTGCACTCAAAATAACCACCTCTCCCTAGCATTCATCACATGCATGCCCATTGTTGATAAGTAACAGTTTATTTACATGACACCAGCAAACTCTTTCCTAGTAGACACCCAATTACCAAAATAAAGATGATAGTGATAAGCATAACTACATTTATATAGAACTTTAAAGTTTACGAAGCCTTTTTCCTTATGTCATTTAATTCTCATAACAACTCTGAGCAATAGATGCTATTATTATCCCATTTTACAGATGAGGAAATTGAAGCAGACAGAGACTGAGTGACTTACTCAAGGTCACACAGCTGGTAGGTGTCTGAGGCCAGATCTAAGTTCAGAACTTCCTGACTTCCAGGTCCAGTGCTCTATCCATTGAACTACCCTATCTGCCTCTTTCTATGATGCAATTTTCTATGTTGGCAGCCAGATAAATATCACATCTGTTCCCATCTACTCTAAGGATGTAAAAAAAATAGAACAAAGCCTTTTTTTCCCAGATAGGTATTTCATACCTGGAATTCAACTAATGTATAATATCGGCACACTGAAAATGCAAGGCAAGATTTATAGGGAAGTCATGAAATACCATATACATAAAGAAAAAAAAACTTTTAAGTTGAAAAATTCATCTTTTAAAAGATTTTATTACATTTGGTTTTGTTGCAACAGATACTAACCACTAACTCACGACTAACTCCCTTTCAAGTACATTATCTGAAAACACAAGTCAAAATAATCAGGCAGTGAGCATTTATTAAGTGCTTACTTTCAATCAGGCACTGTACTAAGTACAGAGAAGAACAAAGAAATGTAAAAAAAAAAATCCTTGTTTTCAAGGACCTTACAATCTATTGAGGAAGACAACATGGAAATAGCTATGTACTAATAAGCTATATATAGGATAAAGTGGAAATAATCTAGGCACTGGAATTTCGAAGGATTCGAAAGCCTTCTTGGAAGTGAGATGTTAGCTCAGACTTTATGGAATCTGTCCACTTTTGTAATAAAATAATTAAAATGTAAACACTGTCAGGTTGTACCTTGTCAAGACTTCAAAAAACATCAGTGAAAGTTGGAAGGGTCAAAAACAGAGACCATGGAATGTAAAAGGGAAGCTCTTTCAAATATAAAGGAAACCATTCAAAAAGGGTCTTAGAAAGGGCTTGAGGCTTGAGCAACTCATCTGCATATGAAAAATTCAAAATATACTGCATTTATCAAAAGGTACAGATTACTTCCACATCTTTGTTGACAGGCACTCATATGTTTAAGGCTCCAACAGGAATCTGGAAAATTTCACTGGCTAATGACCATAAGTAAGAGTGGTATCCCTCACTAACTTGTACTGAAAAAGGAAGAATAGTGGAACAGGAAAGGTTCGACTTTTGTACAGAGGGGACAGTGTTCAAAACGAAGACATTGAACAGTGCCTATGTCACTGAAGGTAGGCTTCTGCCAAACATAGGCTAAGAGTTTCTGCCTTTGTTGAAAGAACCAGTAACACTCTAGCTAAAAAGACCATTATAATACTCCAGCAGAAAAGACAACAGTAACATTCATCTGAGTCAGAGGATGGGGAGTGGAGATTTCAACTGATCATCAAACAGGAAAGCCAGGTCATCCAGAAGATCAACTTGTCCATTCCAAATAGCATGGTCTATAAAAGTCCCAGAAGCCTGATATAGTCTAGGACAGAGATCTCAACCTTACCTGCCTGACCCAGTCCAGCAGATGAAATGACATACTCAACTCAGCCCACTAGCATCTTGACCCCTTTGCCTAAATCACTGTCCTTTGTAAGGAATAAGTCTATTTGAGCAATGGGGCTGCTTATCCTTCACCAACATCAATGCCCTACCCTAAAGCAAACTTTATGAAGATTGCAGAGGAAGAAAGGACCCTGGGGTCCTGCTGGCCTAGAATTACTTCAAGTATGAATGCCCAGGAGAGGTCCCTTATTACCATTATACTTTTAGTTCATGCCCACTTCTTTCCTTGTCCCATGGACCCTATTTTTGGGAAAGAAAACCTCCGACTGGAAAGGAAGATGCATTTTAACCACTTTTTTTTGGTGGTGGTGGTATTTTTTGTTTGTTTGTTTGTTTTGTCATGTCAATTGAATAAATGCCATTTCTAAAAGATGAGTTAAGTGGCTGATTGGTAAGAAGCTCACTGGTTATGACTCTTAGGCTACAGTGCCAGGACCATGGCATTGCTCCTTTTTTTTTTTTTTAGGTGAGGCAATTGGGGTTAAGTGACTTGCACAGGGTCACACAGCTAGTAAGTGTTAAGTGTTTGAGGCCAAATTTGAACTCAGGTCCTCTTGAATCCAGGGCCAGTACTCTATCCACTGTGCCATCTAGCTGCCCCAGGGGCATTACTCTTAAAACTCAAGGTGGCAGTTTCCCTATAGAGACCCAGTTTATCGGTGTGACTTCAGTTGGTGCAATAGCTTGGAGAGGATACTTTAAGTGTTTCAAGATTTATAGTCATAACCTTTACATATATTGATTCCATGTGATTATCACCACAACTAAATGAGATGAAATTCCTGGTGTTAGTAACCTCATTTTGTATGGCCTCAGCTTTGCTTTTTTGTTGTTGTTGTTTTGCCTTGATTTATATTATTATCATCACTAGAACCACTTTTCTTTTGGCTTTGCTTTTTTCAAATCACATAACTTCACCTAAGTTTCATCAAATTTCTTTGAAATCCTAACATTTGTCTTTCCTTATGACATGAATATATTTTATAGTATATCTAAATACATTTTTTTCAGCCAACACCCTGTATTACTGGGTACATATATTGGTTCTATACCTTTGCTTTGATATGGTTGCACAGGGTATAGAATACTGGGCCTAGAGTCAGGAAGATTTGGGTTCAAATTTGGCCTCCAGTACTTACTAGATATGTGCCTTTGCATAAGTCACCTAACTTCTACTTGACTCACTTTCCTCAATTGTAAACGAGGTAGATAATAATAGAATGTACCCCCTGGGGTTATAGTGAAGATCAAATGAGATACTAATTGTAAAGCCTCTTAGCACAGTGCCTGGCATATTGTAAGCACTTAACAAATGTTTGTTTCTTCCCTTCCTTCAAAAAACACTTTAATCATGTTAATGTTCCAGGGAGTACTTTTTCTAGATACCTTAAAGTTTATATGTATTTACATAGGTCAGCATGGCCCAGTGGAAAGTCTATTAGACTGGGATTACGAAACCCCTGGGATCCAGGTTCACCTTTGCTATTATTGCTTTTCTGTTTCCTTTTGGCTGAGTAGCATTGTACTTTCTTCATCTGTAACTGAAAAGTTTGGAATAGATGATCTTTAAGTCAGGTTCGTACCCATTATAACTGTATGACTATATGTTTTCTGAGAACAAATAAAGTAATTTCTGTTTAATATATCTTGATGGGGCAAAAAAGATTTGTCTTGTTATTTGTGATGTTATATTTGACAAAAGAAATTCTGCAACGTGAAAGATATAAGGTATTAGTGATTTGTCTGTGACTTCCAAAGGAATAAAAAGATTTCTAAATAAGAACCACTTTTGGTAAAAAGCACACTCAAAATGCTTTCCCCCATCTCTTTAACAAGCACACTTCCTGGTAAGTGGGAATTGTTTCATACAAGAAAGATAAATGCCCATTTAGCTACCTGTACGGAATACCTCAAGGGAACAGAGCAAATGTCTGACATTGTAGAGTACAGTAATGTTGATTATGACAGCAACAGTATGTGACCTGCTGTCAGAACACACTGGGACAAACCAAAAAACATGTTTCAAATGTCCCCATAAATACATTAGCCACCTGGGAGATGGTCTCAGCCAATGACTACTGAAGGATAAGTTTGTGATCAACACACTGCTCACTGTGGTCTTCCTGCTAGTCACAGAAGGTTTATCACATTCGAAGATGCCATCTGGGGCAATTTCTACCATCATAGCCTCACATTTTTGAAACACTAGTTCATTTTGGGGGTATTTATTACTGCAAATACATCAGGCATAATTGGACTTGTCTAACAAAAAATGACAGCTGCAGTAGCCTAATGATTTATCATACATTTTTACTGTTTTTTGATAAAAAGGCACGTGCTGCTGGCATGTAGGAGGATTCATATGGGAAAATGTATCCATAAGTATCTCTTAGCAGTACCTAAAAGCTAGAAGGTTTTACTTTTAGATAAAGATTAGGTCCTAATTACTTAATTTGGTATGTTTTCTTTATTAAAATGGAAACCTATATCTGAAGGGTATTTAAGGATTCAATTTTTCTAGGTTGTTAAAAGAAACATGGGAGCTAGGTGGCGCAGTGGATAAAATGTGAGGCCTGGAGTCAGGAAGACCTGAGTTCAAATCTAGATCAGACATTTATGCACTATTTGACCCTGGGCAAGTCACTTGATCTTGTTAGCCTCAGTTTCCTCATCTGGAATATCATCTGGAAAAGGAAATGGGAAACCACTCCAGTATCTTTGCCAAAGCAAAAACAAAAACAAACAAAAACAAATGGGGCACAAGAGTCAGACAACTGAAAAATGATAGAACAACAAAAAGAAACAGTCTTTAGTTACATTTTCTGGGACAATAAAAGATGGACTATAAGGCAATACCAGCGTTGGGGATTTAAAATACTGCAGAAATGCTTGTAGTTATAATATATTTATTTTGATATCAGCCCCAATCTCCACTCAAAAGACAGCACAGTGTCTTTTATGGAAGAGAAAGCATAATTTTAAAGAAGAACACACTTTTTTCTTTTTCTTCCCCCTGTTTCTCCTTTTATTTTTTGAAAACACTCTTCTACATCTGAGTTCCTTCCCAATCCTAAATAAAAGCCATTCTTATCTGTAAACATCTGTTTGGCAGAATTTTTTTTTGGCCTATGTTCATATCAAAGATTAACAAAAATGCTTCTAATAGGTATTTAAAAATTACAAAAAAGTTACACTTTAAAGACTTTTGGAATGAAAGTCTTCTAAATTAAAATTCCCTTTTCTTGCAAGGTAAGTTTAAGAGAGGATATCATATCTCTATATTGAAGATATCTTCAGACATTTATTCAGATTTTTCCCTATCTATAAGTGTAGAAGTGCTGTGTCCATAGATACACCTAATTTATAATTACAGAATTCAGTAGGGAAAAAATCATACAAATAAAATAAACCGGTTAACTGTTAACTAGCAGTCAGTGGATTTAAAAACTCACTCACTGAAATCGCGAATCTTTGTATCATACTCAAGTATAAAATTCTACAGTTTTATAATATTAATTCTATTTGTCTTTTCCATGACATGACCACCTCTCTCAGACAAATCATTATAACCTCACATCTAGATAATATTTGTTTTTCTCAAGGCCTCTAATCTTTCTTTGTCAAAGGAATCTGCAAGTGGCTCTTAATGTAATCTTATTAAACCCTGTTTTCATCATGGCATTCCCCTCCTCAATACCCTTTAATACCTTTATAGTCTTTGTAAAAAAAAAATGCAGTCTTCATGTCCAAGTGGGGAATAAAATCCATATTCAGATATGAAACTACTTTTCCACCTCTCTCCATGAACCTTTCATTCCAGGTGAATTTTATCTGTCCACGGAACATAAATGCATTTTTCTCCTAAATAATTTTGCTCCCATCCAACTTTAATGTATTTTCCTTCCTTGCCATTGATACAAATCCAACATACCCTTCAAGATAGGGCTCCTAACATTTTTTTTTTTGCTGTTATTGACCCTTTTGATAATCTAATGAAGCTTATATTCTATGTTTCTATATAACCAACATATCTCTAAATCTGAGAAATGTCTCATAATGATTTTTTTAAAAATCCATAGGATTGCAAAAAGGGAAATTAATTATTCTGAAATAAAGCTGGATGTTTCCCTATTGAACTTACTGGAACACCTGAAATCTATTCATGGAAACCATAGATCTCCAGTTAAGAGCCCTTACCTTAAGATCTTGCCATAGCCCCATATCCATCTTGAAAAGAGTCTTGATCACTGAGTAAGAGTGAATTCCCCCCTCTCCTGAAATCCTGAAGTACTTATTATTAAGGTGCACAACTATAGTTTTACATCCATATATGTGTGTATGTATACATGTATATGCATACATACAGAGAGTACACAATATACATTGTTTCTGTATATATGTGTGTATGTATATACATATGCATGATATCACCTATTATAATTAATTAAATTCTTGTGTGTCTGTCTTTTCTCCTTAACAATGCCTTAAACTCCTGGGACCAAGGAAAGAGCATATCTTTTATTTATATGTATGTGTATCATCCATAGCATCTAGTGTAAGGCTATTCACATAGCAGTTGTTCTGTATATTTGTTAGTTATTTTTTTTTAAACACAGTCATAGAACCAGAAGGATTCTTAGATATTATTTAGTCCTAAAGCCCTCATTTTACAGACAAGGAAACCAAGGTCCAGAGAGGGGCTGGTTCCTCCCCAAAGCTAATCCTTCAATGAGTTTCAGAGCTTAAATCAGAACCCAAGACTCTTCACATACAGTTAAGTGCTCTTTCCTCTATACCACAGTACTTCTCGACATTTTTTTTTTAAATGAGTACTCAGGAGAAGAAATCCAAGACAAGTAAGGAGATAATAAGAGAGCACACAGCTGTCTTTGATTAGATCAAGTCACCAGACAGCTTCTCAATTTTACCCCCTACAATGAAAGAACTGGTTGATTTGATTACTGGGCCACCATTATTGATCACTGAAAAAGTGTGGTTACAGCTGTGCTTCAAGAGGAAAAGGCAAATATTATCTCTGTTTTCAAGTTAACAGGGTATATTTGACAAATTATATCCTGGCAGATGACTGATTTATAACTAAATACAAGATGATATTTTATAGCTATTCTTTAAAAAATCAGAAAGAGATGTGGTGATAACTAAGGCTTAGAAGAGCTTTATTCAGAACAGATCATGATGCAGTAAGTTATTTCCTTTCTTCACAGGATTACTGCACAGGTAGGCATAGGGAATGACATTAATCAACTATTATTTATGAAATTCTACAAGGCTATAGGCACTCTACTAAGCTTTGAGGATACAAATACAAAAAAATGAAATAATGCCTACATATGTCTAATGGGGAAGAAAAGTGGTATGAAAGGTACAATAAAGTATATATTGAATATAAAATGTATACAGTATAAGTATAAAGTTTATATATATATATATATATTTATATGTAAAGTAATTGAGTCATTACAGGGTAGTTTGGGAGGAAGGTCATTAGCAGTTGGAGAAAACAGGAAAGGCTTCATATAAGAGATGATGCTTATGCCATATCTTAAAAAAGAGAGACCCCAATTGCCTCACCAAAAAAATTTTTAAAAAGAGAGAGAGACAGTAAGGTAGAGGTAAATAAGGAGTACATTTTAGGCATGGGAGATGGTATATGGATGTGAGAGATGGATAGTAGTATGTGAGGAACTTATAAAAGACTAGTTTGGTTAGATCAAAGTATAAAGGGGGAATAATTTTCAATAACACTTGTTCAGACATGGTTAGACTAGATGGACCCTGAGGCCACTCCCTGCTCTGGGATACTTTGAATTTGCTTAGACAGTCAATGTGCAATTGATTAGTAGATACTTTGATGGTGTATATGTACTGAAGCCAGGCTAACCCTTTTAAAGATCACCATGACAGAATAGGATCATAGGTCTAAATAGTATATAATTAGCGCCTGCAAACATTGATTTGTAAAGGGCTTTAGAAGCCAAACAGAGAAGTATGTGTGTGATCCAAGAGGCAAAAAGAAGCCACCGGAGTAGATTGAATAATGGTGTTACAAGGTCAGATAGGAAATTAAGCAAAATTATTTTGATAGCTCTATGGAGTAGATAGAAACTTAAGTCAGGTAGACCTATCCAGAGTTTGTTGCAATCATTTAAGTCAGAGGACTGATGAGATGAATCTCTCTCAAACTCAGTTTTAAATGCAGAGAAGGGGACATATGTCAGGGATATCAAAAAGATAGAAGCAGTATAATTTGGCAACTGAATGGAGATGTGGGGTAAGGAAGAGGAAGGGGTCTAGACTAAAGCAGAGGTTATGAAGACAGACATGGTATACATGGCATTCAGTAAAACATTCAAAACAAAGAAAAGTTCAAAATAGTCCTCCATCTTGTGAAGTCCCCTTTCACTACCACACTAACAGTGACTGAGTGCAGGAAAGTGGGGGGAAGGGAGGGTGCTAGAAAAATCACCCAATTGTGACTGTCTATGAACATTAATATGATGAATTTCTAAATCCAAATAGTAGCCATAAATATGATCCAGGAGGGCATTGTCTAGTGAAATAATCTAGTTACCTGTCCTTGGTCTTACTCTATTCAATAATATTTTTATCAATTATAGCAATGAAAGAAATTGCTCAGTCAGTCTATTCAGCTTTATTAAGCATCTACTATATGTCAGGCACTATGCTAAGTTCTAGGCATACAAAGAAAGATCATAAAAGATTTGGGCTTGATTTAAGGAAAAGAGTATGTCAAATATGTTTTAAAGGGGATGCTTGTTCAGGTATTATTGGACTCTGAAATTCTTTAAATCCATTTATATCATGAATGTACAGTTGATTAGTTGATTCTTTGATGATGTGCATGCAGTGAAGCCTGACTGACTACCCCTCTAACCCATTACCTTGACAGAATAGGAACCTAAGTCAAAATCATATATAATTATCTCTTGCAAACACTGGGTCCACACTACACTGAATATTTATTTAGTGTCCAACTAACATAAATTGATAAACGTAATGGGACGACTGTTTTTACGACCAAATAAAAATTCATTGAACTATAAATTATCTTAATGTTCATTAATAGTAAGTGATATTTGATCAAATTTTCCCATTTCCTTTAAAAGTTATATTGAAACAGAACTCTGAGCAAAGCAATGACCAACCATCATTCTAAAGGACCAGTGAAGAAACTTACTACTCATCTCCTGAGAGTCATCTCTGGACAAAGGAATTCGAATGAAACATCTCTTTTCTGGATATGGTCATTCCTTGACTCTGCATATTTTTGGAGGGTTTTTTTTTCCCATTTGGATAAGGGAATGTGGCACAATGAAAAAATAGAAGTTAATTGAAAAAATAAATTTTAAAATGTTGTTTTGAAACAAACAAAAAAACCCAACCCAGAAACATTTCTTTCTTTGGACAGGTTAAGATTGGCAGATAACAAATGATGGTTCTTTAATTATTACATGACTTAGGTTTAAAATATATTTTTTTCAGGATAAACCTATCTCATTTTCTTACATGCCTTATTCCAGTGGAAGTCTCTTTTACAATGTTTTCCTCATTTTGAGATGAAGTACAGAAATTAAGTTTTTTTGCCCAAAATGAGACATCCAGTATCTTCACCATTATTTGAAAAACAAGTCTTTTAACTTCAAGATCCATGTTCTT
Organism: Dromiciops gliroides; assembly: GCF_019393635.1. Lineage (NCBI taxonomy): Eukaryota > Metazoa > Chordata > Mammalia > Microbiotheria > Microbiotheriidae > Dromiciops > Dromiciops gliroides. The sequence goes on along the minus strand of NC_057863.1, from coordinate 77,100,173 downwards.
TTTTTACCACACTACAGTTTCGTGCTTCTTCAGATAAGACATGAAAAAGTTACAAGTTCTTGGTTCCACAGGACAAATGATGAAAAAGACTTCCATCTTAAAATGGTAGGTCACTATGGGTATAGAGTATTGAACATGCTTCTATGCATGTCACTGTGCTGGTCAGTTTCACTTTACCCTTTTTCTTTGTTATAATGTTCTTGGGGAATTTAGGAGTTATTTGGACTTAATATGATTTTAAAAATTAAAGTCATTAATTAACCTTTCAAAATTGTATTGATGGGGGCAGCTAGGTAGAGCAGTGGATAAAGCACTGGCCCTGGATTCAAGAGTACCTGAGTTCAAATCCAGCCTCAGACACTTGACACTTACTAGCTGTGTGACCCTGGGCAAGTCACTTAACCCTCATTGCCCAACAACAACAACAAAAATTGTATTGGTCACATTAAAAGCAAACTTGTGCAACAGATGGCTCATATTAGAGAGCCTGGTATAGTGAGCACTTATTCACAGGATTTAGAGCTACAAGGGGTCATAGAGGTTATTTATTCTAGTATTCTGCTTTCATACAAGGGCCAGAAAGGCAAGGTAAATGGTAGAAGATTATAGGACAATGAGTTATAATTACATCTCCCCTAAATTTCCCTATCTAATGGCCTTTCTCATCCTTTTTGACTTCTCTGCAACCTTGACACTATAAATCACCTTCTCCAACTTGATACTCTCTACTCTAGAGATTTTTGTTATGATGCCTTTTAATTTTGGCTTTCCTCCCACATGTCTTACCACTCATCCTTCTCCTTTCCTGGATCTTCATCCAGTTTTATGTCTGCTAACCATGAGTATTCTTCCAGGCTCTGCCCTACACCTCTTTCTTTTCACTTTCTATACTCACTCAATTGTTGATTTCATCAGCTCCCTCACATCCATTCATCTCTATGTGGAAATTCTCATATCTATTTAATTAGCCCTAACACAACCTTCAGTCTCACATCTCTTACTGTCTTTTGGAAATCTTGAACTAGATATCCCAGAGACATCTTGAACTCTTAAAGATATATAAAACTGGGTTCATTATATTTCCTCCAAAATCTTTCCTTCTTCCTACTTTTCCTATTACTTTCAAAGGCATTAAAATCTCCAACTACCCAGACATATTTTTCAAGCATCCTCAACTCCTCACTTGAATGCACCATATATAAATTATATGTTTTCAAGTTCTGTTCTGTTCTTTGTTGCAATATCTCCCACATACATTTCCTTTCCTACTGAGACTACTGTGGCCCTGACATAGGTCCTTATTTCTTCACTTTTGGAAATTGGCAATTGGCGATAGTCTTTTTTTTTTTTTTTTTTTTTTTTAGTGAGGCAATTGGGGTTAAGTGACTTGCCCAGGGTCACACAGCTAGTAAGTGTCAAGTGTCTGAGGTCATATTTGAACTCAGGTCCTCCTGACTCCAGGGCTGGTGCTATATCCATTGCACTACCTAGCTGCCCCAATAGTTTTCTGATTAGTCTCCTTCCCTTAAGCCTTTCACCATTATCAACAATACTTCAGTAAGCTGTCAAAGTGAGCTTCCAAAAGCACAGCCTTTAATGCTTCCTCATCACCTTCAGGATCAAGCGTAACAGCCTCTTTTTGGCATTCCAAGTTTTTCATGACCTGGCACCTTCTTACCTTTCTAGTCTTCTAACACTTTATGTCTTTCCACATCCTACATAATCTAGTGACATTGGCCTTCTTGCTGCTCATTGGACATGACACTCCATTTCCCAACTCCCAAATGCTGGATGGTCCCTATTTTTAGAATGTGCTCTTTCTACTTCCCTTGGCTTCTTGATTTCTATTGCTTTGTTCCAGATAGCTAATATTCTATATTTCACAAGAAGCCTTTCCCAAATCTTGCAAAAGTGGAATTGTCTTTCCTCTGAGATTACCACCAATTTACCCTGTATATATTGTGTATTGCATGGATGTTTGAATTTCATTACCTCTATTAGAATGTGACCTCCTTAAGTGAAAAAGAACTGTTTTTGTATTTATATCTCCTAAACTTAGCATAAACTTAATAAATTATTGTTGATTTGACTTGATTTTGGCTATAAATCCAGTGTTTTTTTCATGCAAAGTAGGTATTCCATAAATGTTGCTTCACTGATTTCTTCTAAAATTAAACTCCTAAGAGAGATATAATAATTATTTTCCGCATGAGAACTCATTTAAATTATTTCCTAAATAACATATTGATCAGGAAAAGATACTTTCATGATCAAAATGACCAAAATCTAGTCTATTCTTTTGCAGTTCACCTTTTAGGTTGCATAAGTTTTATTAGAGAATCTTGTTCCCAAAATCTCGATCTTTTAGATAAATTTGACTTAGAATAGATTATATTACAGTGTCTATGAAAGATCAAAATAGCAATGCACTGATATATTGCCTGTTAAGTATGTTATTGGAAGAATATTCTAAAAAGACTGGCTTGCTCAAAATAAAGGGAAATCATCGACATCAAAAAGCAAGAAAATACTGTTTCAAGAATCCTGGCTAATACCTGTTGATAGTAGGTTTTAACTGGATTTAAGCTATTGCAAGTTCAGGTTCAGTAGCTACCCTGACACCAGAACCATCACCACACACACACACACACACACATACACACACACACACACACACATACACACACACATGCACCCATGCATGCACACAAGTCTCACAGTCAAAACTAGTTCTAAAACGTAGTAGCGAAAAAAGTGTAAACAGTGTAACCTCTAACAGTAATGAGCTCATATAAATGCTTGAACACTAGCTGGCTATCTCCTTGTGATTGCTTAACTCATTACTGCCCAGTATTTTGATAGATGAACTTGATATTTATGGCAGACTGGAATTTAAGGAGGAAAATCTTCATGAGAAAAATTCTTTGTGAAGTCATGAAAGAAAAAAAAACACACAACAACAGATCTTCATTTAATAAATAGAAGTGAATGAATGTGAGGTAAATAAGGGAATGCTATGGGGGAAGCTCTAGAGAATTTGCTCAATAGATTTAATGGAAGAATGAGAAAATAGATTAAAATTTAATAAAACAATAACAACTCACATTTCTATCAAACGTTAAGGTTTACAAAGTATTTTCCTCAAAAATAACCTTGTGTGGTCAAGTTTAATTTATTAGCAGAAGTCCAACTTTAACTCACAAATGCAATAGACCATACCAAATTTCAATTGTTTTGACCACATGAGTTTGACTGGTACAAAGATTGAGATATAGTAGCCTTCTCCTTTCTCTTCAGAAATACAACCATATTGTATACTACAGAGGCCTGCAGGGTAGCATATATTTAATGGAGTCACAGAATCCCAGCGTTGTGGAAGGATTTATGAGTTCACCTACTACAAATCCATCCTGGACTCCCTTGGACAATACCATTTAACCTCTGCTCAAAGAAGCCCAAAGGCAGAAAGCTCGTGACTTTACGAAAAAGTCCATTTCCTTTTGGATGAATGTGCTGCCACTTCATTTTTTGGAACTTCTACATACTGTGAAATTTTTCCTTGTCAAGCTATTTTTTAAAAAAAATATTTTCTCCCAATTACATGTCAAGACAATTTTAGCATTCATTTTTACAAGATTTTGTGTTCCAAGTGTTTTTTCCTCCCTGCCCTCCCCTCTTCCAAAAATGGTAGGCAATTTGATATAGGTTATGCATGTGCTATGTAATGATTGGAATTACTCCACCTGCTGGAGATTTACTATAGAAAAGCTCCACCATGAGGTGAAGGTCTCTGAGGGCAAGACCATGCATCTTTTCTTTGGCGTCAGGAAGTGACGTTTGGTCGTTGAGGGGAGAAGGGGGAGGCTGGCGCTCTGACTCTCTCTCTTTCCTGGGGACTCTAGTGGAGAAGGGAGCTAGGAATGCTCTCTCCCTTTAATAGATAGATGAATCTAGGTCTTTCCCTCTCTCTTTACCAAATTCTTATTCTCCTTAATAAATGCTTTAAAGTCTAACTCTTGCTAAAGTTATTATTTTTATTGCTAAAGCTAAATTTATTGGCTACCACTCATTAGATATTTTAGACAGACTAGCTAGAATTTTAGCCCTTACAGCTATCATGTAAAACATTTCCATATTATTCATAGTTGTGAAAAAAGAAAGAGATCAAAAGGGAAAAAACATTAAAAAGAACAAAGTGAAAAAATATGCTTCGATTTTCACTCAGAGCCCATCTATCGGTTCTTTATTTGGAGGTGATCAGTATTTTCTACAGTGAGTCCTTTTACTTGTCTTCCATCATTGTGTTGCTCAGAAGAGCTGAGCCATTCATAGCTGATCATCACACAATGTTGCTGGTACTTTGTACAATGTTTTCCTGGTTCTGCTCATTTTCACTTTCCCTCAGTTCGTATAAGTCTTTCCAGGTTTTTCTGAAACCTGCCTGTTCATTGTGTATTACACAATAGTATTCTGTTATATCCGTATACAAAAACTTGCTCAGCCATTCACCAAGTGATGGGCATCCCCTCAATTTCCAATACTTTGCCACCATGTAAAGGGCTGCTATAAATATTATTGCATATATAGGTCCTTTTGATTATCTCTCTGGGATACAATTTTAGTAGTGGTATTACTGGGTCAAAGGGTATGCACAGCTTGGTTGCCTTCTGGGCATAGTTCTAAATTGCTTTCCAGAATGGTTTGATCAAGTCACAATTCCAACTGTGCATAAGTGTCCCAATTTTCCACATCCTCTCCACCATTGATCATTTTCCTTTTTTTGTCATATTAGCCAATTTGATAAGTGTGAGGTATTAGCTCTGAGTTGTTTTAACTTGCATTTCTCTAATCAAAACTGAAAAAAAATTTACTTAAAAAAAATTCTACCTATTTGATCTAGCTCTCTCCTTTGGAACCAAGAAGAATAGGTCTAACACCTTTTCCACTTTATAAGCCTTAATATAATTGGAGATATTAATTACACAAAATATAGTATATTACTACATATATCAAATATATAATACAAAATATCACATATATTATATTCTGTCCCTTTCCACACTGGTCTTTTTCTCTCTTATTAAACATTTCCAATGTTCAATCATTGTCAAAATTAAGCTATCTGAACACGTATTTTTCTGTAGGGAGAAGATCACAGTCATTCCTAATGGTCACGAGAAAACACAGAAATTCCTTATCAACATTTACCAACATATATTATAAAACCAATGCTGCTTTTGATGAGATATCAGTGAGATGCTATATTATTTTTATTAATGCCGTAGGTTAATTATTTCTTCACATAGGAAACAAAATTACATTTGCAGCTTGAGAGAAACAATGACTTAGGAAAATAATCAAATAAATGAATTATAGTAGTTCAGAATTATAGAGCTAGAATCATAGTAGAGATCATTCAATTTTAAAGATGAGAAAAGTGAGGACCAAAAATGATGCTTGTCCGAGGTCACATCATGTCAATAATTTAAGAAAGTTTATAACTAAGATATAGTTATAGTTAAATATTATATGTATATAAATATACATAAAAGTATGTGTATATATATATGCATACATCTACCTATCTACATATTTCTGCTAAAGTTATCCTATAATATAAAGGCCACTCTTACTTAGCTCTCTATTCCTTTGCTACAATCAGCAAAGTGCCCTAGTTTATAATCCAGTACTTTATAGAAATATAATCTTGTTTCCATTACCTAAATTGTTTGTAGATATGAGGATTCTGTCTCATTCATCCAGTCATTCAGCTGAAACTTACTAAGCACCCACTAGATTCAGGGTGCATCAATATTTGAAGGCAGTTACTACTTTCTGCATCTTTTATTCCAAATTAAATAAGTGATCTTTTATCAACCATGTCCTTTAGAATTTCTAGTTTCCTTTCCATCTCAGCTCAAAGATCACCTCCTCTTTATGGCTTATCCTGATGACCCTGGCTACTAGTTCCTTACCCAACAGTTATTTTGTATTCTTTAAAATACATGTATCTGTCATCATTTATATCTCCATGATTTGGAGCAAGTCATTTTGTTCCTTTGAGATTCAAGTTCCTAAACTGAGGACCAGATGAAAATTAGACTAACTGGACTCTAAGAGCCCATCTATCTCTAAGTCTCTGATATTTGGTCCTATACTTCCATGTTATCTCCCCATGAGAATATAAGTACTATGAGAGCAGGGATCGTCTTACTTTTACATTTGTATTCTTAGTGACCAGCACCTAGGATGTACTTACTAAATGTTTGTTGGTTAGATTCTCACTGCTCTGTGTGACTGACTCATCATAATATGAAAGTAGAAATTTGTGATATTAGGTATGATATTTTACTGATAACTTTGGCTATAATAAAACCACCAACTATTGTCATACATATATGACCAATCCAAAAAGTCAGGGTGGCTAATAGTACAAATTTGGAACATCGCTGTGTTTTTTTTATGAACTTAACAATCATCAACAAATATTTTATAAATATATACTTATATTTATACCTTATTTATTTTAACATTCTTTTTATAAATTTTGAGTTCCAAATTCTTTTCCTCTGGTTCTTCCCTTACCCATTGAGAAAGCAAGAAATATGGTATCAATTATACATGTGAAGTCATGTAAAACATATTTCATATTAGCCATAATCAACAAATATTTCAATATACAAAGGACAAGAAAAATGACTGTTAAGAAAACAAATAGATTATTATGCCTTAAGAAATGATGAATGTGACAGATATGAATATAATATGGTGCCAGAAGCAATTATAAATGTGTAAGATTCAGAGAAATATGGAAAGTCTTGTCTAAACTAATACCAAATGAGGAGAGGCGAATTAAGAGAACAATTTATGAAATAACCACTGTAAGAATATGGAGGAAAACAACTTAGAAAATCTCAGAACTGTGATCAAGGAACTGAACAATGGGACTTTAGAAGATTACAACAGGAATGGATTAATTAAGGTGTATCAGTCTTCTGATTATATTTGTTTCCTTTCATAACTGCCTCTAACTATCTTCGGACATATTTATTATGTCTGTTGCTTTAGGAAAACTACCATTTTCCCCCTGATGTCTGATCTCCATATAAAGATTTAGGCCCTGTAGGCACTAGTTGACTTTTTGGTTATTCTTCATTACTATAAAACAGACTTGTTCTGCTTAATGCACATGGACTTTTAGATTTAAGGAAATACATATACTAAATTAATCTAGTCTATACATGTTTCCAATGCAGATAGGTATATAGAAATACATAAAAATATACAAAGATAAAGGGATAGACATAGATTAGATAAAGATAGATATAGATAGCGTCTCTTTGAGGGTGATAAACATCCACTATGACATTTTTAAAGGAAATCATAGACAAAGATCATTGTGATATAGCTATTTCATGATGCCAAAATTATAGCGATATGGAGAGATCATGTATTTCTGATTTGATTTTGTTTTTCAATTGGCCATGCTTTCCGGACACAAACACACTTCTCTAGCCTCTCTATCCTGCTCTTACAAGCACCAGTTTCTTTGTAACTGACAGAGAATAGCTTCTATTGGAACACTGAGATTAAGTGATTTCCCCAGGCTCACTCAGTCCATCTATGTCAAAGGCTTATCTTGAACTCAGGTCTTTCTGACAAGCTCTCAGTCTGCTATGCCACAGCTGCCTCTTACAAAGTGATTCAGTTACATCATCTTTCTTTCTCTGCCTCACCTAAGATCATGGATTTATAGCTGGGAGGGACCTCAGAGAACATATCATTCAACCCTTCATTTTACATTTGAGGAACTGATGACCAGGCAGTGATTTGCTCAAGTCATACACATAGGCAACATTTGAGCATTTGTACCCAGATTCTCTAACTCTGGGATCTGTTGCTATTTCTCACAGTACAGCAGCAGGAAAACTTATGAAAGTAATGGGCCCTTATTGTTATATTTTCCCTTTCTTATATATTGAAACATTTTGGCATACAAATGCTTATTTAATAAGGTCCCTCAATAATCCAGTGTGGGAAAAGAATCTATATAATTAAATGAAATCACAGGCATAGCTCATGGTATATCAATGTGTATATACTACATGTATATGAATATGCTTTATTGGGTCATGAATCTAAACACCAACTGATTGAGGCTCTTCCCAGATTTGCCCAGCATTTTATGAAACCTATTATTCTTATCTGACATAAGTGTAATATAACAGACTATGGTGACATTTGATTATATTCTCTTTTATTATTGCTTTGTAGTAAATTGTTCTCACCAATCAGTGATAAAACTACAGGGGTGATGATGGTGTTAACATGTAAGGACATCTTACACTATTTTTATAAATGCTATAAATAGAACAGACTAAAGAAACTTTGCACATAACAGTATATGGGCCGATTCAATTCATTTAATCAATGACCCCCCCCCCCCCAAAAAAAATCCTCAGAAATACTATTTCACTGCATTACACACACTAGATGAGGAAACGTTTCTGAGGAAATGCAGATCATTTTATTTGTACCTATTTCTTTCTCCTATAATTTGCCCCTCAATCTAAGCTGTTGTCAAATGGAATAAATTAATTATTAAGATATAGATTGAGTATATATTTTGTTATATTTTTGGAATAGAGATGACTTGATTTTAATACTGACCTTCACAACAATTACTCAAAATGGTTAACCAATTTGGAAAAAAAAACATTTTTCTTATATATTTACTAATAGTTATTATCAATAACCATTTACTGGTAATTATTAAGAGGATAAAAGCCTTCTGGATATTTTGTGGTTTTGTGGTTTCTGGATATTCATTTACTCCAGAAAAAGAAAATGCTCAGTAATTTATACTTGATAAATTTCCTCATAGGAACATTCTTGTACACATATTAAAAATTAATATCCCACTAACATTTAATAATCATAAACTTTCCATCAGTCTTTCTCTCACAGAATCATAGGAACTCAGAGTCAAAAGAAAGCTCAGAGACAATCTAGTCTGACCTGTAACTGAAAAAAAAATAAATCTTTCCTATATCCAAGACACATAGTCTTCTCACCCTTTCATTCAAGACCTCTAGTAAGGGAAAACCCAATATTTCCTAGGCTAGCCAATTTCAGCTCTAAAATGTCTAATAGTTAAACAATTTTCCTAACATAAAGAAACTTTGCAACTGCCCACCCTCACTCCTAGTCTTTCCTTATTCAAACAGGGAGTTTGGAGTCAGGAAGAACTTCAAATTTTGTTTCATATTATTACTATCTGTGTGATCTTGAGCAAAGAAAAATAATCAAAGATGTCTAATTTTTTGAGTTTCTTCATCCTTATATGTATCATATATTTTGTATGTGTGTGTAAGTATATGTATTTAAAGAAAGAGCCCTTTGTGAACATTATATCACTATATGTGTATGTGTATGTATGAATGCATGCATGTAAAGTTTATGATTATTAAATGTTACTGGGATATTAATTTTTAATATGTGTACAAGAGTGTTCTTATGATGAAATGTATCATGTGTAAACATTCCTTGCAGCTCTAAATCATTGATGTTATTGTCTAAATAATAGTCCTTCACATGCTAGAACACTGATGTAATATTCTCCTGGAATCTTTTTTTCCTCTAGGTTAAGGACGTCCAGCTTTTTAGCCTAATTGTCAAAAGATATCAACTCAACTCAAGGTCCTCTATCATCCTGTTTGTCCTCCTCTCTACAGTTTTCACTATCCATCCTAAAGAGCAATGACAAGAACTGCACACAATGCTGCAGATGTGGTGTAGCTAGTGTCCAGTGGGACCATTCCAACCTTTTCCAGAATATTCTATCTCTCTTAATGCCACTGAAAATGATATTATCTCCCCACCCCAAACCCCCAATATTGGACTACTGAATTATATAGTTTGCAGTCCCCTAAAACTTTAAGAACTTTTAAAGATAGAATGCTACCTAATAATGTCTCACTCTTTTTATGGTGATTATTATACACAATTATATGATGTTACTCCTTGTATGTGGTGCAATATTATAGCTTGTCTAAAGATAAGTGATTTGGGGTCCTGAATTTGTCATTAATTGCCCCATATTTGTACAACTTTTATTTAATATGATCAGAATTATATAAATGATTTTATCAAAGTCCTTGATGAAAATGTTAAACATCATAGGGTCAGGTAGAGGTGCCTGGGGTATGCCACTAAAGATGTCTTTCCAAGTTGACATCTAACGACTAATGACTATGTTTTACATTATGCTATTGACCCAGTACCTGAATTCACCTAACTACAAGATTACCTACCTCAAATCCATCCATGAGATATGTCAATTAAGTTATCTTTCATAATTTTAGAGAGATAATCTTCAGGTATATGAAGAGAGAAGCCAGCCATCTTTCCATTCCATTTCTCTCCCTCCCTCCCCCCCTTCTCTCTCTCTCTCTCTCTCTCTCTCTCCTTTTTTTTTTTCAGTGAGATGGGCAGCCCTACGATTACATCTATGAAGGAAATCCCAAAGTGGACATTCCCTACACTGCTGAGGATCCCCATCCCAGCTATGAATTATAGTCTTAAAGGACTGCAGAGGGTGTGAGATACTAAGTGATGACTTGTTAAGTCTCAGAAGCAGGATCTCAACTGAGCTCTTACCAACTCTAAGGCTGGCCCTCTCTCTACTATGCCATATCCCCTCTCAGTTCATACTTGACATAAAATAGCAATGCCCTACAGTGACTGACCAGACTGAATCATTTCTTGACAATAAACATTATCCCTGTTTTGAAGCATCACAGCCTGTACCATCAATGTTTATGAGCACGAAAGAGATTTGCTTTGTTATGGATTTCCAAAAATGTATTTCCACTGGAAAATTATACCATAATTTCTGTATGTTCATAATATTTGATGCTTGCTTTGTATTTTTCCATAACATAGTACAGTGGTATCACAACACAAAACAGATAACAATTTGTGGCATGTCTAACACAGAAAACACTACACCAAATGAAAGAGTCAGTCTTTTGATTAGTCTGAGAATGAGCTCACATTTTAATTAAATCCCCTCTCATAATTTAGTATGCTCACATATTCATGGCATTTTTTTTCAAAACTCTTTGTTAATATCTGGCAGAAAGACCAGATGAACTAATGCTAAAAGCATTAAACGGGAAAAAGTTGCAACAGTAGGTTTAAAAAAATAGAAGCCAGAAAAATAAAAAGGATGTCATTTTATCATGTATTGAGGGGGGAAATCAATTACAATTTATAAGAATAAGGGCTGTAAGTTGCTAGTTTAGGAGACCTGAGTTCTGGATCCCAGTGTGTCAAATACTTCTACAAGAGGGTTTTCTGATGTTTCTTTAGCTCTAAAATGAGGGAGTGTGGCTAGACAATTTCTAAAATTCCAAAGTAATCCAAAATATAAGTTAATCCTGAAGAGGAGATTCATATAAAGAAATTTAAGGGGACTAGTCCAAAATGCAAAGGAAAAATAGAACAAAGGGGTAAAATGACTGGAGATTAAGACAAAAATAATGATGCAACAGAATAAAAAAATCAGAAAAATGGAAAATGACAAAGGAAAAGTAACTAGACTTGGTGAAATACAAAAGGCCAGAGAAAATAGTGATAGATGAATGATGGAAAATGAGATGGAATAGTAAAAGGAAACCCTATAATCTAGAAGGGAAATGTACAAGGCTAGTGAAATGATTGATAATGAAAAGAAGATCCAGTAAAAGGAAAATAACTAATATGATATAGAGTAAAGAAGAGAAAAAACTTCATCTGAAATTACCTTTTTGGTGGAGCTTCATTTTACATGTCATATTCTATAATAATATACACTCTACTAAGCCTAGAGCTTCCTTTATGATTTGTATAAGGGATCACCTCTCTGTGGTAAAAATAGGTATTGATTAATCTGTTTCATGTGCTCAGCTCATGTTGGCACCAATGGAAGTTTGGCAGATGAATAGATACCAGGTAAGATGATTAGTTAATAATATATTCTTCAATATATTGATTGCACAATAAATAAGAACTAATAATCCTTGAGTAGGTTGTTTTCCCTTTTTTATATTATAAAATGCAAGATAAATTAATACACTCACAAAAATAATTCACTTGTCTAGGGAATTTTTATTTAATAAAACAATATAAAATTTAAAATATTAAACTTTACATATATTTATCAATATTATTTTAAACCTCCTAATATTGCTAATTTTTAAGTTGTGCTAATTCTATTTTTCAGTCAGTAAAACTAAGTTATTTTTCAAGACTACTGAGTTTCTAAGTTATGTCAAAATCTTAAAAGCTTATACCATGCATATAGCCAATTATTGTACTATGGCACACCAATATTTCATGTGGCATTTCATGCGGCAAGCTGCTTTATAAAGGGATGGAGAGATCACTGGTTAATGCTAGCCCTGGGAATTTAGGAGGTAAGGGTCTAATGAAGAAAGAAAAGCAATTGACTTTGAGTCAAAACCTTTCCATTTGAGTCCTAGCTCTGATACATTGTATATGCTTGAACTTGGCGATTATATGCTTGGCATTCTCTTTCAAATTTTCCTTCCTTTAACTTTACCTGTGGGGTCATAGCACCTTGAAATTATGCAAGAATACTATTGTGTTCTGAAGAACTGGCATGGGGGAGAAGAGGGTTGTTCTGCTTGGCTTTGGGGGGGCGGTTAGAACTGGGAATGATAGGGAAGTTACAAAGGGACAATTTTAGCTCTATATAAAGATAAGCTGCTTAATTTAAAAAAATAAAAAAACTATCAAAGAGTGGAATGGGATTCCTAAGGAGGAAGCAAAATTCTTTATCACTGAAAACTTTCAAGAAAAGACTGGATGACTAAATGCTGAAGCTGCTGTAGAGCAGATGCTTGCACAAGTATGGGTTGGACCAGGAGACATCTGAAATTTTTTTGCCCACAAAGACTTGATATTTTGATATTACAACAAAATATAGGGCTCATTGTTCTTAGTCTGTATTCATCTTTAATTTGACCCACTATTCTTTTGTTGCTAAGGAGTTCATTTTTCCCCTTTCTCTAGCTCTACCACCTTCTCACAGCAATCATTTATTCCCTTCAATGACCATGTTAATTAAAATGTCACAAAGGCATTCCACCTAGCATCAGATTATGGCTTTGTTTTTAAATAGCACACAAGAGCCATGGTATGTAGGCCCCAGAGGTGGAAAGCTAAAAGACAGCACAATTATTATTTTTCAGTCCTATTCTCCCTTGAAATACTGGAAGACTGCTAAAAGTTATAACAGAACCTAGGATGCATATGATTCCAATATTGTTAAAGTGACCAATGATCCTTATTTGACCAGGACAGGCCTGGGCAACTTTAATAGACACTTTATTTTTTTAAAGATCTTTTACCCCATGATTGAATGAACTATCTAGAGTATGTTTAATTGCATATCATTTTAATGCAGTGTTATTAGATTAGATGATAGCATTGATTCAATTATTCAAGTATAATCGATTTTAAATGTTTGCTGGTATTTAATCTACAATCAATTAGTTGGTCCTTGGATGATGTCTGCTTCTTATTCAGAAAATTAGAATTTGTGTCAATGAAAAATATCTGTCTGATACTATGACATGGAATAATTTTGAGTTTGACCATACTTGTAATTTCATTGGCATAAGGACCTGCCTCCCTTCCCCCAACTTCTTAGATTATTACATCTTTCATACTCCACATCTCATAGGCTTAGAGAGAATCCTTAGGCCCTGAGATAATTCTTCCCTGGAAGACAGGAAAAACAAACAAACAAAAAACTTTAAAAAATAAAAAACACTGGCTTTGGGAACAAGATCTGGGTTCAAATCCTCTTCCCCTTTTCCTGAGGCAGAATGTTGTTCATGGAGGCATAACACTAGCTCAGAAGAAACACTCTTATAGGATATCAACTCCCTGTATATTAGAATCATTGTAAGGTCCCTACTGGGGCAGTTAGGTGGCGCAGTGGATGAAGTACCAGACCTGGAGTCAGGAACATGCATCTTACTGAGTTCAAATCTGGCCTTAGACACTTACTAGCTGTATGACCCTGGGCAAGTCACTTAATCCTGTTTGCCTCATAAAAAAATATGGACATAGAAGGATTATCTGCAAGATAAGTTTGAGAAGAAAATGGCAAATCATTCTAACACCTCTACCAAGAAAACCACAAATGGAGTCACTAAGAGTCAGACAAGACTGAAAAACTGTTTAACTTAAGAAGGTAACTATTATATCTTCTTTCATGGGAAGTACACTGTTAAGAGCTGGGGATATAAAGAAAGGTAAAAGACAGTCCCTGCTCTCAATTCATAAAATAATGAGAGAGACAACATATAAATGCTGTGTACAGACAAGCCACGTGCAGGATAAATCGGAGATATTTAACAAAAAGAAGTTGTTAATTTTAAGGGAAATAAAGAAAGGCTTGTTAGAAATGGGATGTTAGTTGGGACTTTAAAGAGTCCAGCAAAGACAAGAGGTAGAGATGAGGAGTGAGTTAATTCCAGTCATGGGTGGACAGTCAGTGAAAATGACTGGAGTTAGGAAATGGAATATCTTGTACAAGGAAAAGTAAAGTGGCCACCATTGAGATACCGGAGATGCGTGTCCAAGAAGTGTGTAGATGTAAAGTATGAGAGGAAAAGAAATGTTGTAAGGGTCAGGTTGTTAAATGCTTTGAATGCCAGGGTATTTCATATTTGGTCCTAGAGGTGATATGGAGCCACTTCAGTGTATTGAGTAGTGCTATAACATGATCAGACCTGTGCTTTTAGCAAGATCACTTTGATAGTCAAGCATAGATGAGTCAAGAGAGATTTATGGCAAGTAAAGAGGCTATCATAGTACTCTAGGTGTGCAGTGATAAGGGCCTGATTCAGGCTTATGGCAATGTCAAAGGAAAGAAGGAAGAGCATGTTGTAAAGGTAAAATAGACAGTCTTTAGAAATAGATTGGAGATGTGGGGGGGGGGGAAAGAGTGAGGAGCAGAGAATAACACTTAGCATATAAACCTGGGGTACTAGAGAAATAGTAACATCCTTACAGAAGGATAGACAAAAGGGAAAATATGCAACTGATCAAATTGCTGCAGAAATTATGTATGAAAGATACATCGTGCTTCCTGATTGGTACTACTAAAGAATATATATATATATATATATATTTATACACACACACGTGTGTGTGCATTATATGTACATATATACACATATACATAAACACATGTGACATACGAAATTATTCCTTCCCAAGTGACAATGTTCTAGGGCATGGAGAAATTAAAAAATAAATATAAAAGGTGAGAAATATTGTACAAATTCTTTACAGGCAATAATGAAATTAAAATACCAATCGATTCAGGAAACATAAACAAAATACATACACCTAAATGGAAGCTTAAGAATTGAAACCTAAATAATGAATGCGATGAAGAACAAAATGATAACTATTTGAAAGACAATGATAAGACAATATAATAAAATTTCTTTGATGCAATCTTGAAATAAAAGATATGCTCAAATATATTAATAAAACAGAAAAAGGGGCAGCTAGGTGGCACAGTGGATAAAGCACCAGCCCTGGATTGAGGAGTATTTGAGTTCAAATCCGGCCTCAGACACTTGACACTTACTAGCTGTGTGACCCTGGGCAAGTCACTTAACCCCCCGTGCCTAACCCCCCAATAATAAAATAAAATAGAAAAGAAATAGATTAATAAACATGAACATAAATTTTCAAGTTAGAAAGCAAACCAAACCAACCCTAATTCAGCATAAAACAGGGAATCTTAAAACATTAGATGAGAAATAGATCAATTGGAAACCCAAAAAGTTTATGCAACTCATAAATAAACAAAAAGCTGGCTTTTTAAACAGTAAAAGAATTAATATATCTTTAGGCAACCTGATTAAAGAGGGAATAAATTGAAATAAATCACATAAAAAGGAAAATGTATAATAAAAAGAGAATTAATAAGAATCATCAGAACCTACAATGTCCAATTATATGCCAACAAATCTAAGAACACAAATGAAAAGATTACATTAAAATATAGAATACCAAATGAAGACCAAAAAGACATCTTAAATATGCAATCTCAAAAAAGAGAATAGAACATGTTACAAAAATACTAGCAAAGAGAGAGGTGGAAACTCCTAACCCTGATAGATATTCAGGAGCATTCTGTCAAACTTTTAGAAAATAATTAACACACATACTGAACAAATTATTGTCAAAAATTGAGAAAGCACTCTATTCCTTTTATGAGATAATTATAATCCTAGTATATAAACTAAATTAGGCTAAATCAAAGAACTATAAACTAATATATTAATGAATATTGATTAAAATTGTATAATGTCTTATCAAGCAGACTATATTAATTTATCTATGAAATCCTTAATTATGATCAAATTGGATTTACACTAGCTGTGTAAGAATGGTTAAAAAATAGGAAAACAATAAACAGAATTAACAGAATTTTTTAAACCTAAAACCAAGATTTTCATAATAGAAACAGAAAATGCCTTAGACAAAGTAAAACAGTCAGTAATTCTTTGAAATATAAAAATACAGACATAGGAGAATATCTCCAATATCACAAAAATAGTTTCTAAAACCTAATATCACATGCAATGTGGGTACACTTGAATCTTTCAAAATATACAGGAGTAAAGGATGCCCTCTGTCACCATTATTGTTTGATGTGGTTCTAGAAATAATATCAACAATAATTTTTTTAAATATTGCACAGAGGCAAATAAGACACACAATCCTTTATACATCCTGATGCTAAAAAAACCTGATGCTATGACTAGTTTGGTTTTATAGGGTTTTATTGGTTCCCTTACAGAGGTTAGTCCACAATCAAACCTATTTTTAACATGTGATAGTGAATACCCTCTCATATGAAGGGAATTTTAGTAGAACAAGACAAATGATGGAGAAGGATTTCATTGTAAGCAAACATGAAGGAATGAACCTTTCAGCTTTCTAGTAGAAACTTGAGCTCTATTACTTCAATTGAATTTAATAGAATTACAGTTAGGCTTGCCAATTTCCCTGAATGAGTGGGCAGTTTCCCAGAGTCCTTTGAGTCTGTGATTTTTTAAAATTGTTATTTCTCTGAAGGTATCATAAGCTGCAGGCTGGCATCATCATAGGGAGTATTGAATTCATATTTCTAAGCAGACAAATTAGGGGATATTTTGAAATATTCTATGAGCCACTAAGTCTAAGATTAAGTTTGTTATATGGTACTTCATTAGTGCCACACTGAGCTCTAGCTTCCTTCTTGGTGGTTTGGGTCTAGGCACCTGTGAAATGAGGGAAATTTACATTTTGGAAACATTAAGGGTAGAAAGACCTCCAAGCCAGGATTTCCTGATTTTCCTCTGTCTGAGGTAATCACTGTGAGTTGGAGCTTGTAGAGAAAGGAAAGAAACATATGCATATCTTTTCCTTCTAACCATCTGCCCTCATCCTATCTCCCTCAATACCACATTGAATGGCCAGAAATAAGATCACTTTAATCTATATTAGGTTTTATTTTAAATGACATATCTTTCACTTTCTCTCACACTCCTTGAACCAAAATCTCCTCAAACCAGACTCTATAGAGATGGAGGGCTTAAGTTTAATTACAATAAAATAATTTCATTAGAGAAAGATGAACCAGGCTAGACAAAGAAGTACCTTTCATAAGTGATTTTTAAAATATAGCTTTAAATTAATTCACCAAACATTTATCAGACAATGTGTAGGAAAATTCCTTTACATTCAAAGTAAGAATCTAAGTATTATTTTGTAGGGATATTCTCTCTCTCTCTCTCTCTCTCTCTCTCTCTCTCTCTCTCTCTCTCTCTCTCACACACACACACACACACACACACACACACACACACACACACCACAAACACTTCCCTTTTCCCCAGAGAAAGAAATGTACACAAAAGACAACATTAGATGTAATGGAAAAGCAATCTTGTCTTTCTAAAATTAAAGAAGATTTTCTATGATGGTTGCACAAAAAGGTATATAACTCGCTATATCCACTAATACATATACGCACCCTCATAAAAACACATTCTTTATCTACTCTCATCAGCAGCCATGATATTTATCTTTCAGAGTTATGAGATGGAACAACTTAAAATAGTCACTGACCACAGGAAGGATTAGTACATGATTATCTTTCTAATCCACACCATTTATGTTTGCAGAGTTTATCAGACAGAGCTAATATAAAAGTGATTAGTTCAGTAACCTCTCAGAAGTGAGAGGTTGTTTATAGCTCTATTTCCATGCATGGCCTGTGATAAACAGATCACAGATAGTAGCTGAAACCTTGCCAAGGTAAAGGTTTTCAAAACATAGGTAACGAAGAACAAACAGCAAAGAAAAAAAAATATCTTGACCCATGATCAGTTTCTTAAGTTATAAATTCGTAAGCTCTATTTATCAAACAGCCATCTATCAAAAAGGCTGTTAGCAATTTAAACATCTCTTCGACTTTCAGCATTTTCCCATTAGGGACCCTTCCCCTTACTTCTATTCTCTGTACTACCATCCTAACTTGGTATGCTTTCAGCTCTTCCCTAAACTTATTCATAGTTGTTAGATTAAAGTCAGGGGAAAAAAACAACATTGTTACCTTTAAATTTGACTGATATAAGACAATTAAATACAAACATTAGTGGATTTCTACTAAAAAAGGCCATTTTTTCAGTGTTAATTAAAACAGAATACAGGCAAGCCCTTTCAACTCCTTTATTGAATTAAAGACAATAGCAGTTTTGCTTTCCTTCTGTAAAATACAGTAGCTATTATAAGATTTGCCAGCAAATTCTTGCATTGTATCAGAGGCCTTTCACTTTGAATTGCTACTCCCCTCCCATACAAATATATTTGGGGCAAATATTTGCATATTTATTCATTAGATTAAGACAATGTCTTTCCTCCCTCCTCTCAGACAGGATGGGTAGGATCATGCTAGGTTTGACAGCTATCAGCTCATGCAGTGAAACGCCCAAAGGTGATACATGGCATCATGTGCCTGTTTATTATCTTCAACATCATCTCAATTATTTTTTGTAATCAAAGAATTTCAAAGCCTCTCACCCCTACATGAATACATGAGCAGGGGCACATTATACCCCTAACCAGAATATTGCAACACTAAGTTCCCAAACATGAAGGCTCTTGTCTGTCTTTGGTAAATTCTCTCTTAAATCTCTCAGAAAACAAAAAAGCCAATAGCTGTTTTTTCTGAGCTGTTGAAATTTCTTAGGGAGCTGTGAATTCTCCCCCATTGTTCCTGTTATATTATAATTTTGATCTGAAGGAAGCCAATGTGCTTTTATTTGTCTGGTGTTTTTTGTTTGCTTTATCTGCTTGCTGGGTGATATGTAATTAAAAATGCCTGTGTTAGCACCTCATGCATAGATCACTTTGGATAACAGAGAAAATGTGATAATCAAATGTACAATGTAGACTTACACTGTTGTAAACCTGGGAATCTCCTTTTCTGGATTATGGGCCATATTATCTTCATGTTTGTTCCCTGAAATATTGTAAATACCCAAGGAAGGAAGTCAAAATGTGTTTATGGTTTTCTGATGATCATTCTTTGTTGGCCTTAGATCAGGAGTCTTGAAGACCCAGAATCTTAGAGTCATCTTTAAATGAGCCTCTCATATCTTTCTTCATAGTAAATTCATCAATAAATCCCCAAACTTTTCTCCACCATATTCTCGAGATTTTTTTGCACCACGATAGATAAAGCCTTAGCCTATGCTCTGAGTATTTTAATTTTTTTTTCTTTTACTTAGACCTTTCCTTCCTTCCAGTCTTCCTTTTCATCAATACTTTCAATTTACAACTGAAAAAAAATCCTCTCTTTGTCACCCTACTCCTTCGAACATTATGCTGAGTCTAAATGGAATCTATAATGTCACATAAGAAGGCTTTAGAATGGTTTGGTTAATGTTATTTCAGCTAAGGATAAGGGCTGGTTGGGTCCTAACATAATCATAATATTTACTACAATGATGTTATATTTTTAAGTGTAATGATTGGAATAACGCCACCTGCTGGATACTTACTGTAGAAGAGTTCTGCCCATGAAGTGAAGGTCTTTGAGGGCAAGACCAGGAGTCAGGAAGTGACGCGGGCTAGTGGGAGGAGGAAGGAAGAGACTGGCGCTCGCTCTCGGTCTCACGCTCTTTCCTTTGGACTCTGGCGGAGAAGGGAACTAAAAATGTGCTCTCCCTTTAATAGATAGAAATCTAGGCCTTTCTCTCTCTCTTTACCAAATTCTTATTCTCCTTAATAAATGCTTAAAAGTCTAACTCTTGCTAAAGCTTATAATTTATTGGCGACCACTCATTAGATATATTAGACAGTTTAGCTAGAATTTTTAGCCCTTAACAGATGGCTGACCACGAAGAGGAAAGCTAAACCTCAGTCTTCTTCTGATCTTCTGGTTGGGTAAGAAATTTCCCCTCCCTCTCCCTTTAACTGCTAAGTACTGGTGTACTGGCTGTGTTTTCCTTTAAATTTTTTCGAATGGACCTTTTAAACTCCCTAATTATCCTATTTTTGATTTTAGTCTGTTTAACCAGACAAATGGGAGATAAGATCATGTTAATGCTTTGTTTTTGTGGATTTTCTATTTTTCTTTTTATTTTTGTTAAAAGGGCCAGCAACTTACTCACACAAGGAAATATCTCTCCCTCTCCCAACCATACTTTTTCAGAGAAACCTGAAGAGATTCCCGCAGCTTTTCCCAGTTCTAACAGTAATTGTTGCTTTAATTTTGCATGCCTGGAGGCAATGACCCACCCTCTAGAAGCTTTTAATCCCCTAGCACCTGGAGGCAGAGTGGGGGAAGAGGAATCCAGGCCTGAGTTCAAAATCAAGTCTGATTCAAATTGCTCTGGTCCCTCCCCTCCTCTCCAGACCCCACCCTCTACTCCTCCTATGGCTAAGCCCATTGCTTCCCCTGCCTGGGAAGTCCAGAGATCTAATGCTCATGCGCAACTTTCTCTAACTACATTTGCAGCTTCAGGCTCAGCCCTTCCCCAGCCTGGCTGTGCTTCTGAGACAACCTTAGAAAACCCTTTAAATTCCAGATATACTCGTTTTGTTCATAATTTTGCTAACCTGCTTTTGTCTTTAATTAGTAATCTTATAAAGCATTTGTATGGTGAAAAGGCTGACAGACAATATAGAGGGGTTAAAGAAGAAAAACTTAAGCCGAATAAGAATGACAACCATCAACATAGTTCAAGACTCTGCTTCTTTTGCCATGGAAGGGTATATATTTTACAGAAATGTAGAAGTAAGCAGCAAGGTATTGATATGAGTATTGGGGATTTTAGATATCGGAATCAAGAGTGTTCTGAATTCACTCAGATTATTAATGTCAGTTCAGAGGTTACATAGGATTTCTATGCTATTACACCTACATTTTGAAATTAATGGTATGGGTTTATTTTCATAGAGATTTTCATGTTTTTGAGATTGTCTTATACTTAGTTTCTAAAACAAGGAGAATATTTGTAAAAGCTTTTTATAGTCATACAATCAAGTTTATATTTTGTAATACTCTTATTAATATTAAGTTCATATTCATTTAGATTTCCCTAGTTTGAATTTCATTGTCTTTTATTATTCCACATGTATTTTCTTCTATTCATTCATCTATCTAATTTTGAGAGATGGTTTTGATTTCATAATACAATGTTAATTCTAGGAGTATTGTGCTCCCATATTCTGAGTTGTTTGTTTTTGTTATTTTTTCTCAACTGATTATTTGATCAAACTCTTTAAAGCATTTCCCTGGCAAATTGGTTGCCACGGCAAGTGTAAATTGATTCTAGAAGTATTATTTTTGATAAGCATATTCCAAAAAAAAAAAAAAGAGGGGAACATTTGTAAAAGTTTTCTTTTTTCAAAAAAAAAGTTTTCTTTGAGATTCTGTTGTGCTTTAACTTATATTTAAATATGTTCTGATTTTTCACAAAAGTGATTGTATACTAAGTAAAAAAAAAGGGGTATTATTTGAAATTGTTGCATAATTATATATTATATTCTGAGTCAAGATGTATTCACATTTTTTGCAATCATTTATTATCCTCAATTTTTAAATCCATATGAGACTTGGATTATGGGAACTTATCATTTAAGACATTAATTGCCTTTATTCTGAGTTATCAGATGCCAGTTGGCCAAGATGCCATCCAATCACAAGAGGAATACATGCAAGAGCAGACACTGAACTGTCACATGAGGGGAGACATGCATGAAGTCAAGGTATGGCCGAGGGAACGGCTTTTGACAAATGTTGAGGTTGGATTCTCTTGGTTTAATATTTTATTCTCTTTTTCCCCACAATATTGTACAGATGGCTGGAAGTATTCATCCCACCCATCTCACTTCTACACCTGGCTTCTATGCTCCCTCCTATATGCCTGATGCCATGGACATCTCAATCCCATGCATCTGATTAAGTCTGACTCAGTTTCTTCTAATATGTTCGGTGGCATGGACATATATTCCATCCACCTATTTTAAGCCTGGCATAATGTATGGGAAGTACATATTGCTCAAGTGTGGGAATGCTCATATCCCATCATTTCTCTGTTCTTTTATGGTAACCCCCATAATTATCTCAGGTGTCATGATAAATACAGTGTTGAATTTGGCCTTGACACCTGTTACCAATTATATTAGATTTTTTAATTTCTCATAATGGCATGAGGATAATTAGGCAGATGATGCAAAAAGTGATGAAACAAAGATAAAAAATTATTTTTAATAATTAATATCGCAGCAATTGTCTTCTCAATTACCCTCCATAAGGGGGGGACTATAGTAATATTATAATTTTAAAGAATGTTTCAATTTTTGTTTTATTATATGTTTCACGTGTTAACAACTAAGATTCTTTATTCCCTTAGACATGTTTTTGAGAACTTTCATTGTTTGATTTGATTATTGACAAAGCTATTTTAAAGTTGTGTTAAGCTCAATTTCGTAGGAAATTTTCTGGCTGATTACCAGTATCCACACATCAACCCCTGAAAAGACTTCCATTCCACGACTACACCTAGAGGACATCTGAGAAAAGACTTTCAGAGACTTTAAATGAACAGTTTTGATTTGTTGTTTTTTTTCTCTTTCTGTTATAATATACACCATCTGTAACATGTATTCTCTGCAGAGGCCCTCCCTTTGCAAGACTAATGTCAAAGCGTCGGTTCATGAGGACAAAAAAAAAAATCGCCCCTCTGGACAAAACTTTCCTCTCTTCCTTTTCTATATTGTTGTTCACATATTATTAGTTAGCAATAGTTATTATATTGTTTTTACTGTTCCATCAAGGAAACATTTTGTTTCTTGAGGAACAACAGGGGGGACTGTAATGATTGGAATAACGCCACCTGCTGGATACTTACTGTAGAAGAGTTCTGCCCATGAAGCGAAGGTCTTTGAGGGCAAGACCAGGAGTCAGGAAGTGACGCGGGCTAGTGGGAGGAGGAAGGAAGAGACTGGCGCTCGCTCTCGGTCTCACGCTCTTTCCTTTGAACTCTGGCGGAGAAGGGAGCTAAAAATGTGCTCTCCCTTTAATAGATAGAAATCTAGGCCTTTCTCTCTCTCTTTACCAAATTCTTATTCTCCTTAATAAATGCTTAAAAGTCTAACTCTTGATAAAGCTTATAATTTATTGGCGACCACTCATTAGATATTTTAGACAGTTTAGCTAGAATTTTAGCCCTTAACATAAGTTAACTTATTAAAGTTGTTAGATAAGAAGTATGTATTATATGCATTTATTCTTACCTACTTCCTTCTTTTCCAGATTCATGGAATAAGTGCTTTAATATAGTGTTGATTTAGGAGTTTAGATTTCTAGTCTTTTTAAAAAATTATTTTTGTAAGTCACTGATACTGTAGATGTAGAGAGGTCAGAAAACATGATAGATAATGACTGCTTATTGATGTAACCTAAAATCTGTGAAGAATTAACCTATTATTATCCAGTAGGATATCTTCCTTATGGAAGGTGAATGTTGTCTGCAGAGGGACTAGAGAAAAATGTTATCATAAAAGATCATTGGTTGAAAGGAACTTGTCGCAAGCAACCATGTTAAAAATTAGCCCATAGTCTAGAACAAATTGAAAGCAAATGTACTGCAGTAAAATGTTGTTTGTTTCAATTGGTATACAATATAGTGATTTGTATGTTTGTGTGTGTGTGTAACCACTAGGAAGATCAACTTCCTTACTAGTATAAGTAATGGGAGGAGGTTCATGACCACTCTAAGAGATTTATAGTCTTCCAAAGAATAACCATATTTATGCAGATGCACTTGCACAAACTATGGCATTTAATTTGACAGGTAGATCATTCAGGTAATCTTTCAAGACACTGATCTTGCTCAGATACTGAAGTAGAGTAGGCTGTACCCAGAAGTAAAATGAGGAAAAATAAGTTTAGACTGCATTTAGGAAATCCAATGGTACCTTTGATGACCTGAAACTTGGTCAATTACACACATACAAACCCCACACTATCTTCCAACACCAAAGTTCTCCAATTGATGCTACATGACTATACATCATGTGATACCATAATCTTCAAAGAATCTAAATTCTTAGTAGTGCAAAGGATAATGGAGATTTTTATAGTAGTTATAAGAAGACTACGGTATATTATACATTTTTCATCCAAGAAATAGATAATTGGGAAAAGAGGTAGGTTTCTCATGTACTGAGTTTGAGTAATAACAGATATACAATTTGAGTACCATATTGTTATCTATACTGGGAGCATTGAGAGTCACCTGCATAGTAGTAATAACCAAACTATTGGGAGTAAAGAGGTCACTAAGAGAGTATGTAAGGAGAAGAGTAGGGAACCCATGTATCTCCATTATCCTTTGGATTGCTGATGATTTTGATTCTGAGAGGACTATGGTTTGCAGTGAAAAGTTTCATGGTTTGTAGTGATGTCAAGAGGAAAGTCTCCAGCATGTTGCACTTATCTTGCATGGAGGATTTTTGAGGAGCACATAAGCTAGAACCACAACAAACAATGCTAGATTGCAATCTGAACTGTTAGAAGGCATACTCATATTGATGTCGTCATGAATACATTAATGAATCAAAGCCTAAGCTAGCATTAAAGATGTTTTATCAAAGATATATTTCACCAACATATGAATTCCTTCCATCTACACTGATCACATTCCATCTGTATTCAATTAAAAAAAAACATTAAGCATCTACTTTATGTCATGAACTATATGCTAGACTGTGGAGTTACAAAACCAAAAATCAGAGGCCCTACCCTCAAGGAGTTTACATTCTATTATCATATTTTCTAAGTTATGCGTTAACTTTGAAGATAAATTTTAGAGAGCTACCTGAGGCTCAGGAAGTAATCTCACCAATGCCACACATCTATTAAGTCTCAGAGGTAGGATTTGAACTCTAGTATTTCTTTCTTTGCATCTAATACTTCATTCATTATGCCTAAGTGTTCCTCAGTAATGAAGACTGCCAACTAATTTTTTCTGCTAAAATTTTTAAGATGGGATACATTACTGTTGGTACTAATAAAGCTAATTCTTTAAAGTGCAGGTTTTTGTAAGATGATACTCAGAAATGTAAGGTCATTACTGTGCTTTTGATTCCCACCCTTAACCCATTAAAAATAACCCTTCACATCTATTAGGAAGAGAAAGAGGGCATTTCACATTTTTTGCATTTTTCCCTTTCTTTCCATATGAATCCCTATAGATAGCTATAATATACACGCCTCAGAGACTGGTGTAATGAACTCCTTGTGGAGTTCATGGGATTCTACCTGTTCCTTTACCTCTAAATAGTATTCTGCATTTACCCTGAAACCAAAACCTTGCCTCAATTAAGCGGAACCAGAGGAAATCGAAATGCTGCTCCAAGGGATTACAAGCACTGAAATGAGAAGAAAAAGGAAAGCCAAAAGAAAAGGGTAATCTTTCATGTGGGGAAAACCAAGGACTAGCTGAAGGGAGGTTGTTATTAAGCCAGTTGGGCATGACTCAGAATGTCTGGGGCACTAAATAAGGGCTAGGCTTGATGAGGTGCCAATCCCCAAACTGAAGAGTAAGCCACATGTATGCTAGTGCTATATGCACACACACACACACACACACACACACAACCATATACACACACATATTTCTTTTTTCTAATAGCCATGCTTTAACTGCATACCTGTACTCGGCTACAGGGAATTACAAGGATGATATGAAATATGGTAGTTGTGCACAACAAAGAGTAAACTCTGAAAGAGAGAGTTTTTCACATCAACCAGAATCATTCTAAATAAAATCAGCATGGTGCTATGTTGAGATTGAAACAAGTTACTCTTTAGCTAAGACTATACATCTGTGTAAGTATCTTTTCTTTTTAAAAAATTTGATGTGGGCTGAAATGGCTCCAAATTATATGTATTGCCTTGGGTAATGAAAACAAATGACTATATTCACTCTCAAGAATTAAATCCCATTAAATGTCCCTGTTGCAAATTTTCCTGAAAATATCCGAAAATTTTCTGTGGCTCTCAGATAAACAACATTTTTTGAAAGAGGCTATCTCTAAAGCTATATGAAAAAAGAATCAACAGAAATGTTTGGGAACTAAGTGGAGAAGGTCTTTTCTGAGAGGGAATTTGAAGAGGGGGCCAGGAAGCTCTAGGCTTCAGGAAAGCATTCCCACAGCTAGGCCAGTGAGTTAAAGGTGGGTCTATTACATGCTTAGGTTATCTACTCTAGATTGAAACCTCAATGATTCATTGCATAAATGTTATTTTCCCTTGTTAACTCTCTTTCCCAGTGGCTACTCTGCAATTTTTCTTCTTCCCTTAAGCATCCCCCAGACTCATGTGTCTTCCAATATGCTACATCAGAAGATGTCTCTGGGGACAGCTAGGTGGCTCAGTGGATAAAGCACCGGCCCTGGATTCAGGAAGACCTGAGTTCAAATCCGACCTCAGACACTTGACACTTACTAGCTGTGTGACCCTGGGCAAGTCACCTAACCCTAACTACTCCACCAAAAAACAAAAACAAGCAAAAAAAAAAAGATGTCTCTGATTCCTACATTACTGAAAAAATCAGACATCTGTTGTGAGCTCTCTCATCTCTTCTACTCCACACCTCCAAACAACACTGCCCACAACTGCTACATCATAAGTCAACCTCTCCTTTCCTACTCCTATTTTTTTTTTCCCAAGGCTAACCATTCTACATTTATCTCGACTACATCCCCTCTAGTCACTTGACCCAACAACTACTACTAACAACTCTCATTGCTAGCTTCTCATGAAGGTGGGAGGGAAGAGAGGGAAAGAGAACATTTGGAACTCAGTTTAAAAAATAAAGAATACTAAAAATTGTTTTTACATATAATTGGGAAAAATAAAATATTCAAAAATTATCTCATTGTTCCTTTTGTAATCTTTCTGTCTACTGGGTCTTCTCCTGTTGCTTAAAGACATACTTAGCTTTTTTTTTCTTTAAAACAAACCAAAATGAAACATAAAAAACCTGCTTGACTCTGCCATCTTCTAAATGTATTGTCCTGTAACTCTCCTCTTTTAACTACTCCCGGAAAACATCACCTGACCCTCATTCCTTCCACTCCCTTTCCAACTAGTCACTTCTCCTTTCCTTGCAATTTGGCTTCTGACCCTAAAATTGACTAAAACTGTTCTATCTATGGTGACCAATTATGATCAATAACTGGTAAATTGCATGTCCTTTTCTTAGCCTTCCTCCTAAGTTATCCTTTGTGTAATTGTTACTATTGTTGCAAACCCCATAGTCCTGAATGTTAGGTTTTCCTTCATTTCTGACCATTTCTTCATTTTCTTTTCTAGATCAGAGTCACATTATCTTTCAATGGGACCATTTCCTTCACCTCCTAAAAGGTCTCCTTGTTTCAGGGTCTCCCTCTCTAATTCATCCCTATGTTGGTGCCAAAATTGTCTTCCAAAAGTCAAAGAAAAGGCAAACTCTTTTTCTCTGTTATTCTGTTCCCTGTTACTTCTGTCAAAAGACGTAACCTCAGACAAAATCAATAAAAACAGCAGATATTTATATAGGTATATGCCAGAAACCATGCTAAGTGCTTTTACAACTCTTCTCTTATTTAATCCTCATAACAACCCTGGGATAGAGCTGCATTTTATAGATTAAGAAACTCAAGCAAACAGGTTAAGTAATTTATACAGGGTCATGTAACAACTGACTCCAGGACTAGTGTTCTTTCCACTATACCACCAGCTGCTACATTTTGGTGCTTCCCCAGCATATGAATTTAAACCGTGCCTCTTAGTTTCATAGGATCTTCAATTGCTACTGCTTTAACCTTTCTAAACCTTCCTTCCCCTGGTATAACACCACCTTCCCCCCTCCAACCTTGATTTATCAGTTTTGTACCTTGTTTTCTGCTAGGTTCTGGAGGAGCCAATTGGATAATCCTGATGACCCTGATCGTTTATAACAGCAGAAAGATTGACTTTGGAGTCTAAGCCTTTAATTCAGACTCCATTTTTGCTATTTACTATCCTTGTGATCAGGGATAAATTATCTTTGTTGATAAGAGTCCCAGTTTCCTTATTTGCAAAGTAAGGGGATTGGATTAGATCAAAGCTTCATAAACTGTGGGTCATCATCCCACATGTGGTTGCATAACTGAATGTGGGGGTCTCAAAAAAAATTGGCAACAGTAAAAGTTTACACATACCTATTTTATATACCTATATACCCAGGGTTGTATAAAAATTTCTCAGGCAAAAGGGGGTCCTGAGTGGAAAAAGTTTAATAAATCCTGGATTAGGGGGCAGCTAGGTGGCGCAGTGGATAAAGCACCGACCCTGGATTCAGGAGTACCTGAGTTCAAATCCGGCCTCAGACACTTGACACTTACTAGCTGTGTGACCCTGGGCAAGTCACTTAACCCCCATTGCCCCGCAAAAAAAAGAAAAAAAAGTCCTGGATTAGATGACCTTTAAGGTCCCTTCCAGTTCAAAATCTATGGTCTTATGCTCTTATTTTTCAATGGCTACCCATATGTGTATCATTCCTTCTCCATCTCAAAAGAACTTAAGAGGCACAAATATAAAGAGATGAGAACTTATTTCACAAATAATATTAGAAATGTATTTTTATTACTGCATAATAATGTCACATACATGCATTTTAATTCTTTTTTTTTTTTTTTTTTGGTGAGGCAATTGGAGTTAAGTGACTTGCCCAGGATCACACGGCTAGTAAGTGTTGTGTCTGAGGCTGGATTTTAACTCAGGTGCTCCTGAATCCAGGGCCAGTGCTCTATCCACTGTGCCACCTAGCCGCCCCATGCGTCTTCAAAGGAAGACGATATGCTTAATTCAAAGCAATGATTCCAATGATGAGAATTTCAGGCACCATTACAGGCCATTGGGGGGGGGGGATTTGTGGGCACTAGTAGGCAGTTACCAAATCCACCTAACCACAGCACCATGTCTGATACCTTTTATTTTAATGGAACCAATACAATTTGTTAAAGCTCAAAAATAGACTGAGATAAAGATTATGGCTCTATGGTACTGTATAGAGTCCTCAGTTTACATTTCAATGACTGATTCATTTTCCTGGGATTGAAGGGCTTTCAAAGTCTTTATACAGGATCTAGTAGGTGCATTTTTGGGGGAAAAGAGGTTAGTTTACAACAAAATGCCAGTAAAAGTAGACAAAATACATTGATTTAGGGTCTTTAAGATACTAAATGACTCTTTTGTACTAAAGTTTCAAGGTGATCTATGTATCTTCCAACCATTTTCCAAAGTCAAACCTGGTTCTGATTTCACTAATTTTCACTAATGATTTTATTAAAGAAATGGGCTTTGATCTGGGAAGAAGATGGAACAATATTGTAAGGACAATAGGCAAGAATGTTTTTTTCAACTGTTCCCTGGAATTTCAAGAATTAAATTTTATTCAACAAATATTTATCAAGTGCCTATCATGTATAATCTACTACACATGGCACATCCTGATTTCCATTTATACTCTATTATTTGCCAATAATTTTTTAAACATACAATGACTATCCTTAGGAACTGTATAGAACTGGACATAAAATGGTATTTACATGGTCCTCAGATTTTTTGAAACATTAAATGTCTTTATATAAGGAAGCCTAAAGAGTTATTCACACTCTGCCTAAGTCAGCAGATTTCTTGGAAATATATGCATAGATAACATATAGTTTACCATAGTATAGTGAATAGAGGGGTAGTCTTGGAAGTAGGAAGACTAAGGTGCAAACATGCACGCACACACACACACACACACACACACACACAGGGGTTATGTGATGCTGGGAAAGACACTTAATCTCTCAGTGCTCTAATAAGCTCTTTAAAATTGTAATATAGACCAAAGATGATGCCCAGAATTGGTAGAGGGTGATTCCTTATCCGAGAGTTCACTCTATCAATGAATCATAAGTCTAATCCCTACTCTCTTCTATATTCCAGAAACAGGTCAAATGTCACCTAAGAGACAGAGTCTTGAACCTCGATAAATAAATAAAACAAAATAAACAACAACAACAAAAAGAAAACTATATAAGCCATGACCTTTGAGAAAGAAAACAGACATCTGGGATTTTGCAGAAAAACTTTACCATTTTCGGCAAACCCAGGGACATATCTGGTTATGGGGGGCAGGTGGGGAAGACACATATTATAGTCACAGAACCGTTACCTAGGTCACTGTAGTGGAAACTGAGTCACAAGGAGCAAAAATAAGGTGGGGATCTTCTAAAATGTTTATTTGGCAAAAACAGACAAAACCATATTGTTAAATCCCATTTCCTAAACTTCATCTCTATGTAAAATTATACTTTTGAATTTTTCATGAGAATAATAGTTTTAACCTTTTATCAACTGTGGGTCTGTTCTCTGCTGCTTCCCCAGGGAACAAAGCTACCATTGTCATTTCCAGGAGGTGGAAATGTGAAAATGAGGCTGATGCACCTGTTTGCTTACTGTTATCAAATGCCAGCCTGGGGGGCTACCCTTGGTAACACAGCTTTGACATCTCACCACAGAGTAACATAAACTCTTCTGAAAAATCCTTTGTGTGCAAACACAGGTTCAACAGCATGCCTCCTTCCTGGGGGGGTGGGGGGACGGGTGACGGAGAGAGCCTGGCTCTTAACCACTAAGAAATAAGACTGCTGTTTTCATTCATTCCTTGGAAGTTGAAAATTTTGAATGGAGTCATGTTAATCATTCTGTGGCAGCTGTTTAACTTTGGGGCATATTTAAAGGGGGAAGATATTAAAAATAGCACCTCCATCTAAAATGTGTGATTTGGCCACTCCAAACAAACCTAAACCACATTTGGCCTCTGAGGCAATCTTTAGCCCCTCCCCTTTTAGAAATAGAAATTGACTTGCTAGCAAGATAAAAGTTAAGGGGAAAATACTAATCAATGTTCCCTCTTCCTTGATGAGAATCTCCTGACAACAACAAGTGTATACCTTAAATTTCCTGTGACAATGGCTATGGACACCCTGAGCCCAATTTGCTTGTTAGATCACTTAGGTGAGAGGAGGTAGGAAAACGATCTCTTTCAAGTTTTCCCTTTTAAAGAGGAAAGTGTGGTTACCCTGACTGTAAAGAATACTGTCTTTTAGGTATAATGAAAGGAATCCACTTCAATGCTGCCCTTCCTTACCCTGCCCCCCAGTCAGTATGACTTGTGAGCTTATGGAACTATGCTAATGATGACTGGCAGATGCAGCAGGTACCCCTCCTGAGAGGCCAAGAGCAGATGAAGGTTTCTATCTTTCTAAGTCTCTCTCCTTTGTGTCTTTGTGGATGAGAGAGAGGGGTGGGGGTGGATAGCACAGAAGAGGAATATGTGTAACAATATGACTGGACAGATATTTTATTTGTAAATTACCCTTTCTTTTGGAAAGGGTGTTTCAAAAGGAACACACGTGTTTTAAAGCATATAAAAAAGGGAGGGGGTACCAATAGAGCTCCATGCAAGACAGACCCCGGAGCAGTTTGAAAACATGAAAAAAAAGCCCTTCTAGCAGGTTATCCCCATGTGACACCTTTGTTCATTCATTCCAGCCTGTAGGCACATTCTTCATGACACACAAAAGGTTTTGGTGCTATACAGGTGGATATAAACACACATGAATTAGTGATCTGCTAGTCTATCTCCAAGCCTATCCTGCTTGCTATAAAATTAATTTTCTATGGAAACCAATTTTAAAAGCAAAATATTGTTTCAGATCATAAATACAATGGGAAAGAAAAGTAGAAGGTAGTGAACAAATATGATACGATTATATCAGATGTACCCTATGACCATTAGGAAAGACACCATCTTGATTTCCTATATTAAGGTATTTGTATATGTAGCTAATTCTAGTTTCCTAGCTATTGGCTTTCCCCTTTGTATAACTTTCTGTCATATGTTACCATTCTTCCCCTATTAGGCAAAGTTAGCTAAGCTCTAATAATTTTTTTCTCTCTTTTTTCAAAAATAAATCTTTCATCCACCTCTGTCTGTAGTACATTTTCAGATTTGTAGCTTGGGAATTTGAAGGTTGATATTTTTCTTATTAATTCATAGAAATCCAAATTCTCCTGTCATTTTAGTTTTAAGACACATCTCTGTCTCACAATTGATCTGCTAGTTCCCACCAGTCCCAAGCCCTCAGACAAGATGGGAATAACTCTAAGATACACTCACACATCCAGTAACTATGAAATTTATAGCAATTATTTGCTTTATTTTTCAAAATCGTAAATCTCAGCTTGCTGAAATGGAAGGGTTATGGCATAGCCTTTGCATGGTTCTCCCCCAATGAAGCAATCCAACCCAAGACTCAGGATTCTCCTTTACTTTACTAAGAGGTGGGGGAGGAGAATGGACAAATATGAAATGAGTCCAAAGACATATAAAATACCACTGACACACTTTTCCTAAGCCTTTATCTTCTGAGTAAAGACTCTAATTTTAGAATCCGACCCCTGAGCTTCATGCAGTTACTGAGTCTGGAAACCAAACCAAATCTCTGCGGGTGTTGCGTCTCTTCACTGTTCTGACAGTATACGGTTCACTTCATTTTCTCACACTGATGGAGGGATCCAGCTGGGCTATTGCAATTGACAGGCCACATGCACGACCAGCAGTAACCTACCCTTTCTTCAGAAGTTAAAGTTCCCTTTCAAAACAAATACTGTATTTTAATTATTTTAACAGAGCTCCCAGATATACTGAAATAAGCTTCCACTAAATTTATTTTGCAAGAAATAGAAGGGAAGGCTATACTTGATTCATGTTACTGGTATTTCTTTTTCTGGTTTGTTTGGGGGAGTTGGAACTAAATATGAAATATTTAGGCATTCAAATCTCATTCTTCACTGTGCAATAGGAACTTTAAAGGAAGCAATGATTAATGAGCCTCAAAAACGGTGTTATAGTAATCCCCAGGGAAAGGATTTCCCAGCTGATTTGATAACTCTGCCCATTAGTGAGACTTTTGAGACTAAGAAATTTTTAAGAAAGAAGTAAAGAAAGGAATTTGACATTGAAGAGGGGGGGAACATTGGCTGCAATCAGAAATGAAACCAACTAAATTATTGTTGTTGCTCTGAGCTCATATTCCCATTTCCTCCTCCCTAAAAATGATTTGAGGTTTAAAAAGGGCTTCACAGGTTTCCTGAAGAAATTAAGCAATTTATCAAAAGGACAATGGGCCTGCCTTTACTGCAACTTGGACCCTGAATGCAAACACTCTTTCTGTATTATTACTTTAAGTGACGAGATTCTGTTCTCCCTGTGTTGGCTTATCATTGCTATGAAAAACCAGTGAAGTGAATACACATCAAACAATGATCTCTATTTAGAAGGGGACACAAAGATAAATGCTTAGGATTATGTTGTTCAGTAATTTAACCTTATCACTCCACAGGGTTTAATGATGGGACTCCACTTGCTCTCAGGAAGGTGCTTGAACTTATCCTCATATAAAACTTTAACATATTCTATGGAAATCAGGAGAAAGGAATGTGATTTTAATGTTTAATTTATAAGGTCCGCAGCCCATGTGGCCCTTTGCATAGGGGGAGGCCATGTTGGAGCCAGAGCAGGCCCAAACCCAAACCCAGGCCCAGGTTCAGGCCCAGCAGCTCCAGAGCCTGAAGCCTCAGCCCCTACCCCTGGCCCAGGCCCCGCCAAAGCACCAGCCTTGTGTGTGTGTGTGTGTGTCTGTGTCTGTGTGTCTGTGTCTGTGTGTCTGTGTAGGGGGTGCGGGGGAGGGAGCTGGATGGCAGGGGCAGGGAGTGAGCATTCCGAGCAGGGGGTATCTGTAACGGCCTACCTGGCCTTTCTCAGCCTGCAAGGCTAATGATGCTTTCAGGTGTAATGGCTGAAAGAACCCCAAGCCTACCCCCGCCACACACTCCACCATGTACCTATGTAACTATTGGAATGATGCCACCTGCTAGAGACTTACTGTAGAAGAGTTCCGCCCATGAAGCGAAGATCTTTGAGGGCAAGACCAGGAGTCTTTTCTTTGGCATCAGGAAGTGACGTTGGGTAGTGGGAGGAAGAAGGAAGAGACTGGCGCTCTGTCTCTGGCTTTTTCCTGGGGACTCTGGTGGAGAAGGGAGCTAGAAACCTACTCTCCCTTTAATAGATAGATGAATGTAGGCCTTTCTCTCTCTCTTTACCAAATTCTTATTCTCCTTAATAAATGCTTAAAAGTCTAACTCTTGCTAAAGCTTATAATTTATTGGCGACCACTCATTAGATATTTTAGACAGTTTAGTTAGAATTTTAGCCCTTAACACCTACAACATTCTGCAGCCAAGGCCAACCTAAGCGAGGCCTGCTAGAGCTGTGAGCACCCCCTGGCTGACCATGTGTCCCACCTGGAGAATGTGTCTGAGGATGAGATCAACAGGCTGCTGGGGATGAAGGACACAGAGAATCTCTTCATGTCTGTGCACAAGGAAAAAGACACAGACACCAAGCAGGCTTACTTCTAGCTCTTCAAGCTTTTGAGAAAATGCATCCTACAGGTGACACATCCAGTAGTGGAGGGGTCACTGGGAAGTATCCCTTTGAGAAGCCCCATACTGAGTAGGGAGTACTGAATTTTGTGCAGTTGAAGTTCAGCCACCTGGCCCCAAGGGAGCCACAGACAATGTTTGAGCTCTCAAAGATGTTCCTGCTCAGCCTTAACTACTAGAAGCTGGAGACTCCTGCCCAGTTATGGCAGAGGTCACAGGATGAAGATGTCACCACCTACAAGGTCAATTATACCAGGTGGCTGTTACTGCCATGTCCCACAAAGCTGGGACAGCCTGCCCCACTATGAGACAACCCATGTCTTAGGATGCAGCCTCCTGCAGTCTATCTTTACTGTTACCCGCCAACCAAGGACAACTGCTGGAGAAGTTTCAAGTGGAGAAGGACAAACTGGTGCCTCAGAAGAGGACGCTTATCCTTACCCATTTCTCCAAGTTCCTGTCCATGTGGGAGGACGAGATCTATGAAGAAAATTCTCCTATTTGGGAATCAGGGTTCACCATGTCTGCCTCGGAGGAGCCACAGTTAGTTCCGGCCAGCCACTGTAAATGCTGCAGCTGTGCCAACCAAGTGCCCCATTAGTCACCCAAAACCTGGGTGGCAGCAGCAGCCGCTTCCTCAGCCTGGACCCTGGAGGGGAAGAGCCCATGCCAGGGTAGAAGAGGAAACTTCCTGAGACCCTGACCCTGGAAGATGCAAAGAGTCTTTGAGTAAATGAGAGACATTACCATGGAATCGGTCAATGAGGTCATGTTGACCATTACTGATCCTGCTGCCATGCTTGGGCCTGAGAGCTGCGTACTCTCAGCCAACACAGCACAGGTGAGACTGCTTGGCTAAAGGAGTGTCGAGGGATCATCTAGTTCCATGTCATAGGAAATTCACTGGCACCAAACGCCGATTGGTGTGTACTACTCTGACTGATTGGGCTGCAGAATGTTTTTTTCTCATCAGCTTCCTCGAATGCCCAAAGAGTACATTGCTAGGCTTGTGTTTGACCCGAAACACAGGACATTGGCCCTCATCAAAAATGGACGGGTCATTGAGGGAATCTGCTTCTGAATGTTCCCCACCCAGGGCTTCACGGACATTGTCTTCTGTGCAGTCACTTCCGAAGAGCAAGTCAAGAGATATGGGACTCACCTCATGAACCACGTGAAGGAGTATGACATCAAGCACAACATCGTATAATTCCTCCCCTACGGGGATGAGTACGCCACTAGCTACTTCAAGAAGCAGGAGTTCTCCAGGGACATCAAGGTTCCCCAAAGTCACTACCTGGGTTACATCAAGGATTATGAAGGAGCCTCGCTGATGGAGGGTGAGCTGCATCCCAGGGTTCCCTATACCGAGCTTTCTTATATCATCAAGAAGCAGGAGATAATCAAGAGACTGATTAAGCGCCAACGGTTCAGATTCGGAAAGTGTGCCCAGGTCTTAGCTGCTTCAAGGAAGGTGTGAGGCAGATCCCTGTGGAGAGTGTCCCTGGCATCCGTGAGACCGGATGGAAGTTTCTTGGAAAGGAGAAGGGGAAGGAGCTCAAGGAGCCAGACCAGCTTTATACAACCCTCAAAAACCTGCTGGCGCAGATCAAGCATAGAGCCTGTGAAGAAGGCAGAGGCTCCAGACTATTACGAGGTCATCCGCTTCCCCATCGACCTGAAGACCAGGACTGAGCGTCTCAGGAGCTGCTATTACATGGCTCGGAAGCTCTTTGTGGTCGACTTCCAGCGGGTGATCGCCAGCTGCCGAGAGTACTACCCCCGACAGCGAGTACTGCCGCTGTGCAAGCGCCCGGGAGAAGTTCTTTTATTTCAAGCTAAAAGAAGGGGGACTTATTGACAATTAAGGGGACCCCTGCTGGTCTCTGTGAGACCTTCCTTCTACTTCCCAGCCCTTGGCCTTGAGGCTTACTGACAAATTAGGGAACCACCAGAGGGCCCCCCACCTTCCCCCTCACCTCGGGGGCTCACTGACAAGTAGGGAGACTCCACCAGGCTCCTCAACCTGCCTCCTCTTCAGCCTTTTGACTTCCGGGATTCATTGCCAAGTAGAGAACCCCCCAATGGGCTCCCTGACTTTGGGGGCTCATCTACAAGTAGGGGGCTCCCAGTCTTTCTCATTCTTTTCCTCTCCACCTTTAAGTTCTGGAGTCAGACTCCCCTCAGACCCTTCCTGCATCCCTTCCACCGGTGGGAGGAGTGGGCAGAGGGGATGTTCTTCCATGACTGTCTTGGAATTTTCCCTACCCCTAGTGTAGGCTTTTGCCCTAAACCGGTCTTGAGGGCCCTGTGGTACGGGGTGCCTCTCCTCCGTGGCAGCCGGGATCCCTCCTTGGGCCTCAATGATCAAGGGCTCCCTGCTGTCTTGGTGTGGGGTTAGCGAGGGGTGGGGCTGTCGCATTGGGGTTGCTGCTTGGATGTGGGCTGCCCAATCCCTTCTCTGCACTGTCTGCTCCAGCCATCATCTGTTCCCTTGTAAGGATTTGTTCCCTGTGCATTTGCCCCACATGGGGAACAATAAAGCTCTGAGGTTTGTTTTTTTCAAAAAACGAATTATAAGGTCCCCTTACAATAAAAAAAAATAATAAATGGGAAAGAAAGGAAAACCTATGTAAAATGTATTTCAAACTGAGAGGCAAACTGACAACAGCCAATCTTTACATAACACTTCGAGATTTGTAAAATGGCTAATATTCATTATGTTATTTGATCCTCACAATAGCCCTAAGTTAAATGACTTGCTCAGAACCATAGAGCTAGAAAATACCTAAGGCAGGATTTATAACTTTGGGGGGGGGCAGGGCAATGAGGGTTAAGTGACTTGCTCAGGGTCTCACAGATAGTGTCAAGTTTTGTCTGAGGCTGGATTTGAATTCAGGTCTATCCACTGTGCCACCTAGCTGTTCCTGTAAGGCAGGATTTAAACCCAGGATTTCTTGCTTCCAAGTCTAACTGCAACATGTCACTGCCCCTGAGATAGCGAACCTATGTTAAGTAGAATCACAATCAGAAAACTTTTAAAAAAATTTTTCCCTGATTAGAAATCGTTTATTTTATGAAAATAAACTGACTGTTGGGGCAGTGGATGGCGCAGTGGATGGAGCACCGGCCCTGGATTCAGGAGTACCTGAGTTCAGATCTGGCCTCAGACACTTAACACTGTGTGACCCTGGGCAAGTCACTTAACCCCAATTGCCTCACCAAAAAAAATAAATAAATAAACTGACTGTTGCTAAAGCAAGGATTACTTTCAGATCATTGATACGGAGCTGTAAGAAACTTTAGAGTTCATATTATATCCCACCCCAGCCCTGTATACACACACACACACACACACACACACACACACACCCCAACACATGTTATTTAATCATTAAAAAAGATTGAGGGTTTAACATGTTTAAAGGACCAATTCAAGATTCTTTAGGTAATAAATGGCATAGTAGAGCTGGGACTTGAACTCATGTCCTCTGACTCCAGAGGCAGCCTTCTTACCAATATACATGGTCAGTATACAGTTCTATAGCCAGGACAGTGCAAATGTCCTACCTGCATGGGCTATATCACACAGGAAAAGTAACATAGTAACTGGGTAGCATAGTTGAGGCAGGGGCAGGAGCCAAAGGTCATGCCCAAAATGGCACTCCTTCCAGGGGCAAGAGATCTCCAGGTCTAAAAGCCACAGACTGGAGTCAAAGACCTAGACAAGAGATCCACTCCCTCAAAGAATCCATCACTTCTATCAAAACTCAGCTCAAGCACCACCTTCTACCCAAAGCTTTTTCTGTTCTCCCCAAGTTCCCTCCCTCTTAATCACCTCATAATTTACAATCTTGTATTAATCTTTTAGATGTACATGTGTCTTCTGATAAACTGTGAGCTCCCTAAAGCAAGAGCTGTTTCACATCTTTTGCTGCAGCATCTTACACAGTACCTGGCACATGGTAGTCTTTTAATAACTTTTTTTTAAAGTAATAAACAATTTTATTTATAATTTTGGGTTCCAATTTTTATCCCTCCTTCCCTCCCTTCCCCCCACCCTTCCCTGAGGTGGTAAGCATTCAGATATAGGTTATACATACATGATTTTGTAAAACATTGCCATATTAGTCATTTTGTTTAAGAAAACTTGAATAAAAGAAAAAAATGAAAGAAAGTGAAAAATATGCTTCAGTCTACTAATTGATTCCATATAGGGATGAAGTCTATAAACTATCTCTCCCACCTTATCCCAACAGAACTCACTTCCAAATCTATGTCCAATTCATGAAGATCTTACTTGTAAATGGTATGGAACTTAGCAAGAGTAAAAGTTCTAACCAGTAAACAACTAAAGAAAAAAATAGGAATAAACAATGTTGGGTATGAGGCTCACAAGGCAGAAGTACCCCATGGCCTTGTGGTTATTCAAATGCTCCTCCCACATTGTCTGACTAATATGACTAAAACTTACCAAAATGTGTTCAAACTACTTTTTTTTTACAATTATGTTTTAATATTTATCAGATATGGGAGAAAATAGGATGTCAGAAACTACTGTATGCATCCTGCATATAGATGTTAAATTCAGCATTCCCTCTGACTTTATAGGAATGGAATTTTAGCTCTTGTTGATTTAACTTTTATGGTATTCTTGTTTTGGAAAAGAAAATTTTTGCATTTCAAGGGGGTAAAGCTCCTAAGAATTTTTTTTTTTCACAAGACATTTCTTACTGTGACATTCAATGAAAATGAAGTGAAAGCATACACTAAATTTCTCTTGGACTTTGATTTAAATTCGGGTTCAAAACTAAAGAGGAGATGGCTCAAGTAAGCATATTCACCTTTCACTATTTCCTCCACAAAGCTTAATATTGAAAAGACAAGTGTGTTGTAATTCCTCCCCTCTGATATTACCTCCAAGTTATTTCATATATTTCTTATTTGTACATTTTTGTTTTTATGTTCTCTCCTTCAAGAGATTGTGAGCTCCTTGAGGGCAGGGACTGCTTTTGACTTTCTATCCCCAACACTTAGCAGAGTGCCTAGTCAAGGGCAGGCATTTATTAACACATGCTGAAAGACTAGATTGTAGTAGGAAGAGTGTTAGATTTAAAATTAGACCTTTCTTCTATATCTCTGTTTCTATCTCTATTTCTCTTGTTCTTCATCTCACTATCACACTCATATTCTTTCCTTGGACTAAATGAAAATTAAGAAAATTGGACTGAGATTTGCTAGCTATGTAACCTAAGGCAAGTCAATGATGATGATAACAAGAAAAATAGGTAACATTTATATAGCACTTTAAAGTTTGTAAAACACTATATATATATATATACACACACACACATATATATAAATTCTTTTTTTTTTGGCAGGGCAATGAGGGTTAAGTGACTTGCCCAGGGTCACACAGCTAGTAAGCCTCAAGTGTCTGATGCCGGATTTGAACTCAGGTCCTCTTGAATCCAGGGCCGGTGCTTTATCCACTGAACCACCTAGTTACCCCTATATATATTCTTTAAAGTAACTCTGTGAGGTAAAGGCTATGTAGATTATCCAGCTGAAGAAAGTGAGGCTTAAAAAGTCAAATAAATTATCCAGGGTCACACAGCTAATAAATGTCTGAAGCAGAATTTCATATTCAAGTCATCTTGACTTCAAGTCCTACAGTCTTACCACATATAGCACCTTGCTTCTGTCTAACTTCGAGGTCTTTCATGGCAATGTCCAGGAATTAGTTTCTATGCCTTACCACTTTATTTTCTATAGAAGATTTGACTGAAGGAATACTATATTGTAGCAGTCAGTTAAAATGAGCAGCATCATATTTTTTTTAAATGGTCAACAACTAAAAATATCATATTAGGTTTTATAATTGTTGTTCAGCCATTTTTCAGTGTCGGATTCTTTTTGATCTCATTTGGGGTTTTCTTGGCAAAGATATTATAGTGGCTTGCCATTTCTTTCTCCAGCTCATTTTACAAATGAGAAATACAAAGTTCACAGGGTTAAATGACTTGCCCAGGATCATACTGCTAGTATATGTCTAAGACTAGCTTTAAATTCAGGAAGAGGAGTCTTCCTCACTCTAGGCCCAACACTGTCCCTTGTGCCAGCCAGCTGCCCCTAAATATATCATAACAATTATATTACTTCTTCTCTGTTTTCCTATTTCAGTTGCCTTTCAAATATATTACCTCTTCATTTGATACCCTGTTTGGAAAAGAGTACAAAAATTGGTATCCCTATATGTCCATATGAAGAAATTGAGACTCAGTTTGATTACTTATTAAAATGATTTAGCCAGAATCACAAGTCTGAAAAGAAAGAAATGACAAAGCCTGTGTTAGTGTCCAAATCTCTTCTAGCACAATGCTCTTTTTAAAGAATCATATCATAACATATTTTCATAAGAAAATTATATTCTTTGTAACAATGCTTTAGTACTTTTTTCTAGTGGGTGAAAAAAATTTCCCAGCAACCTTCAAAAATCATCCACTAATGGGTTACAATTGAATATTTGGAAGAATATGAATTTAAAGAAAAGGAGACTGAGGCAAAGAGAAATTACGTGTCCATGGTCATACAAGTGTCTGTTGTGGACGTCAAACCTTCATATCCTTGGCTTCAAGTCCAATACCCTATACTCTATACCAGGGCTTCTTAAACTTTTTCCCCTTGTGGTATCTTTTTGCTCCAGAAATTTTTAAGCAACCCCAGGCATATAGGTATATAAAATAGAGATACATAACCTTTTACTTTTTCCAAATTTTTCACAACCCCCACATTCATTTACATGATTCCATATGGGGTCATGACACATGGTTAAAGAAGCTAGGCCCTACACTGTGCTTCCTTTCTATGTTGTAGAGGATTACCAAAAGGCATTGGTGGAAGGAATGCCTACACCAGGGAAGTCATCTTTAAAGGACCAAGATGAGTGTGCTTGCATTTATTTAATTATTGTTATAACTGACCAACTATTCAAATTACACATTGGTCCTATTTGCTATAAATCCATAGGCATGTCAGACACTAGGCTGTGTAACCTCTGAGATATTTATCTTCCAGATATGACAACTGATCTTTTTTTAAAAACAGCATTTAGCCAAGAAAAGATTCTTGATGAACCCTTCCTTCCCTTAGCCCCATAGGGCTGTGTTTGAAATATGATAGAGTTTTAATTGCAAAGATTTATCATTATGACATGTAATTTCTAAGTACATGAAATGACAAAGCAAGGCATGGATGTGAAAATCAGTGACACATTCACTGTGTGAACGATGATAATAATGACAGTTGCTTGCTTCTCTATTTCAACTTCTTTGTTCACCTGTACTACTTACAAGAAGTTTCTGCAGTTCTATCAAGTAGTACTTATTATCTTTTTCATGTTTTTTTTTTCTAGAAAGCTAAATTAGATTGTGCTTCAACATTTAAGTTAAATATTATTTTATTTGTAGGGATGTGACACTTTCCATTTGGGTTGGACATGACTCCAAGAACTCCTTTTCCACATTGTGTTTTCTACATATAGCAGGAGTGCTTAGAAGAGTAATTATGATTGTGTGGTAATAAAAATAGTTAAATAACAGAGTGGTACACATGTGTGGGAATTCAAGAATTTTCCTCTTAAAAGAAGTTTTTTAAATACTATTTTATGTTTTGTTTTTAGCCTCTGTACTTGATCTTGAAGATCTATTCCAGTTACAGAATTCTGAATTGTTTTGTCCCTCTTCAGTTCTCCTTGCTCTGAATTTGTAGAGTTCTCTATGAAAATGTTTCCCCCCCTCCCCGTTTTTTGATAAGATTCTAAACTTTAAAAAAGTATTCTGTTCTCTGATTTAGGTTTTAGATGTCAGTGGAATGAACAGTATTCATAAAGAAACCTGAAAAAAATTGTACTCAAATGTTCAATCAATACTGAATGTTTTTGGCTTTTCTGATGGTAATGAAAAAAAAATGCTAGGTTCAATGTCCTTGTTAACAACAGAAATTTATTCACAAAAAATTACATGATATGAATACTTTTTTGAAGAATAATTAATTTTTATATTCCCAAAGCATCTTAAGATCATATTTTCCAAATAAAATGAATACTTTAAACCATAAAAAATTTAACCTTTATCCTCTTATTTTTTTCTGTATTTTTAAGCACTTAACTACAGGGACTGGACTAGTATAAGGAGGTGCTGGATGAGTAAATTTTTTTTCTATTAATGAAGAAAATTATCTTCTCTACAACTTATACTCTAGAGCATTTTCAGAGAGAGGCAAAGCCAAGATGTCAGAAAAAACACTCAGCAGTACTCTTCCAATGTTCTCTTCTAAACAACTTTAAAATAATGCCTCAAATTAAATTTCAAAGGGACATATCTATCAAAACATCAGTGAGTCATTTTTCTAGCTCAAGACAACTTGGGAGGTAAAGAGAAATCTGTCACACAGAGCCATAAGCTGTTCCAGTGCCCATATGGATGAAACAGGAGTTGTGGGACCAGATGGTGGCAACAGACATAGCAACAGCTGAAGAAGCTCTGAAGCCAGAGAAGTAGGGAGACCAATCAAATGGTTAGAAAGAAATTACAGGGAACTCCTGTGCTAGCATTGGACATAGGAACAGACACTGTTTAGCAAATCAATTGCCTATACCATCTTCTGTGTAATAAATTAGTTCAAGGGAAGATAGGAATACTTTCAGTCAAAAGGGAAAAGGAGCCCTGAGGTATGGGGCTGTTTTTGCTCAAAAGGGATGAGGGACCCTGGGGAAAAGTATCACTTCTGGCCTTAAGGGTTCAGTGAGAGTGAGGAACTGTATACATTTCAATTGTCAAAGATCATAGACCATTACTTAATAAGAACCAGAGAGTAGACCAGGAGAACACTGACCAGATCTCTCCCAAGATTACACTACCTTGGAGCAGCTAGGTGGCACAGTGGAGAGAGCACCGGCCCTGGAGTCAGGAGGACCTGAGTTCAAATCTGGGCTCAGACAATTAACACTTACTAGCTGTGTGACCCTGGGCAAGTCACTTAACCCCAATTGCCTCACCAAAAAAAAAAAAAAAGATTACACTACCTTGGAGGCACCAAAAAGTTCCAAACCTCCAGAACTAACTCTGAAAACAGCTGTGCGGAAAAGTTTGATGTTTGATAAAGCACCTCTCCCCATGCCATAAATACAGCCTAATTTTAACATAAAGTTCAAAACCAAGAAATAGGATACAAAAAAATTTCTCCTTAAAATTCTACTATGGGTGAAAGTGATGATCAAGACACAAACTCAGAAGAAAATGAAGTCAAACAGCTTCAAGCAACATTTCAAATAAATTGTAAATAGAACTCAAGCTAAATAAGAATGCCTGAAAGAGGAAAAAAATATGAAAGTACAA
Organism: Dromiciops gliroides; assembly: GCF_019393635.1. Classification (NCBI taxonomy): domain Eukaryota; kingdom Metazoa; phylum Chordata; class Mammalia; order Microbiotheria; family Microbiotheriidae; genus Dromiciops; species Dromiciops gliroides. Next base: position 77,055,587 of record NC_057863.1, on the reverse strand, counting down.
TTGACAGGTTGGTAATAGAAGTACATAAAATGGTGAATAATACCTTAAAAAGGAGAATTGATCAAATGGAAAAAGAAGAATAAAAATTTTCAGATGAAAACAACTCTTTAAAAAAAGCAAAAGTGGCCAAATGGGAAAAGTGGTAGCAAAGCTCACAGAAGAAAATAATTTTTTTACAATTAGAATTAAACAAGTATAATCTAATGACTCCGTGAGACATTAAGAAAAATAAAATAAAATCAAAAGTATAAAAAATATAGAAGAAAATTTTAGAATAATAACTGACCTGGAAAATAGATTAACAAGAAATAATTTAGTAAGTATTGGACTACCTGAAAGTCATGATCAAAGAAAGAGTCTAGATATCATATTTCAAGAAATGATCTGCCCTAATAATGAGAACATTCTTATGAGTTACAAGTATTATCTTTCCATGCAGGAATGTAAACAGTTTAATCTTTAGTATCCCTTATGATTTCTTTTTCCTGTTTACCTTTTAATGCTTCTTTTGAGTCTCGTATTTGAAAGTCAAATTTTCTATTCAGCTCATGTCTTTTCATCAAGAATACCTGAAAATCCTCTCTTTTATTGAATACCTATCTTTCCTCTTAAGGATTTTACTCAGCTTTGCTTGATAGGTGATTCTTTGTTGTAACCCCAGTTCTTTTGCCCTCTGAAATATCATATTCCAAGCCTGACGATATTTAATGTAGAAGCTGCTAAATCTTATGTTATCCTGACTGTGGCTCAACAATACTTGAATTGTTTCTTTCTGGCTGCTTGCAATATTTTCTCCTTGACCTGGGGGGATGGAATTTGGCTATAATATTCCTGGGAGTTTTTATTTGGGGATCTCTTACAGGAAGTGATTGGTGGACTCCCTCAATTTCTATTTTATCCTCTGGTTCTAGGAAGATGATGCCTAGGTTCTTTTTTTTTTTTTTTTTGATTATGGCTTTCAGGTAGTCCAATAATTTTCAAATTATCTCTCCTGCATCTATTTTCCAGGTCAGTAGCTTTTCCAACAAGATATTTCACATTGCCTTCAATTTTTTCATTCTTTTGGTTTTGTTTTATTGTTTTTTTATTTTTCATAAAGTCATTAGCTTCCATTTGCTCAATCCTAATTTTCTAGGATTTATTTTCTTCAGAGAGCTTTTGTACTTCCTATTCTATTTGGCCAATTCAGCTTTTCAAGGCATTCTTTTCCTCACTGCCTTCTTGTACCTCTTTTGCCATTTGTCCTAGTTTAGTTTTTAAGGTGTTATTTGCTTCAGTATTTTTTTGTGTCCCCTTTACCAAGCTGTTGATCTTTTCTTTGTGATTTTCTTGCATCACTCTCATTTATCTTTCCATTTTTTCCATCTACCTCTCTTACTTTACTTTAAAAACCCTTTCTGATGGCTTCCATGACCTAAGACCAATTCATATTTTTTCCTGGAAGTTTTGGATATAGGAGCTTTGACTTTGTTCTCTTCTGATTATGTATTTTGATATTCCTTGTCACCATAGAAACTTTCTTTTGTGAGAATTTTTTTCTGTTTGCTCATCTTCCCAGCCTATTTCTGGACTTTTAACTCTTTGTTAAAGTGGGGCACTACTTCCAGGGTGGAGGGTTCACTGTCTCAAGCTTCAGGGGTTTTGTGTAGCTGTTTTTAGAGATGCTTCTAGGAATTTGTAAAAGTTTAGTTCTTCCAAGGTGGTATGATTTAAGGAGAGGTATGTTTACTAGATTCCTGGCCTATCCTCTGGTCTGTAAGCAAGCACAAGCCTGCCTTTCTGCCCTGGGACTATGAATAGAGTCCTGCTCCAGTGTGGCTGCAAGCTCTGATGAGCTTATATTCCTCCCTAGCCTGGAACTGCCACCTAAGACTGTGACCTGGATCCAAGTATGGGCAAAAAAATAGAGTCCTGCCTCAGTGCTAGCAAAGAGACCTCTGTAATCACCTTCTAGTCAGTTGTTCAACCCTCTTGCCATCTGTGGAGTAACAGTTCTAGAAGTAGTTGCTGCTGCTGCTGCTTATTCAGAAGCTCTTGAGGCCTGCTCCTGGTTTTCTGGGGTTGGGTTTGTACATGCACTGGACTTCTCTCCACTCTCACCCCAGTACAACAGACCTTTCCTACTGGCCTCCTAAGTTGTCTTTGGCTGGAAAATTATTTCAGCCTGTCCTTTTGTGGGTTCTGCTACTCTAAGAATTGTCTTATAGCATTATTTGAAGGTATTTGGAGGGGTCTTGGGGAGAGCTCAGGCAAGTCACTACCTATCTTCTACCATCTTGGCTCCACCCATGGTTAAAAACATTTTATGGAAAATTTCTCATTTCTTATAAGGAGGCAACTGAGCCAAATTTATGAAAATAAGAGCCATTCCCAAGTTGATGAATGGTGAAAGGATATGAACAAGCAGTTTTCAGAAGAAGAAATCAAAGTTCTCAATAGTCACATAAAAATTGCTCTAAATCATTACTATTAGAGAGATATAAATTAAAACAATGCTGATATCACCTCATTTGATTCAGATTGGCTAACATGACAGAAAAAGAAAAGGAAAATGATGAAAATGATAAAAATGGAAAATTTGGGCACTGTAGTTGCAGTTGTAAAATAGCTCAACCATTCTGAAGAATAATTTGGAACTATGCCTAAAGGGCTACAAAATTTTATTATATTTTTTGACCCAGCAATGCCACTACTAAGACTGTATCTCAAAGAGATCAAAGAAAAAGGAATAGGAATTATTTGTACAAAAATATTTATAGCAGCTCTTTTGTGATGTCAAAGAATTGGAAATTAAAGGAATGCTCATCAATTGTGGAATGACTGAACAAATTGTGGTATATGATTGTGATAGAATATGATTGTACCATAAAAAAAGACAAGCAGAATGTTTTCAGAAAAATGTGAGAAGACTTATAAGAACAAATTCAACCAAAACACCTGGGACCCTATGAAGGTGGAAACAGGAGCAGAGATGAGAAGCAGCCCCACCCCCCCAGTGGAGAGTTTAAAATCAAATAAAAGCAAGGCCAGGCAGGCTGAGAAGAAGCCCACTCATCCCCCAGGCCATGCTGTAGCTTGAACAGTGTGTCCTGGAAGCAGCACTACACTTTAAGAAGGAGTTAAAAGCCAAGAAATAGTAATCCAGGATGAGTAGACAGAGAGCAGAAGACCACTGAAAACTTCTTTGGGGGTAAGGTAGACCACAATACAACCTCAGAAGAAGAAGATAATAAGGTCAAAGCTCCAACATCCAAAGCTTCCAAGAAAAAATATGAACTGGTCTCTGGCCATGGAAGCTCTAAAAAGGGACTCTGAAGACAAAGTAGGAGAAATAGAAGATGTAGAGAAAGGGAGAAAAGAATAGAAAGAAAAATGAGAGTGATGCAGGAGAGTCATGAGAAAAAAGTCAACAGTTTGAAAAGCCAATGGAAAAGGAGATTGAAAAATTGTCTGATGAAAATAACTGCCTAAGAATTAGGATTGAACAAATGGAAGCTAGTGACCTTATGAGAAACCAAGACACAGTAAAGCAAATCCAATTGAATGAAAAAATGGAGGGCAATGTGAAATATCTCCTTGGAAAAACAGCTGACTTGGAAAATAAATCTAGGAGAGATAATTTGAAAATCATTGGACTACCTGAAAACCAATGCCAAAAAAAGACCTTAGACACCATCCTCCAAGAGATTGTGAAGGAAAATTGTCCTGATATTTTAGAAGCAGAAGCTAAAATAGAAATTGAAAGAGTTCACCGATCACCTCCTGAAAGAGATCCCAAAAGGAAAACCTCCAGGAATATTACAGCCAAATTCCAGAACTCCCAGGTCAAGAAGAAAATATTGCAAGCAGCTAGAATAATGGAATTCAAATACTGTGTAGCTCCAATAAGTATAAAGTAAAATCTAGCACCTTCTACATTAAAGGACCAAAGGGCATGGAATATGATATTCCAGAGGGCAAAGGAACTGGAACTACAGCCAAAAATCACATACCCACCAAAACTGAGTATAGTCTTTCAGAGGAAAAAAAGGGATTTCAATGAGAAAGAGGTCTTTCAAGCATTTGTGATGAAAAGACCTGATCTGAATAGAAATTTGACTTTCAAATACAAGACCCTGGAGAAGCATAAAAAGGTAAACAGGAAAAAGACTTCATGAGGGATATTAAAAGATCAAACTGTTTACATTCCTACATGGAAAGATAATACTTCGAACTCATAAGAACTATCTCAGTAAGGAATTCACAGAAGACACAGGTCGAACTAAATATGAAGGGATGATATCTGTAAAGCATTTATATTTTGTTCTTTGTGGGGCAGACAGGTTGGGGTGTCTTATGTCCAGGCCTGGATTTGGGCCTGGGGCCTCCTGGGTTCAGGGCTGGTGTTTTGTCCACTGTTCCACCGAAGTAACCCATGACGACATCTTTAAAATAGGGTTGACGTGTAGGCAGAATAGACTGGGGGAGGGAGAAGGGGAGAGATGGTCTGGGGAGAGGTAGTTCACATGAAGGAAATAAGAAAAAAGCTTATGGAGGGGAAGAGAAGAGGGGGAAGGAGTGGGGGAGTGAGTGAACCTTAATATCATCAGAATTAGCTCAAAGAAGGACTAACATACATACTCAAGTAGGTATAGTAATATCTTTTTGCCCTGAGGGAAGGGACAGAAATGGGGGGGGGGAAGAAGGGAAGGAGGGAAGGGCATATTGGGGGAAAGAGCAGTAAAAAGGAAAACACTTTCAAGGAAGATGAAGATGTTCTGCATTACTGCACAAGTATGACATATTGAATTGCTTTATTTCATAGGGAGGGTTGAAGAGGGAGGGAGGAAGAAAAATTTAGAACACAGAATCAGCTCAGGGACCTCGATCTCATTAGAATGAGCTCATGGAGGGAATAGCATTCATACCCAATTGGGAGAAGTAATCTATTTAACCCTACAGGAACATAGGAGGGGAGGAGGATAAGGAAGGAAGCATGAAAAAAGGGAGTGCAGAGCCGGGGAGAGGATAGTCAGAAGTAAAACACTTTTGAGGAGGAACAGGTAAACAGAAGATAGAGTAAATTTCATGGGAAAGGAGTGAAATGGAGGGAAATAGTTTTGATGATTAATTATAATGGCAAAATGTATGGAACCTACTTTGCTGAGCTTTTTTGAAGAAAATTGTCTGTCAAGATTAAGGTACTATATAAAGGTTATGATGAACAGGATACCATCAGAAAAACCTGGAAAGACCTACATGAACTGAAGCAGAGTGAAATGTACTGTATACAAAATAACAGCAATAGTGGGGGATGATCTGCTGGGAAGCATGTGGTTATTTTCAGCAAGGCAATGATCCAATATAACCCTGAAGGACTCATAAAGATTGCAGCCCATCTGCAGAGAAAGAACTGATAGTATCTGAAAACAGATGGAAACACATTTAAAATTTTTTTTTCTTTTCCTCTTTGACAATTCCTTAATATGAAGTTTTTTTTTTTTACTGTTTTTTCTCACAATTAGCTAATATGGGAATTTTTCCATGACTACTCATGTATAACATTTTGAAATCCTTGAGTTCTTGTGGGTGGGGGTGGAAATGGAGGGAGGAAAAGAAGTTGGAAAACAAAGTTTTAAAAAATTGATGTTAAAATTTGTTTTTACATATATTTTGGAAAATAAAATTCTATTCAAGGAAAAATAAAGAACTAATGCAAAGCAAAGTAAACTGAATCAGGAGAACAATGTACAGTACAAGAATATTATAAGGATGACCAACTGTGAAAGACTCCGCTACTCTGAGCAAAGATAATCCAAGACAATTCTAAAGGACTCATGACGTAAAATACTAATTCCAAACACAGAATGAAGTATAGTTTTTTAATTTTAATTTTTCTTCTTTTTTATCTGTGTTTTGAAACATGGCTAATAAGGAAATATGTTTTGCATGACGATGTATATATTTGATATCAAATTGCTTGCTTTCTCAAGAATGTGGAGTGGCAGGAAAGAGGAGGAGAATTTGGATCTCAGATTTAAAAAATGAATGTTTAGGGGGCAGCTAGGTGGCGCAGTAGATAGAGCACCAGCCCTGGAGTCGGGAGTACCTGAGTTCAAATCCGGCCTCGGACACTTAACACTTACTGGCTGTGTTGACCCTGGGCAAATCATTTAACCCCAATTGCCTCACTTAAAAAAAAAAAAAGTTTAAAAAAAAAGAATGTTTAAATTTTTATATGTAATTGGGAAATAGTTAATGAAATAGATTTAAAAGTATTTTTAAAACTTACAGTTTAAATAGTTGCCCAGGGTAACTCAGTCAGGACACAACAAAGTTGGGTCTTTAATCTATGTCTTTCTGATGCTAAATCCAATCCATTATCTATTATTCCTTATTCCCTCTTTATAGAACATTAATGCAACATAATGAATTTCTACCTTTCATACTAGGAGGAATGAGTCCTATATGTTTTATTCAAAATATAGGGAAGATCAACTTAGTCTTTCATGTTTTAGCTGGACATTTCAAAATAATATATATTTTTGACCTGTTATCAAGCTAACAAAATGCTTCTACCTAGCAATTTACCTCCATACAAAAATAAGAGGTGAAAGAGGGGCCTGTTATTGAAAAAGTGAATTAACCTGCAATTAACTTTGAGAGTCTAGACCTGTAAAATTACATTTTGTGTTTTTACATGAAGTTAGCTAAAGGAGATTTCCCCAAATATGCAATAACAGTGATCATTTGGAATAAATAATAGAGTATGATTCCCAAACTTGTCCCCCCTCAATAATCTCCCACCCACCCCATCACCAAAATAGTCATGAAACCTACAATTGTGGAAAAAAAGGCCTAGATTTTATTTAGTGAGTAAAGTGCTTTTGGAATGAAAAGAAAGCGCATGTCTTATCAAAACAAGACAGTAATTCATTATGTTAGACTAGTTGACTAAACATGGTTTTGGCAACAGAATTAACAAGACCAAGGTCATGGGGAGAATGTCTGTCTGAGTCATTTAATTTCACTCTATTCTCCAGATGAAACTTGTACCCACAAAGAGAAATAGGGTGAGTGAGTGTGGATGAGTATGAATAAATTTTGAGCAATAGAAGAAAAAAAGTTCATATGCTACAAAAGTGATTCAGGAGTGTTGTGTTAATATTTAATAATATTTAAAAGACAATATTGCAATAATCATCATTATTTCTAGATAATAGTCCAAATGAATGTGCCTGAAAATGTGTCTAAAAATGTAGCATTATGAAAACAACAACAAATAAAAATCTATAAGGCTGACAAGGTAAATTTACTCTCTCTACTTTACAAAGAGGAAACTCTGAATCAGAGGTTAAATGAGTTGACCAAAGTTTTGGTATCACATTCCCAAATGCCAAGTAAACAATGTCATGAATGCTTAGAGTACTGAGATATTAATTCTATTAGAAAGATATGTTCTGCACCGAGTGTTCAATATATTATAGGAGTTTAGGTTTAGAATTGTAAAAAACTTTAAATGTCACTTATGAGAGATCAAATCCCTATATTTCAGAGATGAGGAAACTAATGGACAGTAGCACAGTCCTACTTTGAAAATTATGTGTAGCAATGAGCCATTTTCTCATAGAGCTCCACAAAAAGTATCTACTAAGATGAAAGACAAATATTTCCAGGTGGCTGGTGCCCTTATTTAATATGGGCTCAGATTTGAGGTTTCTTTTCTATGATATTATAAATAAATGGTTTATATTTTGAGCTTTGTAAGCCTGGATGCTTAGAAGGAAAAGTTGGTGACCACACTGAAGGGTGTCATAGTGAAGTTCCCAGTTCCTTCGGGCACTGAGCCAAAGAAAATGTGACATTCTCCCAAAGAAAATCTGAGCTATTTATTAAAATATAGTACCTCTGAGTCCAAATACAATACTTCCCTCTGTAGTATTTCACATTTTATGTGAATAGTGATATTTTCCCAATACTAACATAGGCTATGTAGTTCTAGTATCATTATATAAAATAAATGGCAGATGGAAAGAGGTGAGTATGATGACCCAAAAGAATAGCTGAAATACTAATGTATGTGTTAATCACTGTGCTACATGCTTGTGATATAAAGAACAAAAGAGTCACTAATGCAATTTGGTCCTTATTTTCCCAGTTCTTGTTACATATTTTAACTTTGACAATCACTTTTGTACAAGGTTGATGTCATCAGGTTCAAACTGGAAATTATGAGGTTATATTATCTCTTTCTGATTTTTCACTATTGTCTAAACTGCCATCAGGGTAATAATATACAATGTCCAAGACAGGATTTAACATAGGACCCCTCTTTGGGTTTTCTCAATTTCAATGGATATTGAGTAAAATTATAATGAAAGAAAAAAGAAAGAATAAGCTGATATAGAAAAGTTAAAACCACATTTATCTCTATGCTATTGCTGTTTCTTAGTATTTTAGTCAAAGAAGTTATTTTGTAGAGCAATAATTGTAAAATATCCATTCATAATTTTTGGTGATATTGTCAAGAATAGAGTAAATAGAAGCAAGTTCTAAACAAATATATACAATGTGCATTTTGAAGTGGAAAGCATCCATGTCCCATCTCTACCCATTAAATTCCAAGCTGCACCAATATACTTTTAAGACTTAATAGATTTAATAGGACCACCTATGCCTGGAACAAATAGAAGAAAATATATGCTTGGCTATGCCTGTGTGTGTGTGTGTGTGTGTGTGTGTGTTTTGGGGGTGATCTCTGGGATAAGTCTACTGCAGGGGAGACCATCAAGTGGCAGATGGGGAAGAAAAGTGGAAGCATGCTTTTCTAACGCCATATTTTTGCTCTATAGGTGCAAATTGATTCCATATTACTATATTTCCTATTGATTCCATATTACTATATGACTCAAAGTATAGTCAGCACCCGCTGAATTTAGTGCTAGGGTACATTCACTATTACGACGATCTACTTGCATCTCTAAATAAACCACCTAAACTATAAAACAAGCCCTACATTTCCTGAGTAAAGTAGATTAAACTAGGAGTTTCAAACCGATAATTTCAATACCTATAACTTGACAACTACTGATTTCAACTGGTTAAAAAAAAGAAATATTATTTTCAAAGTCTCCTTATAAGCCCTTCATCACATTACCTTAAAACAGACAGAAATGTTAAAATAAGCCTAAATCTTAATATATTTTTCAAAATAAGGCCATGTTCTTTTAGCATTTCCCTTGAAGTATTGTGTAATTTCTTTTCCCCCATTGCATATTCTTTTAATATATGATCCTTTCAGAGGTTAGCAGAGCCTCATATTAAAATATTTCCCTGATTTCATAGATATTCCTGAATATAATAATAGCAATAATAATAATGTCAATACACCCATGATTTCTCATCTTTACATTGCTTTTTGTGTTCAAATATTTGCTAGAAACCTAATATTTACTTAATGGCTACAGTTATATGACCATAATTTGGAATTATTTGAATCTTAGAGGATTGGAACACAATGGACAACAAATATTTGCACGACCATAACATTTCCAAAAGATCATAGACCTTTACCAATAAAATTGAGCTATGAAGGAATTGTTAAACCATTGCTTTTTTGAATGGTCAGGAGTACAAATAGGTTAAGAACTTACCAACCTTCCTATTTTAAAAAAGTCACATTCTATTAACACTGGAATAAAAAGGAGATAATATACTTTATCCTACTAACAAAAACGGAATAACCTATCTGTATATTGCAAGCACCCTAACTCTTTCCAATTGCTATGGGTTATTCAGTATTATTGCCATGCCTCCTAGGCTTATAACCTACTATATCGCAAAGGGAGGGAAATAAGAATTTCTATAGCATTCAATATGTGCCAGAAACTGGGGAATCAAAGACTCTTAGACATAGAAGAGATCTCAGAATCATGAATGGGCCCTCTAACACTTCTAACACATTATCTAAAAATTAATCAGAGACTGATACAAATTTTACAAATCATACTGATTCTAATTAGGAAGGTCTATATAAAATTAAATCTTGGATCCTCTTGCTTATATTTAAGTTCTTTATTTTATATCATTGATGCCTGTACTTGGGGTTACCGACTGGACATTTTACTCTCCATGGTTCCTATCCTGCATCTCTAAGAGGTTTCAATAGATGGCCAGGCCTTCCATTTGTAACTATGTTTTATATAGTTCCTTTAGTTGCTAAATTAATTTAATAGAATTTGAGAAAGAGCAAGGGCTCTCCAAGAATCGAGTAACAAACAGGAGTGCTGACTACAATAGGCTACAGAGAGTACCTTGCTCATCAGAACTCAGAAGAGACCTGCTGCTTTGCATAAATCTATGCTCTAAAACTCCTTTAGCTGCTGTTTCTTATTTATGCCACCAACGCACCATCATGAAGCAGCTAGGTGGCAGAGTGGATAAAGTGCTAAGCTTGTAGTCAGGAAGCTCTGAATTCAAATTCAGCTTCAGACACTTACTAGTTGTGTGACCATGGGAAAGAAACCTGACCCCTGTCTTTTTTGATTTCTTCAAATGTTAAAAGGGGATCAAAATCATACCTACCTCTCATGGTTGTTGTGAGTCTCAAAAGATATAAGATTTATAAATGACATAGCATGGTGTCTGGCACATGCTCCCTTCCCTCCTTTCCTTCCCATCTTTTGCCTGTCCATCCATCCTTCCTTCCTTCCTTCCTACCTTCCTGTCTTCCCCTCTCTTTCTTCCCTTCTATTCTTCTTCTTTGCCCTCTTCTCATTCTATAAGTGGATAGAGTCCTGGGTTTAGAATCAAAAGGACTAGAGTTAAAAGCCTACCTTTGACACTTATAAGCTAGGTGTCCCTGGGTAGGTCACTTAGGCTCTGTGTGCTTCAAGCAATGCCATAGGACATTTGCTTTCGTTACAGAAAGGTTCTGATCTGAGTTAGGAAAGGAAATTCCCACACTGGTGAAATGAGATAATACATGTAAAACTCTTTGGAATTCTTAAGTGTTTCATAATAACAATATTTATTATCATCCTTATTCTATCCCCATTTAGTGGGGGGATAACTGGAAAACCGCCTTCCTTGTGACCTGATTTCTTAAGTCCACCTGCCAGGAGACCTCTCTACTTATGGGCCAAGGTGATCATCTTGTTTCAGTTATTGCAACATCCTCATTGTTTCTCTCACAATAGACATGAGTGTTTTCCTATAGGAATACATAAATATCACCATAGTCTACTTCCTATTAGTGAACAGATGCTTCTTGCCCCAATGGCAAAAGTCTTATTAAAAAGCAGAATCAAACACCAGTTCTAGAATGTACTCTATCTACATAAAAGCTGATGCTTTCATATTAAAAACAAAAACCAAACTAATGTCCCTCTAATTCCAACTGAAGCCTACTATTTATATTGTCTTTTATTTTTAACACAGACAGTTCTCAAATAATTTCTCTTTAAAATACGGATATTGCTTGCATTATTTCTAGCATGAATGTTCGATGATGCTGTGTTTCCTTTCCAGTGTAAACAAGAGGCTTTTTAATCCCTTTGTCCAAGAGATTGTGTTGCACAGCAATCCCTGAACCCGGCTATTTAAACCTACTTATGGGTTACTAAGCTCTGAGAGTAGTTGAAGAATGTCTTCTCCAGTATCAGAAGGAGAATTCCAAGAATGAGCACATGTCTGTAAGTCTAGGTCAAGATGAATATCAGGGTCAGTGAAGGGTGAAACATGATAATGGGGGTCTGAAGTGAAGCACTGAGACAACAGGTGCTTGTTGTGTTGTATGGATGGAGGGAAGATAAGCCACAAAGGAGGAAAGATAGTAATGGTAGAGAAATGGGGGGAAAAGAAAAGCCCCAGACATCTCCCTGTCAAAGAAATAGATCTCATATATAAAGCTATATCAGAAGTGGCACTGGGAGGAGAAACATCTGTCTGACTAAATGACTAGTGTTTCAAAATCTCAGTGAAGTAACAGGAGACTATTTGAATATTCATTTGAGGAAAGGAAAAAGAACTGTTAACATACACACACATGTGTCCCCAAGGGGAGAATCATAAGAAGAAGGTAGATGACAATAGCACGGCAGTGATAAGTCTGCCATGTGCAATAAATTAAAGCTGTTCCAACAACAGTGTTAATGGGTTTTGATGGGTGGGAAGAAATTAAACAAACTTTTGTGAATCTCTTTGATATCTTGATTCACTCTTCTGAATTAATGTACAACCTGGACCCATATCCCTCACTTTATTCATAGCACATTGCCGCTAATACATTTATAGAAATCTGTGGAATAGGAAGCATGTGATATGGGTTTTGACACTGGCTTTCCCAATGATTTTCTGACCTTACACGAGTAGTCATTTAATAGCTCTGAGTCTCAGTTGCCTCATCTGTAAAATTAGAGCTATAGATTATCTCTAAGGTTCCTTCCATTTCTAATATTCTGCTAGTACATTATATGATTAATTTAAAACAATATTTTCAAGGATTCCTCAGAATCTACTGGAGTCGTATCTACTCTATGTTCTTTTTGTTTGTTTGTTTTGTTTTGTTTTGTTTTGGCAGGGCAATGAGGGTTAAGTAACTTGCCCAAGGTCACACAGTTAGTTAGTATGAAGTGTCTGATGCTGAATTTTAACTCGGGTCCTCCTGAACTCAGGGCTGGTGATTTATCCACTGTGCCACCTAGCTGCCTAAAACAGTAAATTGTGATCTTAAAGTCTGCCTACTCTGTCAATGCCCCTTCAGATTTTCATTTCCCTAATAATCCATTATCTATGAAATTTAGCAAGGGAAGTGAGTAGGCATTTATATAATGCAAACTGTAGTTATGGAAGTTTCAGGACCTATCAAAACTTTAAACTAAAATCTAATCCCCACAGCCTTTTAGGACTACATTAAATGGCAAGCTAAATAAATGATGCCATGATCCTAGCACCAGAAGATGGGGTGTTTGTGGTTTTATTTTTGTTTTTATTTTGTTTTGCTTTTGCTTTTTCGGAGAAAAAACAATGAGAAAATGGGAAGATTCTTTACAAATTACTGTCACCCATTCATTAAGGAAAGCAGGTTAAAAAAATAAAAGTGGGGCAGGTAGATGGTGCAATGGATAAAGCACAGGACCTGGATTCAGGAGGTCCTGAGTTCAAATCCGGGCTCAGATACCTGACACTTACTAGCTGTGTGACCCTAGGCAAGTCACTTAACCCTCATTGCCCTGCAAAAAAAAAAAAAAAACTCAACAAAATAAAACCAAAATAAAAACAAAAGCCCTCAACCCACCATTAAATGAATGACCCTTTTCACCTGGCTAAAGAAATTGTACAGAGAAGGCTTTATGCCCCTTATACCACATTATAAAGGAGCTCTTCTTAAAGAAAAGGATTACTTCTCAAACTCAATAGCAAACAAAACTTGAAACTTTATCCTCTTAAGCTCTCCTTTAACTATTACTTATTTTTCTTTGGCATACCTTACCTCCCCACAAATCCTTGGGCTACCTAGCCTCTAATCAAATTGTTTTCTGCTTCAAAAGAACCCTTGGGTTATTACTATTTGGGGGGGGGCAGGGCAATAAGGGTTAAGTGACTTGGCAGGGTCATACATCTAGTGTCAAGTGTTTGAGGCCAATTTTGAACTCAGGTCCTCCTGAATCCAGCGCCGGTGCTTTATCCACTGTGCCACCTAGCTGTCCTTGGGTTATTACAATTCTTATAATCTATTTATGCAAGGCAAGTCTTATGCAAACCTATGAAGGGAAGCAATTTGTTTTCACTCTTCTTTCCAAATTTCATGTATATATTTCTAAAAATCATACCTTCTCAACATCCATGTCTTAATTCATAGTTTCCCATTTAAAATGTACTTTTTTCTATTTCCAATTCTCCTGAGGACTCTGATTTAAAACAGAAGTTAGCTAATTTCATCAAACAATTTCTACTACTGTGGTTGCCAGGTAATTATAGGATCATTTGAAGCTGCAGAAAACCTTGGTGTCATTTAGCTCAGATCCCTAATTTTCTAGACCAACACAATGAGAGTGAGCTGGGCACACAGCCAGATAACAAATTCAGGTTTTCAGGACTCCCAGGCCAATGGACTCTGCTACAACGCCCCCCATATCAGTCATGTTGTAAAAGAAGAAACAGAAGAAAAGGGGGGGGTACAAAACAACAAGATGAAACTAGCATTCTTCACAACATGACTAATGAGGAAAAATGTTTAACATGATTGTAATATAAAAACTGTATCAGATTGCTTGCTGGCTTCAGGAGGGGGGAGGGAAGGGAGGGAGGAAGAAAAATATGAAACTAAAAAACTTACAAAAATGACTATCTTTACATGTAGTTGGAAAAAATAAAATAAAATAAAATACTATTTAAAAATAAAGAGAAAAAGTATTCTTTGATCTACATTCAGATTCCAACTTTCTTTCTCTGGAGGTGGAGGGCATTTTCCATCATGAGATTTTTGGAATTGTCCTGGATGATTGTATTGCTGAGAACTGTCCCTCCTAATTGATCATTATACAGTGTTGTTACTGTATATGATGTTCTCCTGACTCTTCTTCTATACTTTATAGACAGCATAGTTCTTTAAGTTACAGATCAAATGAGTTAACATATATAAAGTGCTTTGCAAAGTTTAAAGCGCTATATAGATTCTACTTATTATATTATCATTATTTGACTGTTTTCCTTCAAACAATTCATTGGGTCCATGAAAACATACTTGAAACAACATCAATAAAGGACAGTTAATTTAGTTATAATGGACTCACAATATGATTATAAAATAACATTTGTAGACAAATCTTAAAGATTACTTATAATTTAAAATTTGAGACAATTTCTCAGTACCCTAAATATTTTGGGGAGGTGTAGATTTTTGTGGGCTGCTTTACATCACATGTGCGCCTAAATTTTGCAACAGAACAACACTTAAATCCAGCAGAAATTTTTAAAAGCACTTACCAAAATGATTTTTCCTTCACTGGGAAAAGAATATATAAATAAACCACACAATGAACTATAGCTTTTTATATAATATGCTATTATTTTTATCATGTTGCCCCAAATAGCCACATATAACCCCTTCAAATAAAAGTGATTTTTAAAAGACACTTTCCATCTCAAATCCCTCCCTATTCCTTCTTCAGACATTGAAGATGCCTTCCATTCCACCCACACACACCCACACCCTTAACCTAAGTGTGTGTCCTGAAATGAACATTTTTTCCCTCACTCATTCCATTCTCCCATCATCCTCCATTCTTCAAATATACATCCTCTTTATCTTTATCTATCAGAATTCTTATCTGCTCTGGTATTACCTCCTCTATGAGATTTTTATTGAGTTTTCTCTCCTTTCCTTGTTGTTGGCCTTTCTTCCTCTTCAAATTACTTTGTATTTAACTCTGGTGGTTTTTATATCTGTAACTCTTCTGTTTGGCATTTATAACCTTTAAAAGCAGACTCAAATCTACATTTTCGGCTTAATTACATATGACTTCAATCAATTCACAATACAGTTCAGCCAAACATCCTTATTGTCATTCCTCATATCCATTGCCTAACTCCTTATCTGTATATGCCTTTCCTCCTCACCTGGAGGAATTGTCCTGGATCATTAAAATTGTCAGATTTCCTAATTTCCCTCAAGTCTCATCTCAAGGACCAACTTTTCAATGAAAGTCTCCCAATCCCTACCCCCACCAGCTTCTAATGCCACTAAAATTTCCTTGTATAGGGGAAGCTAGGTGGCACAGTGGATAGAGCACCAGTCCTGGAGTCAGGAGTACCTGAGTTCAAATCCTACCTCAGACACTTAACACTTACTAGCTGTGTGACCCTGGGCAAGTCACTTAACCCCAATTGCCTCACTAAAAAGAGAGAGAGAGAGAGAGAGAGAGAATTTCCTTGTACACACTGGGAAGCTGGTGACAAAGCAGATAGAGTACCAGGTTTGAAAATCAGGAAGGTACATATTCCTGAGTTCAAATCTGGCCTTAGACATTTATAAGTAGTGTCATCCTGGGCAAGTTACTTAATCACATTTGCCTCCATTTCCTTATCTGTAAAACTAAGTGGAGAAAGAAATGGCAAAGCACTCTAGTATCTTTGCCAAGAAAATCCCAAATAGGTTCACAAAGAGTGAGGCATGACCAAAGAACAGATTTTTGCATATAGATAGAGAGTATGTATATGTGTATGCACACACACACATATATAATGGAAGAATTTTATACCTATTAAGAAAAGAAACTGTTTTGCTTTTAAAAAAAATATATTCCGGGGGCAGCTAGGAGGCACAGTGGATAAAGCACCGGCCCTGGATTCAGGAGTACCTGAGTTCAAATCCGGCCTCAGACACTTGACACTTGCTAGCTGTGTGACCCTGGGCAAGTCACTTAATCCCCATTGCCCCGGAAAAAAAAAAATATATATTCCCAATGCCCCATATCATGTCTGATGTATAGAATGCAGCTTAAGTATTTGTCAAACTGCTGAAATGATTTTCACTCACGCAGTGTATGGCTCTATTGAGATTTACATTCTGAGTTTGTATTTCCTATCAGATGTATATCTCAATTATTTCAAAGCCCTTATTCTAGCTAAGTCCCTAGTCTGGTTTATTCTCAGCAAAACCAACATGTATAAAATTTGTTGTTGTTTAATCAGTCATATATGAGTCTTCATGACTCCATTTGGACTATGTAAGCCAGTTAGTGTCTGAGGCCAGATTTGAACTCACAAAGATGAATCTTCCTGACTCCAGGCCCAGCATTCTATCCACTGTGCCACCTGGCACTAACCAGCTGCATAAATCAACATAATAATGTTGCCAAATTTTCAGATTGCTTATGATTTCACCTAACTGTTGAAATTTACCTCACTTTTTAAAAAGTATTCAGAGTGGAAAGTAAATAATAAAAATAAAGATGACAATGATAATGCTAAGTATAATTATTATAATTATAAAAAATACCTATTTTCTCTGAACATCCCTCTCATTCACACAAGCTTTATTCCTATGTCACCTGCTATATTTACTCTGAGAAAAAGACTCCAGTTTTCCTGACCTTCACAGAACTTTGGAAATTTGATTTTTAAAACAATAGCCTTAAAGCACCAGCCCTGGATTCAGGAAGACCTGAGTTCAAATCCGGCCTCAGACACTTGACACAAACTGTGTGACCCTGGGCAAGTCACTTAACCTTCATTGCCCCACAAAAACAAACAAAAAAACAAGAACAAACAAACAAACAAAAAAACAAATAAAACAATAGCCTGAGATTCAACTATATCACTACTCCAAAATTGTCAACTCTGAGCACCAATAATCCACTACTTGTGCAGGTATATTTGTTATGAATATTATATATGTTAAATTCAAGATACATTTAACTCTGGCCCCATTTCAACCCTTTTCCAAAGGAATCACATCCATTTTAATAGTTTAGCAATATCGCTACTGAATATAGAAATTAATAAATAAGAGAAAACTTTAGAGACAGCTTTGTTAGAAGGGAAGATTCTTCAATTAGCACATCTTAAGACAGTGAATAATAGCTTGATTCAAGTGTTACAAAAGTGCGAACCTAACTCCATTCATTTCTACTCTAATATAATCAGAGAGGAATCATGCAGAAAACAGATTGTTCTCCATTCCTGTTTTAACTAGACCATGTTATTTTTAGATTCCTGATTTTAACCCTTCAATTTTCTCCTACTCATTCCATTTAGAGACTGTTCTCATACACGTACCCCAACCTAGCCCAGGCCTCTTCTCCACTTGAGTAGGAGTCTTATCACAACAAAAGCAACATCCAAAAAAAGTCTTTTAAATAAATATAAAGTGAGAGTGCTGAAGGTAACACCTAGAAGTTGGAACAGATTTGGGGTCACCTCTACCTCATCAACTCTGGGACTTCCATTTCTATAGAAATCCATGACATCACTATTCACAAATTCATTTTGAAATGTAATCTCTCATCTTTATCCTTCTCACATGTGACTAAATTGTGGACCAGCTCTGGGTTAAAAAATAACAGGAACAACAATAATAATAATAACAATAATAAATCACTGTAGCAATATGTGCCAATGACAGAATGGAATATTACTGAATTTCATTTTTATTTTTTTGGTGAGGTAATTGGAGTTAAATGACTTGCCCAGGGTCACACAGCTACTAAGCGTCAAGTGTCTGGGGCCATATTTGAACTCAGGTCCTCCTGAATCCAGAGCTGGTGCCCTATCCACTGTGCTACCTAGTTGCCCCTGAATTTCATTTTTTTTTTCTTTTTAGTAAGGCAATTGGGGTTAAGTGACTTGCCCAGGGTCACACAGCTAGTAAGTGTTAAGTGTCTGAGGCCGGATTAGAACTCAGGTACTCCTGACTCCAGGGCCAGTGCTCTATCCACTGCACCACCTAGCTGCCCCATGAATTTCATTTTTAATACTAAGACAATAGTATGGTAATGATATACTTTTACAAAATTCTATAATGAAATAATGCTCATGCTATTAAAAATGTATTTTATTTTATTTATTTTTATTTTTTTAGGCAATGGGGGTTAAGTGACTTGCCCACGGTCACACAGCTAGTAAGTGTCAAGTGTCTGAGGCTTGATTTGAACTCAGTCACTCCTGAATCCAGGGCTGGTGCTTTAACCACTGCACCATCTAGCTGCCCCTAAAAATGTACTTCTTTAAAAGAAAAGTGTTCTGGGATTCAGAATTATTGCCTTGCAGTGCAGAAAAGTGGGGAGCAAAAGAAATAGATAAACATAGGTTCTTAGGATAGCAGATTAAGAACTCTAGGTGTCAACTAGTTTAATGTCCTCATTTTGTAAATATTGAAACTCAAATCCAAAAAAATTGTGACAGTTTGCCAAAGGTCAAAGAGGAATATTTTCATAAATCATTAGAGATAGACTAATTATTCATATGGGAAAGAAACAACACCCCCCTCCACTGTGACCGGTAATTCATTATGCATTTAGTCTTCAAATAATAAGAGTACAGATTCTAAGCTGAAAGAAATCTTAAAAAAGTCTTCTCATCCAATGCTTACATTTTTTTTTACAGATGAGAAAACTGAAGTCTAAAGAGGTTGTATCCCATCTAAGTTCATACAGGGAATTAGTGACAAGTTGGGGCTTGAACCCAGATCCTCAGACTTTAAAACACAGTGATATTGTGTGGAACAATAACGTTAATCTCTAGCTCTGAAATGTTTAGTTTTCTAGGTCATAGTGCCCCTTCCTTTAGTTCAAAATTGTAGATGTACAACTGATAATGAACACTATATGAATGCTAAGATATTGCATATAAAATATACATAAAACTATAATTGAAAATCTACTTTATTACATACAAGTGATAAACTCTATAAGCAACATATCTTCACTAAAGCCCAATTTCATCCCCACCCCACCCCTTCGGCCTCTGTGCATTTGCAAAGATTATCTATCCTCTCTTGGCTGGAATAGACCCTCTCCAACTCCTAAAAGTCTTCCCCTTCAAATCTAGCTCAGGTGCTAACTGCTAGGTGATGTTTCTTCCTGATCTGCCTCGCTAGAAATGATTCTTCTCCTCCTAAATTGTCATATATATTTAAAGACTCTATTGGGTCTCTCCTGGGAATTTCAATATCACTGAAGATGAATTTTGGTCATTGGTCATTGATGTTTGGGTTTTGTATTTTCTTTAGGAGATTTCAAACACTGAGTGGTCAAAATCTATTGTTTTCCTTGGTGCAGCTCTAGTGCCTAGTATGTAAGAAAAAGCTTACAAAATGCTTGATGAATCCAATGTTCATAAACACTGGAGAATTTAATCTAATAATTCCTGTGCTCCTTACATCAGCTTGGAAAGAAAAATGCTCCTGTATTTAAGAAAATAATAATAACAATAACATTGGGAATAATTAATAATTAACTTGTGATTTTAAAAATTGTACTAATTTATTAAATCGTACATATAAGCAAGAAATTCAAAATAAAATTAGCAATGTGATGATAACACATTCACTTTAAGAGAAAGTGTGGTCCAAAGAAGGGTGCATTGGATTTGAAGTCATGACAAACTATTAGGTTCAAATCCCGATTCTACTATTGTATTTTTCTTTTTCTTTCTTTTTTTTTCCCCTCAGGGCAATGAGGGTTATGCAACTTGCCCAAGGTCACACAGCTAATAAGTGTCAAGTGTCTGAGGCTGGATTTGAACTCAGGTCCTTCTGAATCCAGGGACGGTGCTTTATCCACTGCACCACCTAGCTGCCCCCTCTACCACTGTATTTTAGGCAAGTAACAACCTTTCTTGAACCTCATTTTGCTTAATTATATAATCAGGAGACGGGACTAGATGTTCCTTAATATTCCTCATGCTCTAAATTTAGGCAACTAGATAGAACAGTGGATAGACTGCTGGATTGGGGGTCAAGAAGATCAATTTTAAACCTGGCCTCAGACATTTACTAGATAGCTGTGTAACCCTGAACAAGCTGCAACCTCTGTCTGCCTCAGTTTCCACATCTGTAAAATGATCATGACAATAGCAACTACTTCTGAGAGTTATTGTGAGAATAAAAGGAGATAATATTTTTAAAGGGCCTTGAAAATCCAAAAGGCCTAGGTAAATGCTGACTATTATCTATAATTTGGATAATAAATCAGTCTATAACATATGAAAAATCGGACAGGTTTCACAAGTGATGGGAAACATATTTTCTAAGATATATTAATTGAAACAATAACAACAAAACGAATAGCTCAAGGAAACATAAGGCTTTAGGTATATCTAAACATAGAGTGAGCTGCCCCAAGGATAGTAAGAGCTAGGGTTTTATTGCTATGATTTGATGATATGCTCTACTGTCCATTTGGGACCACCCAACATCACTTTCCTAAGCCTGTTTCATATCTTGTTTTTCATGGTCATTGAACATTTCCTTTGAATGTACTGCTGTGTGCCCGAGATATGGCATTATGCAGTTTCTTAAAGCTTACAATGTTTGGAAAGGGGCAGAAGGGAATCATATTTTCAATAATAAAAATAAATGCCAGGTATCTCTTTCCTGGTGAGTCACATATAATAACCTATCTTATACCTATGATATGCATATATGCACATTATATAAAAGTGACTTTGAATATAACCATATCTCTATGTATATATATACATATATATTATATATACACATCATAGCATGTCACATTAACAAAAGAAGACATAAGAAGCATTAAGAGTGATTTAGTGATTGATGAATATTTTCTTACCAGTTAAGTTCTTCAGACCAAGTTCTTGGAGTCCAAAATTCCCATCTTTCCTGTAGTTTAAAAAGATTGCCAGTGCATATCGGTCCTCATAAAGTTTTGTTCCACGTATGATACGCAAATTCTCCAAAGGCAGGTAACGAAACTGATTAAGAGCCACTAAGACATACCCGGTGACTTCTCGAATAGACTGAAAGAAATAAAAAGAAATGTCTATGTTAAGAAATAAAATATTCTAAGGATCAGCCTTTCTATAATCTTCAAATCAGTCTTCTCAAAAAGTCATTTTATTTTATTTGTTCATTGTTCATCTTTCAACTTAATATGCACACACTTAAAAGTTGTCTGTTACTGGCCTAAGCAACTAAGAAAATAAAACAAAAAAAGTTAAATTTTATCTGTCATATTGATTGCATTCTGGGGAAAGAAAGGATACAAAAATGACTGGCCACTACTAATCTCAAAGCTTCCTTTCATCTGTAAAAATCTACAATCCCTTGTGTGTGCAAGTACAATAATGCATTGGGAGAGGGGTGATAAAATACTCACATATGAAAATAGATTCTAATTAAAGGAATCAAGGCCATATTCACTGACAGACTGCACCAAGGTAAACACATATGGGCATGGTGTAATAATTGGAAAGTGTATATAGAAATCAAACTGTTACATGTATCACAAATAAAAAGAAGCTACATTAATGTGTAGAATTTAGGACAGATTGAGAAGTGTTATTTGTGTTTAATGCTTCATTTATTAAGCAACAGTTGCTCTATTTTCAGATCCATCACTTTTCTAGGGAACACATATATTAACAAAATGTATAAAAGATTGTGATACCTGCTACTGAAATGAACCTGGTTAAAAAATCCTTTATATTTTAAGTGTTCTTAAAAACTAATCTCCTGTAATTTGTGGAAATAGTCTACAATTGAATTCCAGGACTCATTTCAAGGTTTGTGAGGCATCTGAAATGAACATGATATAAGAAAAAAAATCAATGTTCCTCTAAGTTTATTTTTCCTCATGTAATTCATAATGACTATCATACAAGCTACTCTAACGAGTATACCGACTGAAAAGAAATCTGAACCATGTACAACTTACATCAAAATAGAAATAATTCAGTTTACTATTTACAAGATGTTTTTAGAAAGTTCAGTTAAGGTCTTGTGGTAGGTGCCTAGCTAAATTAGTAGACTTGCCAGAAGGTGTCTTTGGGCCTTTGATTATCTATACTTCCTCCCTGATAGAATCTGGGAGTGTCCATTGCCTTCTTCTTAAAATAATAAAGACAACCTCTGGTTTTCAGAAACTAAGGCTGTCTCAAAATGAAATGACTGACTTGGAACTACTGTTTCAGGTTGCACCTACTGGAGCTGTCCCTGAGATGCTAGGACTCTAGTTGCTGAACTCTTGTTAGAAATCCCATTCCTCTAGGGGGCAGCTAGGTGGTCCCCTGGATAAAGCACCAGCCCTGGATTCAGGAGGACCTAAGTTCAAATCCGGCTTCAGACACTTGACACTTACTAGCTGTGTGACCCTGGGCAAGTCACTTAACCCTCATTGCCCTGCTTAAAAAAAAAAATGAAAATTAAATGAAAATTTAAAAAAGAAATCCCATTCCTCTACGTTAGCCTCCAAAAGAAAGGCATCAAAGGTATTTATATACCTTTGCTTTGAACCTTTCTCATAGAATGTGGCAGTGAGGGAAGGGATTTCTTCCTTTCCATGGCCTTTTCACTCCCCTCTCCCACTTAATTGACTGTCATCAGAAGCACTTAGTGAGCTGCAAGTACATAACTAGGAAGTCTGATATAGGAGTTCCCAGACTTCAAGATCATCCCTTCCTTCTACCTTCATGTTTCTCTTTCTGAGAAAGTCAGAGACTGGATAAATAAGATTAGGGCTTCCTAGTCCAAAGCATGTCTGCAGAATTTAATCTATTGCCATTACTTATTTAGATAGTATAGATCTACTGGGAAGAGAGTGGGCTGTTCATTTGTCCCAAAGTACATTTGCCTTCTGAGAGGAGCCCAAGCTACAGGGTAGCAATTATAATTCTGAGAAGGAAAGTATAGCATTCTATGGTAGAGAGGTATTTCACTGGAATGTCATAATATCTTCCCATTTGCAACCCAACGTTTGTTTCCCTTTTAAGGGGTTATGAACTGAGAGCTTTAGGTGTTTTCTATGTCATGGTCTCACAGGTGCCCAGGAATCCTTTAAACTTTCTGTATTGTTAATAAAATAAAATCAATGTTATCCTTTCCCTGATAAGCATTTATTACTTTGTGGTTAGAGAAGGCATGCAAACACCCCCTACTTATATTTATGAAATCCTAGACTGGAAGGTATTAGGAGTTATCAAACCAATAACATATGTAAAATGTTTTGGACATTTAAAAATATATGGATGCTAGAGATTATTTTATAAAGTAAACTGTAGGTGGAAGCACAACTCAGAAAGAAAATGACCATTTGGAGATAACTTAGATGGCTAGACCAGAGGGTATAGTTATCTTTGCTGAATGTTTTTTTTGTTGTTGTTGTTAATTGTTTTTCTTTCTTTCTCTTCCTTCCTTCCTTCCTTCCTTCCTTCCTTCCTTCCTTCCTTCCTTCCTTCCTTCCTTCCTTCCTTCCTTCCTTCCCTCCTTCCTTTCTTTCCTTCCTTCCTTCCTTCCTTCCTTCCTTCCTTCCTTCCTTCCTTCCTTCCTTCCTTCCTTCCTTCCTTCCTTCCTTCCTTTTTTTGGGCAGGGGAATAGTGGTTAAGTGACTTGTCCAGGGTCACACAGCTAGTAAGTGTCAAGTGTCTGAGGCCAGATTTGAACTCAGGTCCTCCTGAATCCAGGGCCAGTGCTTTATCCAGTGTGCCACCAAGCTTCCCCCAGTATAGTTATCTTTGAATATAAGTTAATATTGTTTCCACATAGTAAACAGTGATTTAAAGTTTACAAAGCATGTTTTTCATGAGTCTGTGAGGTAGGTAGTACAAGTGTTACTGTCCCCATTTTATGGTTGAGAAAACTAAGCCCCCGAAACTCTGAATAACTTTCATAGTGTCATGCAGCTAGAAAGTGTTGGAGCCAGAACTTTATTTTACATTCCATGAACTATGTGAGGTGCCAAGAATACAAATATAGAAAGGAAATAATTCCTACTGACAAGCACTCATGTTTCTGACTTTCCATAATATTATCCTATCCACCATCATATAAGGAACAATTATGTGCTTAGCTTGCTCACTGATTCATTTATTCATCTGGTAAATATATATTTTATCCCTTCAGATGAATAAAAACATGGAACAAAGCTTAATATTTAATAGGACAGGTAAGATATCACAAATTTTCATGTCATAAAGTAGGGTTTTTTTGGGGGGTGGAGTTGGGGCCATTCTAGATCTATGATTTTTTAGAGAAAAAATTCCCAGTGTAAAAATTCCCTCCATTAATGAAGATTGCTAAATTGTCCAGGGCTATTGGTATTAGAATGTTGTCTGGAACAAAGATGTTAAGAGATGTGTCCATGCTACCATAATTAAGTATGCATCAGAGTTATGGCTTTTTAAAAATATTAATATATTAGAATTTGAGTTTATTTTTAGGTAATCAATATACATAAATAGGCAGAAAAAGTAGTCAGTGGAGGAGACTGAAGATATAAGAAGGTAGTGGAGCTAACTAGCCACAAGAACAGTGGTTAGCTCTGGGAAAAAAAGGAAAAAAATAGATGTCTTTATCTGAGATAGGAGGACAGATTGGGAGAAAATACAGAGACATTTTTGAGGTAGAAGAAAAAGAATCGAAGGGAAGTCACAGAAGATGGCTGATAGAGTCTCAGTAAAGTGACAAATAATAGCGAATAAAAGCTAACATTTATATAATGCTTACTATGTGCCAAGCACTACACTGAGTTTTAAAATTGTTACCTCATATTGGAATGAGGTGCTATTACTATCTCTATTTTACAGATGAGGAAATTGAGGTAAATGTGGTTTAACTGATTTGCCTAGGGTCAAATAATTATTAAGTGTCTGAGGCTAGATTTGAGCTCATGTTTTCCTAACTCCAGGCCCAATGCTCTATCCACTTATGCAACATAACTGACCAGATAAAGTCAATTGCTGTAAAAAACGATACCAGGATAATGTTGTTGCCTTGCGGATCATGGAATGATTTAGAAACAAACACTGAAGGAAGATCCATATGAGACAATAAGAGGCAAAGCAAAGGACTGCCAAGCAGAATTCAGGGACTCATTGAAGTGAGAGAATATTAATTTGTAGTAAAGTCTACCAACTTGATTTCATGACCATGATCATTTCTCACACTTGGAAGCTGTGGGACAGAAAGAGGAAAGTGAGCAATATATATTTATATATGTAAAATTTCATTCATTACCACCACAAAATAATTCATTAAATAATTTACATGTGGTTGTACTTAATTATCTATGTTTAACTTAGCCAGAAGTTCAAAAGGCACATCTCTCTCCCACTAGAAATTTGAAAGGTACACATAATTACATAATTCATACTATATATCTATTCACACCTATATGTAGATAGATAATAGATGATAGAATATATATATATATATATATATATATATATATATATATATGTAACTTCTTTACCCTCTGTCCTCCAAGTTGGAGAATGGTAAACTTGAAGGATAAGATCACAAAATATCCTATGTTTTGTGGAGTTCAATATTGGAATACTTCATACTGGAAACCAAGGTTGGATAGAGAGACAAGTAAAGCCAGAAGCTGGATTATGGAATAAGGGTACAGGAAAAAACTGTAGAGGGAATGGAGGAAGTTAACTGAGAATATTGATCATCAGAGAAATATGAGAAGATTTGTATAAAATGATTCAGAGTGAAATGAGCCAAATTAAAAAAAAAAAGTCTGCATGTACAATGGTTCCAGCAATATAAATGAAAAAGATCACTGGTGGGCAGCTAAACTCAATGAAACTGAAAAATCAATAATGATCCCTGAGAACAGAAAATGAACCATACCTCTCTCCTCTCAACAGTGGAGAAGAGATTTAATGAGCTTTTTTAAAAAAACTGTCAGATGAGTAACTATATCATGCATTTTTGCTTATTTTTTTTTGTTATGAGGGAGGGTCGACTTGACATGGGAGGATAATACTTCTAGGAATAGATGATAAAATTTTTTTAAAAAGTAAATATATTAAAATTTATATTGTTTTAAAAATAAAAATTAAAGAGGAACAGAAGCAGAAAGATAGCAAGCTGTGATTAAAGGGAAAATTTTGGAGTTTGAGATTTTGGAGTTCAAAGTTTTTCAATAGGTGGAGGCTACTTATCATCACACTTGTAAAACTGCTTTGGGATGACTGCCTTTGGTACCATTAGGGTTGCCTATACATATGTATCTATGTATCTATAATCTGTCTATCTATCCATCTATCATCTATCTACATATAGGTGTGACTTATAAATTATGTAATTATATGTACCTTTCAAATTTCTAGTGGGAGAGAGATGTGCCTTTTGAACTTCTGGCTAAGTTAAATATAGATAATTAAGTACAATAACATGTAAATTATGTAATGAATTATTTCGTGGTGATAATCAATGAAATTCCTCTCAGCTTCTTACTCCTCATCTTCCCAATACAGGAGATGTGAAATGGAGACTTTTGTCCCTCTTCCAGGGGAATTGTTTAGAGGAGTCCATGTGCCTGAATGATTTGTAAAGTACTATGGGAGTGAAAGAAGGGGGAGGGTATGCTTTCAAGTGTAAGTCAAACTTGAAAGGCACCACACGATGGATTAAAAGCTACCTTTAGCCCCACTAATTCTGAGAGGCAGTTTGGAATAGTAGATACTTGACCTCAGAGGCAGAAAGGCATGAGTTTAAGTATTACCTCTGCCACATACTGACAGTGACAACCTCTCAATACTCCAGGTAAGTCTCTGAGACTCTTAAGTTACAGAGAAGATGTCCATCTCCACTGCTAGAAAGAATTCCTGACTGGATACACCTGGTATCGATTAAATCACAAAGCTTGTCAAAGCTTTTGTTTGTTC
Organism: Dromiciops gliroides; assembly: GCF_019393635.1. Taxonomy (NCBI): domain Eukaryota; kingdom Metazoa; phylum Chordata; class Mammalia; order Microbiotheria; family Microbiotheriidae; genus Dromiciops; species Dromiciops gliroides. Next base: position 77,028,245 of record NC_057863.1, on the reverse strand, counting down.
TATTTCTTGAGCCAGGTTCTTATTTCTCCCTTTAACATAGGATAGTGCTAAAAAAAAAAAAAAGGACATCGGTTTTTTAATATCTTAGTGGATTTATGAGCATATCAGTTTAGGTATCCCCTTCATTTTTGCAGTTCACCACCCAGCCATGCCTTCCCAGGTTTAGGGATTTATGCAGATTTTCCAACAGAAAACCCCCAGAAAACCTATATAATGACTTTTGTGTTAGTGAAGAAAAAATATTGCTTTTGTGAAAGCAAATAAAATGATATAAGATATTTTGGCATTTCAGAGATTCCAGTACAGAATTTTGATTCCATGTTTTCCTTCTATGCCAACATGGTATTATGAAGTGTTGGACTTGGAATCCAGAAAGCCTGAGTTCAAATTCTACTTCAGTCATTTGCTGAATGACCCTGGCCAATCTGCAATCTCTCTGAAATATATCAAGAGACCATCAAGGAAATGAATGAGAATAAGAAAAGGTGGGTTGGTCATGTGACAATAATAAAGGATGACAGGGGGAGAGTCAGAATGTTCTATTGGTAACCTCATAATGTCAGGAGTTAGCTATGGAGGCTTCCAGCACAGCTCTAGGTAAATCTCTGTGAGGAACTTTGGGGAAGATAGGGATGAGTCACAGGGGATGGGCATCATGGTTTCATTTTGATTTACATGACTAAAGGGAGTTTTTAAACTCATGAGATTACAAATCCATTTGTATATATGTGTTTGAGTGTGTGTGTATGTGTGCCTGTGTGTTTGAATGATTAAGCATTTAAAATACACATTTTAAATTTGCTATCATTCCCAATTGAAAAATAATAAGAAAAAGAGGAAAATTTTTATTTCAACTTGACCCTTTGGGGGTTTCAGAGGTTTAATTTCCCAAAGCCTGAATTCCAAATTGATTAAGCTACTCTTTTTTTTTCTTGTAGCTCCTTTTTACATACAAAATATTAATTTGAATCAAAATCAAGTTATTTATTTATTTTCTTGGTGGGGCAATGAGGGTTAAGTGACTTGCCCAGGGTCACACAGCTAGTAAGTGTGTAAAGTGTCTGAGATCAGATTTGAACTCAGGCCCTCCTGAATCCAGGGCTTGTGCTTTATCCACTGCCCTACCTAGCTGCCCCCAAATCAAGTAATTTCTAACACACACACACACACACACACACACACACACACACACACACACACACACACACACACACAGACTACACCACCTTGAACAGAACTATTGATCAACATATATCAGTTCAGAATACTTCAAAACAGTTGAATCAGGTACTATTAGATAAAGAGTACTAAAAATCAAAAGAAGTGATTAGTAAGGGTGTTCCTCATTTTGTATGATGCCAGTTTAATACCAAGGAACATTAAAGTTTGCAAGTTAAATATCTTTAAAATAATACTGATTTTGTTACCTTGCATCTGCTAGTACAGTGTGTAATTATTTCCAGTGATTTCTTAGCAGTAGCAAATAATATGCAGGTACAAAAGCTTAAGAAAATGTTAATACGATATATTTTAAAATAAATCCAGCATTAAACATCAAGCACAGTGGAGGAACCTTTGTAAGAACACTACTATGTTGTTCCTTCCATTAAACCGCACTTCAGTATTCCCAAAGGCATAATTTAGTATGAACATATTTTAGAAGAGCAAACAGCTTGATAGGATTTCTCAGTATCATTTGAAAACAGTAATATAATGTGTGAGATCTTATAGAAAGGAAACTTCACCCTATTCCTTTGAAAAGTGAAGGGGAGAGAATATCAATTCATATAATGATGCAAAACAACAGCTGCCCTTGTTGGAAGGCATATGGGAAACAGTCATTGACGATACACAAGTTAGAGGTGATAGCTTCCCTGACTTGTCGGTTGTTTTAAAATGGGGAAGGGTGAAAGATTCTAAAAGCCGCAAAGCCAAAGAATCAGGACTGCACTTAACAAGCTTCAAACCTGCCAAGTTAAACTTCAATATCTGTTGAAATATTTGGCTTTAAAAACGCAAAATGTTTATTTTATTAAATCTATAAAGGATGGATATTTGCCATTGTCTTCTCTAGAGACAACGAGCTTTGATGTTGCCTGTGGGATTAGTAGTTTACTTTCCTTATAAAGAATAGTTCCACTCTACATCCATGTCTGGATATGATCAGATGTGAAATATGTAAACTATGATAACTAAGCAAAGTCCAGGGACTGAGTTTGGGGTTACCAATTCTAAATCTTTTGATTCCCTATGTAACTGTCAGCTGGTCATCAATCTCCCTTGTTTTAATTCACCTGTCATTAAAGTGGTGAAATTAAATATGATCAGATTGGTTTGCTAGGAGCTACCTTAGAATTCTTGGTGATTGCGTGGGATCAATTATCTATTCACATGACTCCCAAATCTATAAATCTATCCCTAACCTCTTTCCTTTACTACTTACCATACCTATTAAAATTTTTCATATTAATTTCCCAAGGGGATTTCTAACTCCAAATAGCCAAAGTAGACCACAGGATACCCCCAAATCTAACATTTCTCTAAATCTCCCTATCTCTGTTGAGATCAAAATCATCCTTCTAGTCATCAAGGTCAGCAACTTCAGAGTTGCTAGAAAGTCTTACTTCACTTTTACTTCCTCTTATATCTTACTGATTGTTAAGATTTTTCAATTTACATTCGATTTACATCGGATCAGCCCTCCTTTCTGCTCTCACACTTATCATCTTAGTTCAGTTTCTCAACACTTCTATCAACTATCACAGTAGACTCCAAATCAAATTCTATGCCCCATATTTCTCCTTTATCCAATCCATCCTCTACAAAGATACCACAATAATAGTCCTATAACATAAATCTGACCATGACATTTCCTTACCTTAAAAAAAATGGGTTCCTACTGCTTCTGTGATCAACTACTAGTGCCTAGTCTCTTTTGTATAGCACTGAAAGCCATTCACAATTTGGCTCCAGTTTCTTCCAAAGATGATTTTATATTTTTCTTCTTCACAAATGCCAAACTGCCTCAAATGTCCTCTAACATGATAAACAAAGTAGCAAATTTGCTGTACTTTCTAAATATTTTATGTCCTGTCTTTGAACCTTGGAAAAAGCTGCCCCCTGAATTAGTACTATATTCTCTTGGCTCTTAGAATTTGTAGTATTTTTCAAATCATAACTGGGGTGCTACATCCTAGCAGCATTTCCTCTTCCACCTAGTATATAGTATCCTCTTCCTCTTGAAATTATCTTGCAGCTATTTTATAGTACCTGTTAATGTTATAAGCTTCTATAAGACAGCGCATGTTTCATTTTGTTGTTGACGGTGTTTGTTAGAAAGTACCTAACATAGTACCTTAAAGATAGTAGTAGCTTAAAAAAATATTAGAAGACTAGATAAAGCAACATCTATAATTTCCAGCCTTAGAGATCTGCTTGGGGCTCAAATAGGTTAAAGATCTGATGATGATCACACAGCAAATTTTGAACTCAGATGTTGCCAATTCTAAGTCTAAACCTCTGTATATGCTGCTATACCTCCCCATACAAGGATATATAAAATCATTTTCCTTTTCCTGATTTGCTTTTTAATATTGTTTGACAATATTTCTATCAAAAAGCAAGACATTGTACTCCCCATTCTCACCTGAAATGAAAGAACTGGAGAAAATTTTTAAAATAACCCTAGAATTCTCCTATATGACATAATTATCCTTACTGTTGTAAAGGCCAAATTCTGGGACTGTCTTTAATAGATTAGATGATACAAAAAGTGTGACACTAGGAATTTTCAAATCACAATATCCCCTCAAGTTACTGCCCTTTAACTTTCCAGCTTTCCCAGCCAAGCTCCTAGAAAAAGCCATCAACACACATTGACCTAAGTTTTTTTCCTCTCATTCACTTCTCAACCTTTTGCAATCTGGGTTCCAACCTCATTACTCACCTAAAACCATTCTCTCCAAAGTTCCCAATGATCACTTCATTACCAAATCTGACGTTCTTTCTTTAGTCCTTCTTGTTCTTGACCTTTCTGTAGTATTTGATACTGTCACAACCTTCTACTCTGAGTTTTCATGACATTAGTCTTCAATCTCTCCCTTTCTTTCCCCACCTCTGTCTATCTCTTACTGTCCCCACCTGTCTCTATCTCTCTCTGTCTCTGCCTTTTAGACATTTCAAACTGGGTTTCTCAGAGTCATCTCAAATTCAGCAAGTGTAAAACAGAATTCCTTTCCTCCCCACCCCCACCCCCCAAAAAACCCCTGCCCATCATTGGAATTCCTCTGTTACTCTCAAGAGTATCACTATCTCCCAGGTTTATAGCTTCAGAGTTAGCCTGGACTCCTCTCCTTCACTTTACATATACAATTAGTTTTGCTTTTGTTTTTGCTGGGCAACGAGGGTTAAGTGACTTGCCCAGGGCCACACAGCTAGTAAGTGTCAAGTGTCTGAGGCCGGATTTGAACTCAGGTACTCCTGAATCCAGGGCCAGTGCTTTATCCACTGCACCACCTAGCTGGCCCCCACATATACAATCAGTTGCCAAATCTTCATACCTGTCACAACCTCAGTGGAGGTGTTCATTAGCTTTTGCCTGAATTTTTGCAATAGCCTCCTAATAAAGTCACCCCCAAACCTTTTCCAGACCTGTATCAAAATGATTTTCCTAAAGCACAGATCTCAAATTGTCACTCACTCAATAAACTGCATTCATTTTCTGTTGTTTTGGTGATACACCATAAAATCCTATTTCAGGCATTTAAAGTCCTTTACAATCTGGCCTCAATCAACCATTTCTGTCTAAGTATATACATTACTCCCCTTCACAAACTCTATGGCCTTGGCCAAATTGTCCATCTTACTGTTCTTCATATATAGCACTGTAGATTCTGTTTGTATTTCCAACCACTACTCTCCTAAGATAATGTGCTTACCGTCCAATATATAAAGGTGTACTTACTCTTATTTTTCTTAAATTTTCTGCTCTTGAGGTCTAAGGGATGCAGATACTCAAGGATTTGGTAGATATGGTTGTGTTTACCTTATTTACATCTTTCAAAATAGCATAGACTATTTAGCACAGCTAAACAGCCCTAATCCTTTAAATATATCTAAATATAATACTTTGACCACCCCAAAATAAAACAAAACTGAACCACCACCAATACCTATCCTTCCAGCAATAGAGCTGCCTTTTTTCTTTAAATCCCTTATATTCTGAAGGTAGAGTTAACAGAACAGCACACAATATTCTGAGGTAAAATTAATCATCAATATCTCAATTGTACCGTTTAATAACTGAATGCTTCAATGAAATGTCACCTTAGTGATGTTTTTTTCCCCTGGATTGTTATTTTATTTCCTGAAATTTATGAATCAATAAAGCATTATAATATGTGTCACTGTGCATTATAATTAACTTTAGGTATAGGGATCTATTGGCATGGTACATGTTGAAATGGATGGCTGTTGTCCTTCGTTCCCAAAGAGAACCAAAATGACATCACTATGTTAGAGTCAAGTTATAGTGTTTGTAACTGTGGCTGATCAGACCAATATGAGCTCGGAATGTTCTACCACAGGTTGGGCACAAATAATCCATGTGAATATTTGTGTTAGGTGCTTTAAAATTGTGCATCTCTCATATCTTTTGAGCTACTTCAATTCTGTTTTGCTCATAGAGCACATCATCTTATTTAATGAGGGCACACTATGCTGGGCGGTCCTGTGCCAGTGTCTCCTATGTCATGCAATCAGTTTCAAAGTTCTTAAGAGAGACATTGCGAGTGTCCTTATATAGCTTTTTCTGACCACCACATGAATGTTTGCCTTCTGTGAATTGTCCATAAAACAGTCTTCTAGGCAAGCATACATTTGGCATTCAAGCAAGTTGGCCAGACTATCATATACATATATTTAAATATATGTATATTTGCCATTCTACATATTGAAATATAACTATATGCAATACATGGTATGTATACACACACACATAGATACACATATACATATATATGTGTGTCTATATTTTTCACTTATTTTATTTTAAAATAATGGGAACAATCTCACTTTTCAAGATTTTAATTATGTGAAGCTAAGTTTTTCACCCCTCTCCCTCTCTGCTTAGAGAACCTTTAGAATAATTTAAAGTGCAGAGCTTAAACATAAAAATGGAAAGATTTCAAGGCACAGTATCTCATGCTAGGAAATTTCTCTATCTGCTATGTACATAGACAGTATCTATTGAAACAGGTTACTACTGAATGACCTACTACAGTAATAAGATTTTGAGAAGTTGTTCTAGTCCCTGTAATGCAAAGATTTTCAAAGATCTCTGGGTTATATTATGTTTTATACAACTCTAGGCTTAGTAGTATGTAGCAATTTCATTCCATTTTGCCATGTGTAGAACTGAATTGGAGTTCTGTGGGATAGGAAAAAAAATCACAGCCTCGAAATTAAATTTAAAAGAAATCCACTGCTAATGTAGCATTAACATAATCCATAAAATAGTCAGAAGCCATGAAGAAGGAAATTTGAAGCTTCCAATTGTTACATTAAGACGTGTCTCCTTAACTTGAACTTGTTGCCTTTGAGCAGTATTTCGTGAATATGCATACAGTGGATATTTATGTTCCTCTGGGTGGTTAGATCACATAACAATAGAAGCCTTCCATTTTCTCTTTCTTCTAATATTGCTTTTAGAAAAACATTTTACCTTGATTCTTTTCATTCAGCACAAAGAACTTCACATATGCACCTCAGAGGGACATTAGGTATAACACAGTACATTTATAAACAAATGCCATAAGCAAACAAAGCCAGGCATTACCTTTCTAGGCATATGTCATCACTCTGAGAAGTTATCTCTTTTAGGACATATTATGGTTTATTGTCTCAGCGCTGTGCTCACTTAATAACTAAGCTAATTTGAGGCTAAAAAATAACTTTTTTTTTTTTTGCTTATGGGAACAAATAGAAAAATGAATAGACTCAGTTTTCCTTACTTCTTAAGTATGCAGCAGATAAATGCATGTGATATATTTTTTAGTTATTCTCATTTATTGCATTCCTTTTAAGCCAACTGACAAAGACACATTGCGTTTTTCTCTCCTGAATCAACTTTCCCACCTTTTTCTAGGGGAGGGATTTATTAATCACGTCCAGCTATGGTTGTAGCTGACAAGAGTGCATTATTCTCCTATGGGGAGCTACTATGTTCAACGTGTATTCATTTAGCACCATAAGCATCAATATCCATCTCATCTTGACTGCCAAAAGTATCTACAATCTCTTCCTCTTAATGCAATCTGAAGCTCCAAATAGCTAGGGAATATATTGAATGATGAGGTGAAATGATGACAATACTCTGACTCGCATCTCCATTGGAATGTAAACTCTTTGAATGAAAAAAATATATTTGCTAAGTTCTTACCATGTGCAAACCACTGTGTTAAACACTAGAGAAAAAAAAAATAGAAAAGCAAGATAGCACTTGCCCTCAAGGAGAGGAAATACTAGAAAGGAGAGATAATACTTATAGGAGGTTTGAGCTACTGATAAGATGTAAAGTCCCCCTGGTCATTAGGATACAGTAACAAACACAGGGATACTATATCATTAATGTCATTTCCACTTATACAATTACATACCTTTTTCTGAAGTCGAACCACTGGACAGTAACAAAGACTTTGGGAACAGAGACCATGCTGATACACACATATATCATAAATATCACGTATACATATACATCATACATACATATATGTTGTATATGTTTCTGTGTATATGCATATGTATATTTACTATATATATTGCTTATCATAATGCTGAACATATGTATATAGTAAGCACTTGATAAATGCTTTTCATTCATTCATTTATTCTGCTTTTACTCTTCATCTTTGCCCCTTGGAATTCCTAGCTAATTTCAAGATTCATTTCAAGTGCCTCCTACTATATGAGTTATTTCTTGATCCAAGCAGTGTTTAGCATTCTCCAGGAAAATAATTTTATATCGATTTTTGTACCTACTCATCTGTGTATGTATCCTTTTCCTTAAGTAAAATGTAAGCTAATTGAGGGCAAGAATTACCTCACTTTTCCCTTTTAATCTGTAATACCTGACATAGTGATTCTCACATATTACTCACTGAAGATCTGTTAAGTGAACATGTGGTATTTTGAACTGCAGTCTCACCAGAATCAGTAAGCCTTATCCCAAATTACAATGTCAGTGCCCTCTCTTCCATTTCTGCCAGTGTCAATCCATTTCTCCTCTGTTGGTGCCTGCTCTTTTCTCTACTTATAGGGTCCTTAATTGCCCCGTGGTTTCCCAGGCTCTCCATTAGAGTATCCTGCCCAGGCTTATTCTTGTCAAAGAATGACAAAAGTACTTAGTATATACCCCATTTTTATAAAACCTAGCTGGGCTCAGCTTTCTCTGCACACTACTTAGGTATTGTGAGTTTCTCAACTTATCTGAAGCCCACTACTACACTATGACTTTCTCTTATACTATCCATATCCCTGTATTTATCAATCACTTATATTCAGAATAATATTCTCCCCAGATTCTTCTTGTTCTCTTATCCTTATCTGTCTCAAATCTAGCCCACATTCATGTCCTACTCCAAACCTGATCACTCCTTCTACTGTGCCCTCTGAAATTCATATTTCATTATAAACAAACTCCCTTTTATTGTTCACTTCATTCTTTTAGTTTCTTTTATTTTTCTCTTAAATTCTTTTGTTTTTTCTTATATTTCTTTTCATTTAATAGTTCTCATTAAGACCTTTGCATTGTGAATATCACATAGTAAGTACTTAATAAATGTTGATTGACTGATCTCTTTTCCCTCTGACAACACTGAATCCATTCTCTAGGGATTCCTGTAATTTCTTTCTTACCCCCAACATTTTAGTCCTGGAAGAATGGGAATACCACTTGATCCCCACTATCACTTCTAAAATCTTTATGTCTTTCCCTCACCAGATTTCCTTCTTCAAAATATACTCAATGAATATCTTCTGCCCGTTCTGAATTATAATTTCCATAACAGAGAGATCATTCTCCTTCCTTTATCAAATATTACAGAATATGGCTCAGCACCTTGCTGTACTCTTCAACTCTTGACCTTATACTTAGATATGTTAATATCGATATAAATGTCCTCTGAAATGTTCTCTGAAATTCCTTCTTTGTTCTTCTTGGGACCTCTAATCCCTTGACCTTTCAGTACCTTGTCAAGCCATTTATACCTAGTGTGTTTTTACTTTCATGCCTCTCCAACCTCAACCCTATAGTTAGATATTTCAGCTTTACCCTTTCATTTTCTCTTGAATCTCTCTTCCCTTTCTCCTATCACTGTGCTTCTCTTGCCAAATCTCAGTTCTTGATTACTTCCACCATTTGCCTCTTCTACTCAGTAGGACTATCACCATAGCAACTACCCCATGCCATTTTCTGGGCATTATACTTTCATTGGGATGTAGCTTGAGACCATGTTACTCTCTTGGATTCCCTGTCAAACTATTACCTAGCCCTTAGTCATTGAATGGGTGTTGCCTCAGACAAACTGAGGCCCGATAAAGACATTAATTTAGAAAGGCTAAGTGTATCCACTGCATACCGGGCCATTGCCAGTTGTCTTGACTTTTGCCTTGATATTGGACTTCATTTGACCCTGGAGGAAATCATAAAGCTGATTACTTTACATAGCTCTGCCTCACTTAAATTCAATTTATGTGCAAGTCAAGACATCACCCTCATGGTGTCATCTGTTCTCTTTGAGAATGAAAGAGGAGCAATAACAACCTCTATTCATATTTACAAGTCAATAAATGAAGCTAGAGGGAGTCTCAAAACCATTTTGACCAGGTATATTAGAAATATATGTTATGTAACATTAATTGGAGACCTCACGGAAGCAAGTTCATTCTTTTATTACCTTATCTCAGATTCCCTATCTCATTTAGCTCTTAAACCTCCACAAGTCTATTATATCTTTCTCCCTTTTTTAGCTAAGGACCTTCCTCTTATTTTACTGACAACATTGAAGCCATTCAACCTGAATTTTTTTTCTACACTTTGCATATCAAATTTCCTTGTCATTATCTTCTACTCTTCCTCCACTCATCCAGTGTCTGACAAAACATGAAAAATGTCACCTTTCTCTTTTCTAAAGTCAACCTGTCTATAGGGTATACTTGATACCATCCACTCCCATTTCCTGTAATAGATTACTTTCTTAATTAACCCCACTCTCTTTAACCTTCAACCTTTTTCTGATCAGCTAGTTCTTTTCTTATTGCTTTCAAACATACACAAGCTTCCAAATTCTTTTTTTTTTTAAATATGGCCTTTACTGTATTCTACCATTTCCTCAGGCTATCACCCTATATCTCTTTTCTCATACTTAGCTATATCCTGGAAGAAGCTGTCTATAATCAATCCCTCTATTTTATATCCTCTAACTTACTTCTCAACTCTATGAAATATGAGTTAGCAATCACATGAAAGTGATATTGTATACATGCATATATACTACATATTTACATATAACATTTTGTAATAAGTCTACCACCCATTAATTGAACACAAGGAAAATGTTTTAATATGTGAAAAAGGCATATTCTCTTTATCTCTGTCTGTCTCTGTCTGTGTGTGTGTGTCTCTCTCTTTCACACACACACACACACATACACACACACAAACAAACACACTATGACCTTCAACCCTTTTGAGTATTGTTGCTCTTTGAGATAACCAATACAAATTTCAGTGGAAATGTTTTCAAGTCTGAACAATGTATGCTTTTGGGACAGAGTTCATGAAAATAGTTTTCCTCATGCCTGATCCTTAAGCAAAAAACGCATCATTGTAGTTCATAAAATGTATGTCCATTTTAGTAAAATTGCAACCAGAAATATGAAAAACATGGGCTTCAATGCAGATTTTATTCTACTCCAAGGGATCTATCAGCCACTAAAAAAGACATACATGAAAACTTAGATTCCAAATGCAGAACATGCCCACATCCATCCATCCACTCATCCACCCATCCATCCACCCACCCATCCATCCATGCACACATACCTGCATGTATGTATATGTTCACGTGCATATATGTTCTTTTATATGTATACATATATGAAAATATAATTCTGTTTACCTCAGTTTCTTAATGTTTTAACCAAAATATTGTGGGTAGATTCAATTGCTCTTCATAATGATCCAATGTAAAGTACATTGTAGTCTTTTCAATTCATAAACAGCTAATACTGAAAGTGAAATTGGGATTTTGTGAACTAATAAGGTTAAGAGTATCATTCTTTGTTCTTGTTCAGTTGCTTTCATTCATGTCTGATTTCATTTCTCCATTTGGACTTATCTTGGCAAAGATATTGGAGTAGCTTGACATTTCATTCTCCAACTCATTTTACAGAGGAGGAAACTGAGGCAAATGTGGTTAAGGGATATGTCCAGAGTCACATAGCTAGGGAGTATCTGAGGCCAGATTTGATCTCAAGAAGATGAGTCTTTCTGACCCCCAGTCTGGTGCTACATCCACTGCACTACTTAACTGCCCCTATCATTCCTGGTAAGTTTTTTATCTGATGTTGATGTTTCCAGATACTGAGTCAGTCCAGCAGAAGGACAAAAACCAAGTCATTTTTTCCCTTTTGTTTGGTCTCTTTTGCTAAGTTGTCTTTGACTATCTCGCTATGCTTTTCTTCTGGAACTTCATGAGTATCTCCATTTTGAAAACAAGGTTATATGTGTGTATCTATCATCTATCTATCTTTCTATCTATCTATATGTATTTGTGTATACATGCACATATATACACACACACATATATACAAATATACAATATTTACACATGTGTGTATAAACACACACACACAAAGAGCAAGGTGGTATAGTGGATAGAGCATTAGGCTTGAAATCAGAAAGATTCATCCTCACAAGTCCAAATCCCACCTCAGACATTTACTAGCTGTGTGACGCTGGGTAAGTCACTTAACTCTTTTTCCTAATCTGCAAAATGAGCTGGAGAAGGAAATTACAAGCCACTCCAGTATCTCTGCCAAGAAAACCCACACGGGGTCACAGAGTTGGGCACAACTGAAATGACTCAACAGCAGCAGCGACAAAATATCGTATGGATGGCCATGTCTCTAGCCTCCGGACATAATACTATCAATAACCATAGCATTCTTAAAAAAAAAAAAGTAGGTTTGGAGATTTCTGTGTTCTGGATGACTGTATTTTTTATCAAAACACTTTCTTTTAAAAAGAACAAAGCACCAAGGAAAATTACCGCCTCCAAACCAATGAGGGATTATCTGCCAATGCCAATCGAAAGAAAAGCCTTGTCAATCTCTATTTCACCCAGACAATCTTGCCTACACCTAGCCCTCAGGTTGAAGGTGGTTTGATTTAAGATTCAAATGGGATATGCAGATCTTCTTGATAAGAAAAAACTATCGTGGTTCATATTCTTTACACTATTTTATATTCATTTGTGTCAAACAGTTGGGCAAACGCTGTTTTCTTCTTTTGTTGAAAGGAAAGTTCGCTCATGGGAAGTCTCCCCATTACCATAATGTGTCCTTTGCATCAGCTGTTCCATATGAGACTCATAACTAAAGCTGAATCAATTAAAATAGATAAATCTCTAATAAAGTATAACTCCAAACCAGAATTTCATCACTCATTCCCTGGGGAAGGAGCAAAGATACCTGAGGCCAAATTTACTTAATTGTTCCGCGATAAATCCTTGTGTTTAATCACAGGCTGCTTCAAAGGCACTCCCGATAGTTTTAATTAATTAGCTTCATGCCTTTTTCTTTCATGGAATTGAAAATATTCCACATCTCTTATCTTAGCTGGCAAGCTATCCATTTTTTCACTGCAGGATATCATAGAAACAGAGGCCATTCACGCTCTGCATCAGGGATGCCAGCAAGACGGGCTGTGTATTAGCAAAACAGCACAGGGGGAACCACTTGGAGCCTCCACGCCAGGTGCCATGGTGTAAGAAAATGAATGCTAAAACAATTAAATCAGGCCCAGCAACACATATAATCATGTTCAGAACATCAGTGGTTACCTCCTGAATATAAAGGATTTATATCTTTATATTGCCTCTATTTGGAGCAGTCCATAATACAATGTTTTGTTTTGTGTGTGTGTGGTTTTTTTTTTTTCCTTTCCCTCAATTCATTTGTAGTCAACAGAAATATCTGGAGGGGATAAAATGAACACAGGTCAAATGCCTGAACAAGTACTTCAGACTCAAAACTTAGACTCTCTGGGTCACAAGAAACAAGGAAGGCGAAATAAGCAGAAAAACAAAATCTATCTCTATATAGACTAATAACTGAATATGTCCTGTTTTTCAAGTCAGATCTCCCAAAGCCATCCCTCTTCCACCAAAAATCTTATGGATGGTGGAGGCTAGAGGCTAGGCCAAGGAAAGGATGCTTTCCCCTGCTAGAAATACTGACTACAAAAAAGGTTGGGACCAAAACAACCAAATGTGTCACTGCAAGCACATGGACTATTATCTATTTTGATTTCCTGGTTCTGAGCACATAAGAAAAGGGAAATCATCCACACTATTCCCTCCACAATCATCTTCCCCTCTGCCCCTCCCCCACCCCAATACTGGCTCCCCTAGGCCCTCTCAACAACCTGTCGTTTTGGAAAGGAACCTAAAGAAGAAATAACTAATAATATGCTTTAAACTCACTGAGTTTTATTTTTCTTTATAGTTCCCTACTCGATACCTCATACAACCCATTGGACATGGTAGCTTAATAAGTGTCAATTCAAAAATCCTATTCAACAAACTTTAATTATCTACTATATGTTAAGTATTGTGATATATACTGAGGGTACAAAACCAAAACAAACAAACAAACAAATAAAAACAAAAGACAAAAAACAAAACAAAAAGCCCCCAAAACAAATACAACCCTCAAGGAACTTATATCATAATGAGTAGATACATTTCTTCTCTCTCTCTCTCTCTCTCACACACACACACACACACATAAATAATCAATTCAATGTATGTACAATTTGGGGAAAATTGATGTTAATTTAGGACTGACCTAAAGAGATGCTATTAGAGATGGCAAACATAACTAAAACAAAAATCCAAACTTCTAATGACAGAACTATCATTCTAAGAGATGAACAAGTTGTGCAGGAACAAATCAAAACTGCTGAATATACTCTACAATATATAGGCTTTAAGAGCTGTTTGGAGCACTGAAAGATTAAGTGACTCGTTCAGTGTCACACAGCCTATCAAAGGCAATACTTGGACCCAAGTCTTTCTGACTCCAAGGATAGTCTCTTATTCACTTCATTTTATCTATTCCTTCTCAAATTTCAAAACATAGATACAGACTTTTTATTACATCTCTATGGACAACTTGTCTTAAACAACCATACTTTCTCTGAAAATCTAGCAACTGACAGAAAGATACTAAATATGTAACTTCTCAATGTGGGACTTTCAATTTGGGGAATTGTAATGTTTACTCTTTTTGGCCACTGGGTCACCCTTTAATAGCTTACTTCCTAGCCCCTTGTGGTACTGAGTAACAGTGCACCTTTCCAAAACGCAATCATTGGGTATGTGTGGGAGACAGTGCAAAAGGAAAAGGTACTTATACCTATTCACAAACTGCTTTAAAAGAGGCTGCCTACATCAAGTCAAAAGTAGGTTAATGTACCAACCAGTTAAAAGGCCAGATACGATCTTAGCATAGGACAATTAAGAAAATTCTTTCATTCCTGAGACCAGGGAAATAGAAAAGACTGAACCTTCTCATGGAATCCTGCCAAATCCAGGTAATGAATCATTTAAAAGATGAGACAAAACTGAAAGAAGTAGCTTAATTTCTAGGTCTTGGCAAAATATCAGTTCTCCCCTTTTCATGGCTTTCTATAACATTAGCAATGCAAATGCTGCAACCACCTCAAACTCTAGATACATCCATGGTCTCTTTCTCTTTATTATGAGAATCACCAGGGAAACAGCATAAAGCTTGTACACAGTGCCTGGGAATGACACCATACCAGAGTATGGTTTACTCTGAATTGATGGATATATAAGGTAACTTTTGTCTTTGAATGAAAACTGGGTAATTGAAGCAATATGCTTTGGGTTTTATTATAACGTGGAATTAACCTAATAATTATGTCATTTATCTATCTCAACAAAAGAAAAAGGCTGTGACTATCTTATTGTGAATAGGAAAAAACCAGTCACTGCATTATCTTTTCAGGTTATGCATATGAAGAAGTATGTGATTGTATACAGTGGACATCTTTTCACATATTCCTATAGTAGTACAAAAAATGACTTCAGCAGCAGCAAGTTGCATATCAACTCTGAATTCTCTCTCTTCCTGTTTGATCCTCCCTTCTCTTAATTAAACTGAGTTTGTAAAGGTCTTAGGAAGTTCTCAAATACAGTTCATACATTCATTTTGAGTTAATTCAACCAATATATAAAATGGGTCTCTAGTAATTTTCAAAAATAATTTCAAATGGATGGTAAGCTTAAAGGAAAGACATTTTAAAAGCTACTGCTCTCTTGTATCAGAAATTCTGAAATTTTAGGTCATGTAAGGTTTTTCTGGGGTCTGGTCAACATAGCAAAAATAAGGCAGGAAACATTATTATAGGGTGAATAATAAAGAATTTAGAATAATTTTTTTCCTTGGCCCAATTTAGCCCACAATTAACCTCCCTCCATCTTACTTTGTCCTGTTTAGATTAGACTGTAACATCTTGGGATCAAGTAGGGATCTTTTGAAACCTCCTAAAATTTGCCAATGGTCTCCCCAAGGTAGGCACATTTTGACAATGCTGCAATAGGCATCTTGCCAACATTCATCTAAGTAACACCTGAATGAGAAAGCTGCAAGGGTGACATTTAATGTCAACCTTGATTTGATGAAGTCTTAACAAGAAAAAAATATACTGTCAATAACAAGACTTAAAGATCCTGTTGTGTTTCCATTATGTGGGAAAAATAACTTGGCTGCAAATGTCTGTGATTACTAACACAGTTGAAATGTGGTATGAGAAGATATGTTTATGTGGCACTACCTTAGGCTTTGGCAAAAAAATCAAGTGGGAGGAAAAGAAACCCTATATGCACATCTCAATGTAAGAGATGCAAACCAAGTTTAGAACTGACAACCCGGGGGCAGTTAGATGGCACAGTGGTTAAAGCACCGGCCCTGGATTCAGGAGTACCTGAGTTCAAATCCGGCTTCAGACACTTAACACTTACTAGCTGTGTGACCCTGGGCAAGTCACTTAACCCCAATTGCCTCACAAAAACAAAAACAAAACAAAACAAAACAAAACAAAAAAAAGAACTGACAACCCAGAAGATTATTAAGAATGACTGGAGGGGCAGCTAGGTAGTACAATGGATAAAGCACCACTGGCCCTGGATTCAGGAGGACCTGAGTTCAAATTCGACCTCAGACACTTAACACTAATTAGCTGTGTGACCCTGGGCAAGTCACTTAACCCCAATTACCTCACCAAAAAAAAAAAATGACTGAAGAGTGAAGATTGAACCATACTGTTTCTACTTTTTGACATTTTTTCCTTCTTTTTTAAGGTTTTTCCCTTGTGCTCTGATTCTTCTTTCACAGGATGACTAATGTAGAAATATGTTTAATGTGATTGTACATATATAACCTATATCAGACTGCTTTCCATCTTGGGGAGGAGGGAGAGAAGAGAGTAGGAGAAAAAAATTTGGAACTAAAAATCCTGTGAAAACAAATGTTCAAAACTATCCTTATCAGTAATTGGAAAATAATAAAATACTTTAAAAAAAAGAATGATTGAAGAGGGGACAGCAAGGTGGCACAGTGGATAAAGCACCGGCCCTGGATTCAGGAGTACCTGAGTTCAAATCCGGCCTCAGACACTTAACACTTACTAGCTGTGTGACTCTAGGCAAGTCACTTAACCCTCATTACCCTCCCTCCCTCCCTCCCTCCCCCCACCCCGCCACACACACAAAAATGACTGAAGATCTCCTGAAGGCTGTCATTTTGAGTACATGCCTATAAACAGCCAAGTTGGTTACAATATCGATAGTCTCAGGAGTGGTGAAATTTTTCCTTCACTTTGTGCTATGACTGAAATTTTCTCCTCAAAATATGGCACTTTGTTAATCAGGACAATTTGCATTCCCATGTGGATTTATTTGATAGTCACAGGGCAGAGCCAATATGTGTGAATCTTTAGCACAATATATTTATACAAGCAAAAGAGAGGCTGCTTTCTAGATGGACAAAATGTGCCAACATGACAAATCTGCCTCCTTAATCAACTCATTTATTCTTGAGAAATCTCATGATAACCAAGTATTTGAATTGCAACAGCTTAAGTGTTGATATTCTTCAATGTTCCTTGCAGTAAATTATTGTTCTCTTCCTGGCTTATGTTGGCAAAGATGGAGAATTGTGATGGTATTCCTGCAACAAAGGATAGATTATATTATCCACCTTTTCTTTATGCTTTGCAAACAAGCTGCTAGTTATAAAGTGCTTGTTATGTGGGAAGTTAAAACTATTAAAACAAAATGGGTTTTCCATTTTCCCCTAAGGCAAACAGTGGCAATAAAAAAAGTCATGCATTTTCTAATAAATACGAAGTCCCAGACAAATAGGAAAATAGAATTTATTTCAAACTCTAAACTACACTCTGTAATGACTTATGACTCTGAGATTAATAAATTATATCTCCATGTATTTTCAATTCATAATAGGACTAGTTGTATTTCTTCTTTCTCTTCACAAGTGACTTTATTTTTGTTACCCTCTAAACCACAAAACTAATTTCATATTCAGGTACTTTTAAGGGCATTCAGATCAGGAGGTAAGAGAAATATGAGACCATGGCAAAGCTAATTATGTGTCCCTACTATGGCACTGAGAACCCAAAGTTTCATGTATGAATCATGTTCCCATACAAATCCTTTCCCTCAAAAGTATAGTACTAGAGACCATAATACCATAACTAAAGATGATAATCTCTCTACCTCTTATAATATTATAATTATTTAATTTCTTCTGGTTTTTTTGGGGGGGCATTTTGCAATAAACTTTTATACTTCAAGTCTAAATGGGAGGGTTAGGGGTGAAGGCAAGGACAGGAGAAAAGACAAGCATGAATTGGTAAAGGTTCAAATTATGGAATAATTTTATTATTCCTATTATTAGTATTATACTGAGATTCCATTAATTAAGACTCAACCCATAGAGAATTTGCCTCATTTTTATAGAGATCTGGACTGTTTAATAATTTAAATGAACAAATATTTTTTTTCTTCCCTCCTACTTTGAACATTAAAAAAAAAGAAAAAGAAAACCTATGTAACAAAAATGCATAGTCAAGCAAATTATTTCTTTGGCTATATCCACAAATATATGTTTCATTTACTATCTCAAGTTCATCACCTCCCTGTCAGGATATGTTTCTATGTATCATTTATGGTTATTTGGCATTAGAAGTTTTTATGCCATTGGTTAGAATTATTCTTATCTTTCAAAGTTGTTTGGTATTTCATTGTATTTTTCTTCTGATTTTTCTTCTAATTCTGCCCACTTTATGTTGTATCACTTCATACAAGCTCCTAGGTTTTTCTAAAATTATTCTTTACACCTTTTTATGACAAAAAAGAATTATCTTACATTCATAAAAAATAAAATATTTAGCCATTCCCATGTTACCAACTTCATTTTTTGAACTATATATTCTACTTCAGTTAAATCTGAAAAAAGAGGAGTTATAAATAGCATTTTCAAAAATTCAACATTGAAACAAATATATTCTCAAGGCAAACAAATAGGCAAACCACATTAAGCATGAGGGCAGTGTAGAAAATGAATGGATATAAGACAAGATGGCAAAGTATAAGTAGCAACCCAGATGAACTCTTCAAACATTTCCCTCCAAAAAACTTTGAAATAACTCCAAAAATCAAATTGTGGAGTAGTAGAGCCAATAAAAGGGAAGAGTGAGACATTTTTTCCAGTGCTAGGAGGTCAGCAGGAAATGTCAGGGGCCCCCAACATCAGGTTGGGGGACCAGCTCAGGGTTTAGCAGAAGCACCAGCAGTGGGCCTTGCCAGTAAATGAAGTAGGGGAAGCAGCAGCAACAAGTTTAGGAGCTCTCAGCTCAGAGACAGTAAGGGGATCAGACAACTAGTAGGAAAGATTGCAGGGGACCCTTTGCAGGTGCTGTTGGGTAACCCCATTCCCCATAAACAGTGCCATGGCACAGTTCTAGGGCAGAGAGGAACATTTGTAAATTGGTCACAAGGGAGCAAGGACCCTGATCACAGTTCCAAGGCAGAGAAGACCACTAGCCCTTGTAGCAGCAGGGGTAGCAAAGCCCCTTCCTAAGAAAAGACCAAAGTACTGGCCAGGAAAGCAGTGACCACATGTTTGCTTAGATCACTCCACCTTGGAAGAACCGAAAACCTGCAGACCTTCCACCCCTGCCCCAGAACTATCTCTGAAAACAGTAGCAAAAAATACCTGAAGTTTGGGACAATATCTTCCAACCTCAAAGTGATTCATGCCCAACTTTAACATAAAGATCAAAGCCAAAAAATCGGCTAGAATAATAAGCATAAAACAAACAAAAAAGAACCTGACCATAAAATCTATAATGGTAGCAGGGAAGACCAAGATATAAATTCAGAAAAAAGACAGCAATTCAAAAACAGCTACAAGCAAAGCCTCAAAGAAGAATGCTAATTGGACAAAAGCCCAACAAGAATTCCTAGAAGAAATAAAGACATATGTGTTAAAGGAAAAGTTGGGAAAAGAAATGAGAATGATACAAGAAAAAATATTAAAAGAGTAAGAACAAGTTGGTAAAAGAGGTACAGTAATTCACTGAAGAAAAGAACTTAAAAAGCAAAATTAGCAAAATAAAAATAAGAAGAGGCACAAAAGCTCACTGAAGGAAATAATTCCTTAAAAATTAGATGTGGGAAAGTAGAAGCTAATGACTCCATGAAACATCAAGAAACAATAGTACAATGTCTAAAGAATTACCAATAAAACTCCAATATATCTGCAAAACAGATTGAGGAGAGACAATTTAATAAGTATTAGACTACCTAAAAGTCATTGTTAAAAAAAGAGCTAGACATTATATTTCAATAAATTATGAAGGAAAACCTTCTCAATATCTTAGATGCAGAGGATCAAACAGAAAGTGAAAGAATTTACTGATTATCTCCTGAGATGCCAAAATGAAAACTCCCAGGAATACCATAGCCAAATTCAAGGTCTTCCAGGTCAAGGAAATATTGCAAGCAGCACAAAAGAAATTATACAAATGCATATAGCCAAACTCAGGATCACACAAGATTTAGCATCTACCATATTGAAGAACTGGAGGGTTTGGAATCTGACATTCAAGTAGAAAAACGAACTAAATAATGAATAAATAAACGAAAGAAATAAAAATAGCCTACACAGCAAAACTGAGTATAATTCTTCAGTTGAAAATAGACATTTACCAAAATAGAGGACATTAAAGCATTCCTGATGAAAAGACTAAAGTTGAATAGAAAATTTGAAATTCAAACACAAGACACAAAAGAAGCATAAAAGGGTAAACATGCAAGAGTAACCATAAGGAAGTGCATAAAGTTAAAGTAATCACATTCCTATATGGGAAGATGATATATGCAGTTCCTAAGAACTTTATCATTATTAAGGCAGTTAGAGTCTACGTAGACAGAGGGAATGAGAGTAAACTGATTATCTCAGGATGATCTCAAAAATGAAGAAGTGAAAAGTAGTGATTCACATGTATAATTGATATAATTTTGTTTGCCTTTTCAATGAGTAGAGGATATATGGGAGGGAGGAAATGAGGGAAAGAATTTAGCATTTGAAATTTTTTTAAATGTTAAAATAAACTAGATTTTTAAAGCAAAATGAATAGATGTCAATGAGAAATATGTGTTTACCAAATGACATTGCACCTATACTTAAAGAAAAAGCTAGCCAAAATACCTAACAAAACCCATCCTTTATGATAAAGCAATAATTAGAAGAAGTTTTATTGTATCCTTTTCAGGACATGATAAATCTGACAAAAAAGAACAATAGGATAAAAAATTACAGAGTTTAAAAAGAGTATTGTAAAAACTAGAGTTAATAAACAAAATATATTATGAGACATCAAATTATATTAAAAGTAGGAATGATAAAAATCTATCAAGTACTATATATTTTTAAAAACCCAGAAAAGGAGTGGAATAAATTATATTAGACCCACGTGTAAAAGTGCATAGGAATCTTATATTCAATATACCCATCAACACAAAGGAAAGGATCTTTTTAGATAAGAAGAATACCTAGGGAAGGATAGGAAATTTTTAAGGTTTAGATTATCATCTTACATTATACCCAATAGTAAATTTTGAATATATCAATTACCTAAATGTAAAAAAGGAATAGTATGCATCAAAAAATCAAGAAAAACCATATATGTATCTGTGTATACTGATCCCTCAATAATCATTTAAATGTCTTTCATCTGATAATCAAAATAAAATATATATATCTCAACCATGGAGGATGAAACTTTTTTAAAGGAATAGAATAAATATAGTGAATGTTCTTACATTTTATTTACCACTGTGTACTCTTTAATGCAGTGACACTGGCTTCCTTACTATATTCTAAACAAAACACTCCACCCATCAGCATTGAGCATTTTCTCTGGCTGCCCCCCATACTTGGAATGCTCTCCCTCCTTATCTCCACCCATTGGTTTCCCTGGATTGGTTTAAATCCCAGTCAAATTTTCATTTTAAGGAAGTATTTTTTAAACTGGTACCTGCCCTCTGCTAATAATTCCTGTTTATTCTGTATATGACTTGTTTGTACATATTTTTTTGCATGTAGTCTTTCCCATTAATTTGTGAGCATCTTGGGGTGAGGGACTCTTTTGCTTCTTTTTGTGTCCCCTCTGTTTAGCACAATGCCTGGTAGATAGTAGGTACTTAATAAAATTGATATTGACTGACCATCTAGCATAAATAAAATGACAAATTGGGCAAAGAGATGGAGGTTCAGTTTGGGCTGGAAATGAGTCAATTAACAATATATAAATATATTTTTGAGTTGGTATGAAAATGTTCATTTTTCAAATATTTTATATATGTGTATGTATATACATATATATTCACATATATTCAGTTAAATAAATATTTGGACATTTCTGTTATATTTTCATACTTATATTATGGGATATAGGAACTTGACCTGTGATTTCATGGGAATAGGGGAACTCCTGTATGAGGAAATTCATTTTACCAATGAAAGTTGGCACTTTCTTTGTAATCAATAGTCTTAAAAAGTTACTGAGAAGTTAAATAATTTACCCAGGGTCACGGAGTCAATTATGTTTCAGAGGTAGAAGTAGAACCCAATGAATTGCCATCAAATCCATTCTTACATGATGCCTATCTAAAAATCACATAATCTGTTTACACCAGAGAGATGGTATGTTTTTCAAAATGGAAGTATAATACAACAGTAAAGTCCACGTACAACAGAGATTTCTTTACTTTTTAGTATGTCAGACACTGCATGTAAAGTCTGGCGAAGCCTATAGCCTCCTCAGAAGAATTTTTAAGTGCATAAAATAAAATATCTAGGAATACAAAGAAAATTAATTAAATTAAAATGTAAAAATTCAAATATCTATCTATCCATCCATCCATCTATCATCTCTCTATTTATCTAAAAAACAAGCTCAAAAATTATAGATTAAAACTCCTAATGATAGAATGTTGAGGGGAGGTATCCCAAATATAAGGCTTTTAAATAGCCTGTCTTCTCAGCCATCTGTACAAGTGGTCATCTCTCTGTCCATCATCCTCATCTCCTTTTCACCATCAAAACTTGGAAAGGATCTAGCCATTCTTAGAAGTGGTCCTGGGTTCCATGACTCTGATAGGTGGGCTTCTTCCTTATCTTGCTAGCACCCAGGCCTCAACAATCACTTTTTGGCCATCTCCATGCCATTTCCTCACCTCTTTTTATGCTTTTTCCTCCTCATTAGAAGGTAACCTTCAAGTTAGGGACTGTCTTGTTTTCTTGCACTTATATCCTCAACCACATGTATTAGGAGCTTAACAAATGTGCTCTTGCTCGCTCTCTCCCCTTTCACCATATATATGTACGTGTGTGTATATATGTGTATTTATATATACATGTATACATATGTGTATATATTTATGTATATATGTGTATATATACATATACATACACACACAAAGAGAGAGAAAGAGCTATTCCTCCATCTATCTCTATTCTATATCTTCTAATCTGTTGGCTTCTATTTTATTTTTCTTGTAAACATCTCTATTTCAAAAACATCTCACCTTCACAAACAGGATACAACAGATTTTTTAATAATAAGCAGAAAGAAAGAGAGAATGTGGGAAAAAAGGAAAACAAATCCAAAAGTATATAGGAAAAAGTTTTCTTTCAACAAGTTTTCTCTTTGCCCTACATATACATGCCTTAATTAAACCAGCAAAGGCTCTCTTTTTCTTACTGGTTCATGACAGAAAAAAAGTAATATTTAGTTCATTGGAATGATCTGAAATAATATGAGATCAAATATTTGCATAACTGCCACTTCATGCAGATCCCTGCCTGTAACACTTTACTTAGTAATAAATCTAAGCCAGATAAGACTATGGGAGTTTAACATTTATCTTCGGAAATTTGTTATTTTGTATGCTTTTCATGATAGAGAGAATCTTTGATGGAATTTCTAACAATTAAAAACATATTGGCCAATTATTCTGCTAGAAAAACAAAAATGCTACATATGCTTAGTCAAAAGTAGTTAAAATGATTTGCTCAAGTCCAATGAGTCTTTGTATCTGTAATCATACGGAGTGGTACCAACAGAAAATAGTTAAGGTCAACATACAAAAGAACCATAGTGATGGAGCTCAACAAAGGGGCTTTCATTCCATCTTTCATAACTTTCCACATGTCCCTATAAATGGTGGTTCCTCACAAAATGAACCTGATTGATATTATTTTATAGTACCTGTATCTCCCAGGTGCTAGCTTTTTACTACCATTATGGGGAGTTACACCATGGAGTGTAACAAGGGTTGAGATAGAGCACAGGGAAGCTTCCAGCTTCTGCCTAAGTATGACCCAGATCTGAAGGGTTTGTTGGCTTGCTTTCTGAGATAATGAAGAAACCTTTTTATGGCCACTGAGTAAGAACTTCCCAGGACTCAGTGAAGTTAAAAAATAAATAAATAAAGCACTGATTCCACTCTTTTCTTTGTTTTTCTTTTTCCTTTCTTTCTCTTTCTTCAACTTTTCAGGTAACACCATGTAGTTCTGGGACTCTATTTGGGGTAGGGGAATAGGCAGTTTTTTCATTCTCCCACTCCAGCCCCCAGCTGAGTATTTAGTAGCAACTACAAGGGGAAATGTACTAGCCAAGTTTAAATCTGGACCCTTGGCTACTTTCTTTTTTTCCACTTTGGGTTTCCTTTGTTGAGCAAATGAATGAATATTTTCACATGTTCATGTATAGTATTGGATGTGACCTTATAAGTACAAGAGTTCTAGAAGTCCTGGATATTCTGATTGTAGCCAAATGACTATGACTGGAAAGAGTTCCTAAGCAATGACTCCAATGCTCTTTGAACAGCTAACCATCAAGCATATGAACCCAAGGCCTTTTCCAGAATGCTACCAAAAGAAATTTCTCATCACAGGGAAAGTTCAATGTAAAAGGTCTAATTATTAGTTCCATAAACCGCTCCATGGGGCAGCTAGGTGGCACAGTGGATACAGTTCAGGGCCTGAAGTCAGAAAGACTCATCTTCCTGAGTTCAAATCTAGCCTCAGACACTTCCTAGCTGTGTAACCCCGAACAAATCACTTAATCCTGTTTGCCTCAGTTTCCACGTCTGTGAAATGAGCTGGAGAAGGAAATGACAAACCGCTCCAGTATCTTTTCCAAGAAAACTCCAAAATGGGATCACAAAGAGTTGGACATGACTGAAAAAAAAAACGGAATAAAACTGCTCCATGTTCATATGGCTTTAAGTAACAACTTTACAATAGATGATAAAAAGCAGATAATATTGCTAATTCTTTAATTATGGCAGGGTGCATGTGACATGTGTCCATACAGTGTATATAATGTGTATGTTAAAAAATGTACAGTTGCAAGAGTCTTCTTTGCTTTTTTAGCATCCCTTCATATGTAGGAAATAAATATCTGTTCCATATTTGATTCATGTCAAATATTATGGACCTTTTTACTTGCTCACTTGGGGAAGGATCTTAACGGGAGCCACAACCTATCTCTAAGTAAATCTTTAGTGGGATGGAGTAGAGAGGCAGGTAATGAATCCAAGAGTGAGAAAAGGAAGACCAAACTTTCTCATTGGAGGGCAGTGAAGAGGAATTCCTCAGTGGAAAAGGGAGTAATGATTTGTTTTAGTTCCTTGGGCCCATTGGTACTTATTAATTTAGTTTGATTATTTAAAATTAAATTTTACTTTTTAAATTATTATTTATCTTTCTCCTTCCTATCTTATTTCTCTCCATGGAGGAGATGGGGGCAGGGAGAAAAACCCTCGCAACAAGTAAGCATCGTCAAGAACAACAAATTCCCACGTGAACCACGGCTGAAAATGTGTCTCATTCTGCATAGAGGTCCATCACCTCTCAGTGGCTACTGATTTTACATGAAAATGTTAGTTTCTGAAGCAGACAAGGAGAGCAAAAGAAGAGTTTGAAACACCTTCCTATGTATGGCTCTGCTTTCAGTTTCAGGAGCTTCTGCCACCTTGACCCTAGGGATGATGATAAACACAATTAGATGAATTAAGGTGGTTAACCAGATTTTGATTGCAATAAGTTGATTAACATACTGCATGAGTTGAAATCTGATGTGAAATCCAATTTTTTGCTATCATTGTTGATGGGCATGCCATAAAGATTTTTAGATCTTGATACTCAGTAATCAACAAAAAGACCTTTGAACGTCATCCTTCATTTGAGCAAAGACTGGAACAATGAACAATTTAGAGAAAACAATGAAGAAACTAAGAAGAATTTGAACAATGCTTTTGAGTTTTAGAAAAAGAATGATATGCAGATAAAGCAGATATTATTGAATGAACACCAGATTTTATTTTCCACGGGATTTTGGATAAACAGACTTAGCAAATCAGAACCTAATAGATATTCCTTTATCCTTGCTAGCTGCTTTTTGTTCAAACCTTCCCCATGATATGTCCAGTACACACCCCCAAGTATAAATTGACGTATTGAAAATAAACACAATCAAAATCTTTTCTGCTGGATGGCAATCTATAAAGCAACTAAGCCCAGTGCAATATTATATTCAGAAACCACGACTAAGGAGGAGGAATATTGGCATTTGATTTAAAGGATTAGAACCATAAGTTAATTAAAATGGTAACTACAAATATTTAGAAAGATGATGGTTATTTACAAATAACCAACTGCTACATTGATTTAGATATATTTCAAAAATGCAAACTATATATTTAGGGAAAGGAGTAGCAATATCTTCGTTTGAAAGGAAGATCTCATGTTTTTTGTATACCTGAGGTGTATAAACTCTTTCCTCAAAATGACCCTGGGAGATGTGTTGTAGACATTATTGCACACATTTTTTGGTATGAGGAAATAAGCTCACACAGCTGAAGACTTTCCCTTGGTAACAAAACTTCTAAGAAACTAAAAATGTATTTGATTCAAAGGATATAGTAAATAAATACTTGCTGAATCTGGTTGAACCAGATTGAGGACAGAACCAGGAATCACCAAGTCCAAGAGTTGCTTTTCTATTGTACCACAGTGTCTCTCTGGAGGAGTGATTATTAGAAGAGACCAATGCCACTGGTAAATTGGTTTTCGTTAGGTACTCTGCCTTTTAAACAAATCTCACCATCAGCTTGCAAGTAGAATATGGGAGCCGCTTTATAATTTAAATTATTTAACTCATTAAACACATTCTACAAATTCAGAGTACAAAACAGGTAACCTTATTAAAAATTACTGGAGTTAAGCACTAGCTACTTTTCACAAATGCTTTGTCATGTTTCTGTATGGTTCAATAAAATGTAAAAATCATTCAAAAGGAACACCATATTTACCCAGCTGGGTCTTGATTAGTGCAAATAATGAATTCTGTGAAGTGGTCACATTATTAGATTTCTCACTGCCTATTTCCATTGAGCTTGGACCAATTACCATAATTTACACATTTATAACTTCAAGTAGTGACAATTCAAATACATGTGACTACTTCAGGGGATTCATTATTCGCATTAATGAGGATCTAGTATAGGAATATATTTTAATAATTTTCAATTATGAGAAAGAACTTTAGAAGATGCAAATTAAGGTAACTTAAATCTTATTTAGGATTAAGCTTCAAAGTCCACAGTCCTAACCACTAAGCTTAGGGGAAAGAGTAGTCATGGAACTGAGTTGGAATAATGACATGTCATTTATAAACTGATAGGTAGAGCAGTGGACAGTGTGTTGGACCTGGGGTCAGGAACCCCTGGATTCAAATTTATCCTCAGATGCTTATGTATTGACACTAAGCACTTGCTTCCCTTTTATCTGCCTCAATTTCCTCACCTAAAAAGTGGGGATAATAACAGCACCTATTTTCCAGGGTTTTAACGAGGGTATAATGAGATAGCATTTATAAAGCACTTTGTAAACCTCCCTGTTATTATTATTCACTTGGGTTTGGAAGAGGTTATGCTATATATCCTCTGTGGTCATTTTTTTATGACCCAATGATTATATGGTATAAACATAATGAAAGTCTTTTAAAAATTTCCAGATGTTTTATCTGACTATAATACAGATGATAATAATAATGGTTACTTACAATTATATATGCGCTTTAATGTTTACAAAGTGATTTTCACATTAGTATCCCATTTTACAGATAAGGAATCTGAAGCTTTAAAGAGATGATGTGACATGTTGTGGACCATACAGCTTGTGTTTGTTGCAAGATTTGAATTTCACACTTTCCTATCACCATGTTTGAGCTCTATCTACCATATTACACCAACTCTCTAACTATCTGAGTATTTGAAGTATCTGATTCTCTGATAATTCTCTGAATGTAGCCATGAATGGGAGAAAGTTATTTTTTTCCAAGTTGCTTATTGCCAATTGAATCTTTTGGTCTATTTTGGGTTTCATGTAGCTGAACCACTATTCTTTCTCTGTCTATAACACTGCCTTCTGTGAAGTGCTGTGAATTCAGGCACACCCATGGGACTATGCCCAAAATATATTTTATGGAATAAATCCAGAAGCTTATTCCACAGTCTATAACCATCTGCGCTTCAGTGAGTGAATCAAACCGGAGTATTGGACTTCACAGGTGACAAATAACGATTATGCAGCAGGAATGGGGCAAACCATTGTTAAAATATTTAGAGTAATTCTTAAATGCTAAGTCAACATTCCAAAGGACTCATGATGAAAAATGCGATCTACTTTCAAAGAGAGATCTAATGATCTCTGAGTGTACACTGAAGCACACTTGATTTTTACTTTTATTTTTTGCTACATGACTAATCTGGACATATAGTTTACATGATCTTACATTTATAATTGATATAAAATTGCTTGCATTCTCAGTTGGGGGAGGAGTAGGAGGGGAAGGAATTGAAATTCAATTTAAAAAATTAATAAATGATTTTAAAATGCTAAGTCAAGAGAAAGCTTGTTTTTATGCTGAAAAAACTATTTTTGGCTATGTGTTAAAAGAAAGGGGAGAGGAAAATTCAGCAAAAAGAAACACACATCAAAATTTCAAAACTACATTCTTAGATCCATAAACCCCTAAAAATAATTTTGCGTTCCTGTAGCCCCAATGAAAAATTTGCTGTGAGAAAACTGCAGATCACCTAATTACAAAACTCTGGAACCTACATTTAGGAACTGCTATGTCTGTCTGCATATTTTTTTAGGCACAGATATGCCAATTACACTGAAGTCTTATATGAAAACTTGGGGAGAAAGGAAACCTACGTTTCCCTATACATTCAAATTTTAAGACTGTATGGTGGGTGGGGCAGCTAGGTGATGCAGTGGAGTCAGGAGGACCTGAGTTCAAATTTGGCCTCAGACACTTGACACTTACTAGCTATGTGACCCTGGGAAAGTCACTTAACCCCAATTACCTCACCAAAAAAACAAATTAAAAAAAAGAGTGTATGGCAGGGGTGGGAGGTAGAGGTAATTGAAAAAAAAATAAAGCTACAGGGTACTTATAAATACCCAAAATAACCTCTGTGATTGCTGGCTCCCTGGATCCCTTGTGTGATCCAGACTACAGAGGAATATCGACTGTTCCTTAATCCCCTCACCAAATGACTGGAATGTCTTTAAGGCTAGAATAAACTTGTTCTTTATTTTCTATGGTATTAATAGGTTCAGTATTGCCCTTCCTGGCTCTGTTTCTTAGAACTTTCCATGCCTTGCATTCCCGACTCAGCCACAATCTTACCCTGGGCCTTCTCTCACTGTCTGGGGCCTTCTTATCTTAGAACATTCCTCTACCCTGCTATCTTTCTTCTCCTATTGCTAAATTTCTCCAAGGTCCTATATTTTAGGGAAAGGCCCAAGCCAAGGCAGGCATCCTTCATTCTCTTCTTGGCTCTGGTTCTGACTCCCCAGACTTTGACACCAAAACTCTCCACCCACAAGTAGCTTCCCCCTTCCACTTCTCAGCTACATTTTCTATGATGCCTCCCCCACCCCTTAGAATATAAATTCCTTGAGAGAATGGACTATCTCCCTTTTTGCTTAGCACGGTTCCTGGCACATAGTGAGCTGCTTGTTACCTATATGATTAGATATAATAGATAACCTTGACAAGAACATATTAGACAGCATCTGAATTTTATTTATAAATAATGAAAACATCTGTTGTCCATTGACAAGACCAGCCAAATGATTCTCAGAACTGAGGGAAAGAGAACTGGAAGGAGAAACAAGTCACCAAAACATGGATTCTGTGGCATACCTACACAGACCACTATCTACCCAAGAAAAAGAAAACATGACTTCATTATTTCTGTATGTTTAAAGTGATCATTTCCCAGGAATACCTAAAGCAAGCTTTGAGCAATCAAAATAGGAGTGATTTGGTTTTAGTATATAATTAATATAACACTTTTACTATCTTAAGTAATTTTTATCTTTTTTTTTTTTTTGCCCATCAGGTCTGAATACTTCTTTTTATGTTATTCAAAATCAGAAATAAATGACCCTTTCTTGGATGGAGGAACTCACAAAGCACGGTAGATGATGGATGGTACCATATATGCATGTATACACAAGTATATATGTATATGTGTGTATTATGCATGTATGTCTATATATAATATACACATGCATATATAGATATAAATATATCTATAATATACACATGCATATATAGATATAAATTAAAGCACCTACTATTCAGAGAAGCATTAAGTCAACATTAAAGTCATAGTAAAAAACTATTGAACGACCAAGTCAAAACATCATTCAAAACAGTTTCAAATAAATAAACCATGATTTTTAAATAGAGGGATATGAGACCACATCAGTGCTATTTCCCCTGATTTAAAAATATACCGGTGAAAAGAACAAGATAAAAATAGAATAGCTTCGATTCTGAATTACAAGGATTCCAGTACCACTAGCCTGCATTTGGCCAGAGACCAAATTCATTTCCTTAATGAATATTTCGAAGACAAGTTGGACTTAGAAAAATAAAAGGACTTCATAAAATGTTAACTAGATCCTCTGGGATGTAGAGTTACCAGCAGAGAGCTTGGAGGCATAAACCCTGGGTTCTAATCATGGCTCAGCCATTCTCTAGCTTTGTGGCTTTGATGATAAAATTACTTTTTTGGCCTTAATTTCCTCATCTATTAAAGGAGAGGAATAAAAAAGTCTTTTTATGGGTCTTTCACTTCAAGACTATTTGATTCTACCTTAATAAAAGAATGAAATTAAATTAGAGTAAAGAAGATGTCTCTCAAAATGAAGAAATTCCCTTTAACTATACAAGTCAATACCTTCTCTGCAATTTATCATCTTAGAGAGTAAGATAGGGCACTTGCCTCGGATCTCACAGCCAGTACATCAGATAAGGAAAATTAACATCTAACGGGTAGAATTTATTTGATAGAACTTTAAATATCTTTCCAATTACAAAGATGCTGAAATATCAAATACAATCCAAGTCAGAACTTTAAAAGTCAGAGACAATTTTCCCAATTTTCTCAATTTCCTGAATGACATATTAGCTAGATGACAGCCACCTGCCATTCCTGCAATATGATTTTTAGTTTGACTTGGTTACATGGAATTATATCATACTGGAATTCAACCAGTTTTTCAAATATAAAAACTAAAATAACATATTTAGAGAAAATCCAGAAAATTCTTATCAGTGTTACTGACTAGGTTGAAATTGATAATAATAAAAGATTTTTTCTATCCCCTCCTTCAAAAGACTCAATGGGCCTAAGAAATTTTCAAAGATGTTATCTTTTTCCTCTCAAATTATTTTCCTTTGGAATATTTTTAGTTTGAATTTTCATTCATCATTATGAGGTAGCTATCATGTATCCCTATGTGACTAATTTTAAAGGCTTGTGAAATTCTTTGGGAATCATTTTTGGATTTATATCACCTTTTCTCTATATTTTATATTTCTAACTGAAAACTAAGTTCAACAGAGAAGTCTTTTGGCATCCATGTTGGTTTCTGTACCTGTTTCGACCTTTTCCTCCCTATTATAATCATTTGTGTTTTTTTATCAAGTGCCCAAATCTCCTATTTCAGCATAGACTATGTGCGGTACCCTTTAGTCTCTTTTATGAATTATGGCTACAAAATCAGATTTTTATTTTCTCTGAACTTTTAGAAATCTATTTTTCTAAACTCTGGGGCATCAGTGGTCTATTTTCTTCCTTGGCTATTAAGAAATGTAATCTGACATGTTGCATTTCTCCCAAGATTCCCATTCAAAATGTCCACCAGTCAATTTTTTTTTCTTATTTATCAGAATTAAGCCTGGAGTAACAATTCCTTTTCTTTGTTCCCCTCTATCTTCAAAGAGCCTTCCTTTACCTTTCATGCTCATTCAAATAGTATAAATCTAGATTTTTTAAATGGAAAAAAATACAAAAATTTCACCTGAATTCAATCCCCTCACCTCTAGCACCATGTAAATTTTAGCCTTTCCTTTAACAGTTTTTTCCTATTATATTTTCTTCAGATTTACCTCATAGTCAAAGATCTTTTTGTCTAATCACAAGATCAAGCAAGGATTATCACATTGCCTTCTAGCCTGTCTTCTGTCTCATGATTCATATATCTAATGTCTGTCATCCCTACATAAAAATTCTTCCTTCACTTATCACCTTAAAAGTTATCTCTTTTTCACAGTCCCAACAGAGACCAAAAATTGGGATTATATGATAGGTAATTTTGAATGTGTGGGTAATATTGATCGGTCTCTTAGGGAAACTTTTCTATGGTGCTTTTTGTATTTTTTTCCTGTGAATAAGAATATCATCATTGTCCATTGTAATTGACATAATCAGTAAGTCAATAAACATCATCTCATTAATTAAGAACCTATTATGTTCCAGTAACTATGCTAAGCATGGGGTGTGTGCGTGTGTGTGTGGGGGGGGGGATGGCACAGGGGTTGGAGTTACCAAAAAAGTCAAGAGATAGTCTCTGCTCATTAGGAGCTCACAATTTAATGAGACTACCAACATACAAATAACTATTTACAAATAAGTTGTATACAGGATAATTAAGAAACAATCAATTGAAGGAAAAGCCTAAATTAGGAAAGAGTAGCTAAAGAGTACTGCATTTATTTTTCACACATTAGCCATAATTTACTTTGGAGCTTTTTATACACAGAAGAAATATAGTCAATTTCTTATTAGGAATTAAAATGATGGAATTAAGGTAAATTTTCCTATCAATTTCTTAACTTTAAGTTACTATAGTTTATAATATTAATCATTACTATCTTGATATAACCACTATCAAATTCAAGTAGAAGACCCTTCTTCCTACAGTAGTACCATGGGAGGAATGAAAAACAAAAAGACACATTAGCACCTATATTCCAAAACTCCACAACACTTTACTGTCAGATCTGTTCTAACCCTGAATCTGCCTGCTACCAAACAATTTCTAGCTTCTGAATAAAGGGACTGCCCAGGCAATGTTCATGTAGATTTCAGTGTGGGCAGTGAAATGAAAAACATTTACAGCACTGTACAGAGCATTATTATCATAAAACACCATAAAAATGCCTGCGAGGTTAGCAGAGTTCAGACTGTGGGAGTTTCTCAAACTTCACTGTGCTTTTGGGTATTCTTTGAAATGGAATTGTTTTCATCAAAGCTCTATAGGAATTTCTAGCAGTTTACCTTAATCTTCAGAAGATTTAAGAAAACAAAAATAAAACAAAACAAAGAACTATACATTTACTGTAAGATCCAGCAATGTACTTTCTTTCTTTTAAAGGGAATGAGTACAGTATGCTAGATTTTGAGGGAGCTACTGCAGAAATATAAACAGAGAGTCATTCAGTAATATCAGTTGGACTGAGGGCAAACCATATTCTAAAACTCAGGAAGTTACACTCATGGAATCAATTTACAACATTTGTGGCAGACAGCAATGACATGTTCAGGCAAATTCCTTTGTGACAGACTCCACGTAAAACTCTCATGCTTAGTCTGAATCCACATCTTCACGTTCCACTTTCACTCCTTCTCCTAACCCTTTATAATAATAAAGCATCATGAAAAGAATAACTTCTCTCCCCTGTTGCTAAGAAGCGGACAGCATCAGCAGTTTCATTTCTGGTGTTCCTCTGACTTTCAAAGAGATGCTAACATAGGCAGTAGAGAGAGGGAAGGAGAAATTGGTAAAAGAAAAGAGGGTCTACGCAAGGGGATATGTACTGAGACTCTAAAGTCATCCTATAGAATTCCTTGTTTCAGGTAAACTCAAGACAAAAAAGGGAGGTCTTTAGCAATAGTAGCACAATCTGATCTGGATACAAGAATTTGTCTATTTGCTTTAATGATAACTGTTGAATTAGCATTATATGATTTTTTTTACATTGAAGACACCCTAAAAGGGTCTTGAAAATCCCCAAGGGTCTTCTGATCACACATTGAGGAATATTGGCCTAAAGGAACCTTTGGGAAGCAATAAGTGGTAAGGGACAAAAGAATGGGAAACATTAACACAAATATGATTTGTATGATACTTAATGTTATTTTACCTTTATTCTTTTTTTTTTAGTGAGGCAATTGGGGTTAAGTGACTTGCCCAGGGTCACACAGCTAGTAAGTGTTAAGTGTCTGAGGCTGGATTTTGAACTCAGGTATTACTGACTCCAGGTTCAGTGCTCTATCCACTGCACCACCTAGCTGCCCCACCTTTATTCTTTAAAAACAACAAAGATTTATTGCTTTATTTTATTTTCAAAGTATTATTTTGTGCCAGGGTGAAAGATGAAGCTGATGTTGATGACTCAAGAAACACAGAAAGTCTTCCGTTTTTTAAAACCAATGAATAGAGAAGAGATAACTTTATTTTTATTGCCTGTGTTTTCTACAATTTACAAAGAGAAAAAGGAAGCAGCAAGACAGTACACTTAGATTATATTCCTTAAAGTTCATTAAGTGCCTTGGATCATCCCATATCTCTGCTCTGATGTGTGTGAAAATTCTTCAAAAATTAACTTTTCAAATTCCTTTTTTTTTTCTGATGAAGGCATTTTCAACTTTTTTTTCCAGTGAAAGCAAATTTATGAAGAAACAATAATTATTGTATAGTATGATACTGTATTAAATGCTACTATATGTGATTAAATGTCATCATTTAAAATATTTATATATCATTTAGAAATTATACCACATAGCCCTATCATTTATAGTTGGTTAAATATGGAGTTTCAAGGGTTTTCTATTAAATATTTTAGGTATCATCCTCTTGGTAAGTGCTTATTTATCCAAAGGTTATATTAGAGGTCTCCATTATTAGTAGTAGCAAAATAGGTTTCTTGAAGTCCTTTTTTCCCCCTTTTGGATTCTTTTCCCTTTTATCGCCAAGAGACTTCCAGGGCAGCAGAAGTTTAGAACTCAGAGATCCATAAGCTTGGACTGCCACCTCATCCTGGAGCCTGCACCATTCCCCACAGCTCACTAGAAAAAAAGTATAGACCTAGGGCCACCACCAAGACTGGGAGGAAAAGGTTAGAAAAGTACAAATGAGGAAACAACCTCTATTCCACATGAAACTCCTGGTAATTGAAAATAAAATAATAGACTAAGCTTTTTCCCCCCATGCTTAAAGTGTTCTATTTTGTTAAACATCCTTAGATATGTTACAAAGCTTTATTTTTATTAAATACAACTTTGCCCCAAAACAGAAGCCGAGTTTCTTATTTTAATTATTTTGTTTACCAGATCCGTGATTTCCTTGGTATAAAGAAGTCTAATGAAGGACCTTTTTGGCTAGACAGATCACCACAAGCTCTATACCTTATCACATTAGCGGTGCCTTGGAATGTAATTCAATTGTTTGACTCCATGTAACAAGACCAGCATATCTTAGATGTGTGACAAAGATCTTGATTCTACAGCAGAATCAGATTTCTATCCCCTATGCTATCCTATCTCTCATACTTACTGGTTTTAAAATGTTCTTCCAGTGATGTTGTATAATTTTTAACCGTGGACATGAGGGCCACCCAAAGAATAATGGAGAGGCAAATGTTAACTTTGTGAGTAGGCTTCACTAAATTATTGATAAACACTTATTCAGGAGAAAGAACACATAGGAATTGTGGTTTTAAAAATTTTAGGAAAACAATTACTTTATTTGCTTGAAGTATTAAAAAAGGATTTTTTTTACTGTTTTAGAAATTAGTTGGCATCTGTTCTTTAGCTGAGAGAGATATATGTGAGTTAGAGACTCAAATATTTACAGTAAACATCATAGTGCCATTTTGTATATATAAAAAGCTATGTTCTTTTACTTTGGGAAAGGATATTATGAAGATATACATATTTCAACTATGGCTTGGTTTATGTAATAATTCACCACATCAGATAGCATGTGATTGTACTCAGTGATCAGTATCACTAAACATACTGAAATTGATCAAGAGAGAATTCAAATTTAATCCTATGTTTGAATTAGATGGAAATAATGATTTTTTTCCTATACCAATGATACTTTCATTTTAAGTACTTGTGTATGTTTTTCCTATCTTGGGATATTTTTACTCTTGTTTACTAAATATGTGCATATATACATATCAGAGGATTTCATAACAATTTTAATATTTTTACCTTGTAGTACATTTTTAATACAGGAATATTAAAAGTTCCCATAATTTTGTTATGTATACAGTTTATCTAATTTGACTGTCTTAATTAACAAAACTTGGAGTATAATAATTGATTTTGTGATAAAATAATTAATAGGAATTAATTCATTTAAAAGTCATTAGCTTAAGTAATTTTTCTTCCTCCTGTCAATTTTTGCCTCTTAAAATGAATGTTCTTATTGTATGATGTAGTAAACTATTCAACTCTCCTTGACTGGCTAATGTGGAAATTTATTTTGATTTGGGGACCCTACCTTTGGGATGAAATTAGAAAGCCTTAGGCCCTCAGGGTCTCTTCTGTGTGGGAGGTGCTGGTGCCCCTCCCCTCCGCTTCAGGTGAGCCAAAAATCCCTGTGGGCTGTATGAAACCCCAGGTCAGACAGCTGGGGGGAAAAAGCCCCCAGCTCCCTCCAATCTGAGTGGATCTATCCCAGAGATTCCAGGCTTGTCCAGGCCTGTGCTGAGAGGCACGTGATGCTTGAGTGTCCCCCCCCCCCAGCCCCAGTCGAATCCTGGGCTGGCAGATTAGCTTGGTTTGTGGGGGCGCAAAAAGCCCCAAGATTTGAGGGGAGAGAAAAAAAGATATATACAGACCTGGGAGTTAGAACAAGGAGACTGACGAGGCTGGCAGTGGAGGGGGACTGACAAGATTAGGAGAATAGAGAGGCCAAAGGACAAGACTGAGGGGGCTGACGAGATTAAGAGAGCAGAAAGGCTGGAGCACTAAGAGACGAGGAAAGGAGAAAAAGCTAAGATTAGAAAAAAGGGAGGCCGAAGGACAAGATTGAGGATGGAGGCTGACAAGATTAGAAGAACGGAGAAGGATGCAGGAGAAGGCTAAAGGACTAGGAGCAAGGGAGAGACTGGAAAGTTAAGAAGTTGGAGAGGAATGGACAGAAAGGGGTTACAAGGAGGGAACGGAGACTAGAGATGCTGGAAGGAGGCCAGAAGATTAAGAGGAAAGTTAGTGAAAGTAGCTGAGCAGTGAAAGTGGAACATACCCTAAGGCAAGAGGCTGCTACAGCCCTTATTGTATTAAAAAAAAAAAAATCCAGGTGCAACAGGTGGGAAAGACACGCAGTGGAAAGAGATGTTCCGCAATGCAGTCAGGTTGTACATTATATTTCCCTGTATTCTTAATTTTAAATTGTATCTTATAAATAAACTCTGCTTTGATTATTTAGTTAAGAGGCTTCTTAATCCTTTGCTTATCAATTTGGGAGCACTGTGGAGAAATTTTTAAATGGCCCATAAGTTAATAGCAGTCAGATAGTTAGTGAGTCAAAAGTCCCCAGATTAGTCCTCCAGCCAAATTATCCCCCAAATTAGTCCTAGCTAGTTAAAATATTTCCACATTTGAATGGCGACCACAGCAGGACTTATGGCCCAATCATAATTTTTTTAAGCTTATAATTTTTCATAAGTTCGATTATATAAATTTTTCCAGGTTAGATTAGCTAATTATTAATTTTTTTTACACTAAGTAAATGGAATGTTCATCTTTTTCTTAAAATGAATAGACAATATGTTATATTTTGATCACTTTCTCATGGAATAAGAATTAAAAGACATCTTACTATATGCATTTGTATTTCAGGGGATATAAAACAGTTATATCATTCCTCTTCTTAAATCTTTCAATAGTTCTTACTTAACCTAAGTTGCATTTGAACTCCTTAGATTGTAATTTAAAGCCCTCCACATTCTGATACCACCTTAACTTTGTGTCTTCATCATATATTATCTCCCTTCTACATACTTGGAATCACAGGAGAATATATCTAAAGTTTAAAGTACTTCCAGAAACCATTTAATTCTACAGATAAGGAAATTGAGCCCTAAAGAAGCTAAGTGGTTTGCCCACACTCCTGATCCAGTGTTGGTTGTTTCCACTATACTAAGCTGGAGTTCAATCTTTCTTTCCCTCAAACTATTAATAAATTCACATCCATCCTTTAAAGTTTAACTTGAATTCCTCTTTCTTCTTGAAGTCCTCCTTATTCCCCTTCTTTCAGTCAATAATGACATGTGACTTAATAGAGGACTGCTTGGTACATCTTATGAATTTATGTATTATTTTATATTGTAATTAGCTCTTTATTTGTCATACCCTATTCTTCAGTGGACTCTAAGTTTGTGAAGACTTTGCCCTATTTATCTCCTTCAGTATTTGAGAAAAAGGAGGTGCCTGGTACATTTGTTTAATTAAATAGTATAGAATTCTTTAGTCTGGAAAAAAATTAGAGACTGAGAGGCAGCACATTAATGTTTATAAAATCATCAAGAGAGCCTTATCGACTTTTCTCTATATCCCCAAACATATTATCCAGTGGATACCTCTTGGT
Organism: Dromiciops gliroides; assembly: GCF_019393635.1. Classification (NCBI taxonomy): domain Eukaryota; kingdom Metazoa; phylum Chordata; class Mammalia; order Microbiotheria; family Microbiotheriidae; genus Dromiciops; species Dromiciops gliroides. The sequence continues at coordinate 76,989,308 of NC_057863.1, read as the reverse complement.
GTTTCAAAAACACTGTTTTTAGGATAAACTGGATTCTCTTACACAGTATGTAGTAAACATATACATTGCATTAACTTCTCACTTGTTAACAGGCTGAAATTATACTTAGTTGTGTTTAGAAGAGCTAAGACAGATGAAAATCCATAAAGGATTATTAAGTGGAAAATAGTGATGATCTAAAGCATATTTTTGAATATAACAGGTACACCTCCTACAAAAAGTCCCTTGGTGACACTTTTAGAAGCAGAAGATAAGTTTGTATGAACCACTACTTTGACCAAAGTTGTTTTAAGACTGAAGTAAAACAACAACAAAAAACAAAAACCTCTTGTTCTGCTGCATTTTTATTTTATTATGTTTTATGAGTATGTTTGTTGAAAGATAAATGATGTACTGGAGAGTAGGTCGCTGTTGATGTTTGTCCTTCTCAATGAGGACCATGACATCGGGTCATGTTATGACTTGTAGTGAATTGGATTTAAGTGACGGAGAGCTGTGCAAAGTCACCAACCTCACTCTCTCCTCCAGAGCCACGTGGGTCGAGTAGCAAGATAGATGGTGCTAAGTGACTTGCCCAGGTCCACACAGCTAGTAAGTGCCTGAGGTTATATTTGAACTCAGGTCCTCCCAACTTCAGGGCCGGTGCACTATCAACAGTGCCATCTAGCTGCCCCTACTGGAGAATAGAACCAGGGATTTGGAGCTATGATCTTTTAATTTCATTACTTAGAAAAAGGTAGAAATGCCACTTCCACTCCCTAACTCATACGGTAGTAAAAGGGAATGTGAAGTTATTATTCATAATAATAATTCATGTTGAATAATACCATTATGACCTAAAAGAGTTCATACAGCTTCCAATCTCATGTATTTTGCAATCTCCCTAAGCACTGGTACAATTAGAATGATAATCCACTTATTTTTTCAAAGCAACTACATACTTTGCAAAATAACCTTTATGTATTTCAGATGCTTTAACTGTACTTAATTCCAATAAGTGCAAATGTACACCGAGGCTAACTTTAATAGATCATCATAAAATTAAACAACTGAACATTGAAGAAAAACAGATGGATTGATGATCCCAATTAAAAATGAGCATTTTCACAAAACCAGTTTACTGCTGTTTGACTTTAAACTACTTATTTACTTGTTAAATCAACTCTTCTTATACGAATGGGAGAATCTAAATCCAATTTCTTTTATGCTATATTGTTCCTTTTGTGATGAAATTTAGTTGATTCTACTCCAAAGCCACTGTTTAGTAACATCCTACCAAAAGAGCTATCTACATTTCTATTATGCTGTAGACTCTTGAGTAGACTTTAGATTGACGCTTGGTATCTATATGGTAATGTGAGAACTATTCATCACACCTATAACTGGAAGACTCTCATAAACTGTAAGCCAACTAAAGCAAAAATAATAATTTTGAATCGCAAGTTACAGGGAAATTAAATTGCAATTAGCCAGCATAAGATATTTTAAGGAGAATTCTAGGGGCAGCTAGATGGCGCAGTGGATAGAGCACTGGCCCTGGAGTCAGGAGTACCTGAGTTCAAGTCCGGCCTCAGACACTTAACACTTACTAGCTGTGTGACCCTGGGCAAGTCACTTAACCCCAATTGCCTCACTTAAAAAAAAAAAAAAAGGAGAATTCTGATCAAGTTGGTAATAAAAAAAAAGATAAGCACTTTTGTGTAACTGGAGGTATATATATATATTTTTTTAATTTTAACTTTTATAACCATTGTTGTAATTTGTGTTTTGCTATGGAGATATCACTGCACTAATTAGAGTCAGAAGGCCTTTGGTTAACTCCATTCCAACAAAATCTCTGGAATCCTCGGAAAGTCACCGAATTTTTTCAATTGTAAAATTTAATTCTATTCAAATAGTATTCTAAAAGTGTGCACTATAGGGAGGATGCTATAATACCTTGAGGTAGAAAGGCAAAATGAAAACTGAAAATGGTGCTCTGTATAATCACCTGATCTTTATAGTCTAGTAGGGGGTATAGCACAAAAACATTAATAATAATTCCATTTTTGAAGTGTTTTTACTTTGGAACAATGCTTTACTTTAAATATTTCTAGTAATGGTGCTCCTAATGCTTGTATTTGAGCTATTTGCAGATGGTATAGATAATTGAGCCTGCATGGAATAGTACATTGTATTTGGAGTCAGAAGACTTTAAGTCCTTTTTCTAGCATTTTTTTTAGCTGTGTGATAAGTAATCCATTTTCCCACCCTCAACCACAAGTTCCAATTTTCACATCTATAAAATGGGAATTCAATATAAATATAATCTTAAATTATATTAGAACTAAGAAAAATAGCAAGAGGCGGTCTGATAAGGACTATGCTTTGAGGATGGAAGACCTGGGTTCCTTCCCCTGACACATAACTAGCTGTATGATCATGGGCCAATCACTTAAACTCATATTCCAAATAGGCAACCTATAAATTCAAGACAAGTTGCTTATCTGCATGGCTTTCTATAGAGAATTCTCCACACTATAAACATTAAAGAATCAAACAAAAAATAACAAAACTACCACAAAAACATATGAATAACCTCTATTGTCATCTGACATTATTAACCATGACCAGCATGTGTGACTTTTATCACCACTACTTGAATCAAAAAACTATTTCATGAACCCAGAGACAGATACTCAACTAAAGATGAGACTTGTAGAATAGTGATATTAGGGTACAAGAAATGACAGGATTCTTTGCCATGTTCAAATTAATGTTTCAAGAGATGAGAAAAATTTTTTGTGTCATTGGCTATCACCTTGGCAGATTTCCCAACGCAGAATTGGGAGGAGGGGGTGGTGGTACTGATAGGAGATGAGCAGAAAAAGTCTATCCTGTGCTGGGAAGAGTAAGCAATAAATTTTTCTCTCTGTCATGACTTAACTCAGTATAAATGAATGCTCTCCAAAAGAAAGCCAACTTGTAAAAAAAAAAAATCATCCCACCTGTCAGACTAGATTTAGAGACATGAAGCAACTTTCTCAATCAAAAGTTTAAATTGACTTAAAAAATCTCTTACCTGTAAGAATAATACACAAATCATTCGGAAATATATTTGATAAAGCAAAGATTTGACTTTCCCTCCCAGGTGAAAAATCAAATGAAGTTTTTGTTTGTTTGCTTGCTTGTTTTTAATGCAGCTAAAAGTTATCTTTACATTTCTAATTACCACTGTTTCACTCCACACATATCTTCCATCATTACTTCACATATTTACTTTTTTTCCCCATTTTTGTGATTATTTTTATTTTTTTTAAAGGGCTAGTATGTTAGTATCACTTGCACGTGATTTCAGAAATCTCCATATCCTGTGTTGGATTTGATGAGTTTCATAAGGTACAGTTTGTTTCTCTGAGCACAGCATTCCATTTTCAGCTGTCATTTATCATTGTCACTTTTAGAGAAGGCTAAGGGAGTTTTGTTTTTTTCTTAATGGCCAAGGAATCTGAATTTATGGGTGGAGTAATCCTTAGCTAGAGATGTTATTAGGAGAGACTTAACTCATTACCACAGGAAGGTCTGCCTGTGAAGAGCTTAGGTTGAATGAAAAGCAAATTAAAAATAAACTCTCTCCATAAATGTATATGTATAGTTAGCTATATACTATATAGAGCTATACATATAAATGTATAGCTGACTATATGTGTGTGTGTGGTTTATTTTATATATACATATATGTATATATTTTTGTTGTTGTTCAGTTGTTTTTTGGTCATATTCAGTTCTTTATGACCCCATTTGGGGATTCTTGGCAAAGATAGTGGAGTGGTATGCTATTTCCTTCTCTAACAAATTTTTACAGGTAAGAAAACCAAGGCAAACAGAGTTAAGTGACTTGCCCAGGTTCACACCTGTCTGAGGCAAAAAACGTGAACTCAGGCATTCCTGACTCAAACAAAGCCTGGCACTCTATTCACTGTGCCACCTAGCTACCATATATATATATATATATATATATATATATTATATGTTATTATTTTTTAAATTGTCCTTTCTGCCTTCATAGATGCTAGCTAAGGAAGTTGCATTTATGAGTGGAGTAAAACTTCACTGGAGATATTATGAGAGTCTTTAACAGCTCATTACCACAGGAAGATCTGCTTGTGAAAGGCTTAGATTGAATGACAAATTAAAAATAAACTATATTATATATGTGTGTATATGAATATACATACATACATATGTGAATATATAGTTTAGTTTCCATATACATATATTTTATATGTAATAAAATTGTCCTTTTGGCCCTTATACACACAAGTTACCAAGATAAATCCATATATGATGGTAAGGTGCAATGTACTATGAAAATAAGAAAAAGCAATCATTCCCAATGAGAGGAATTCTCTGAAACTTTCAGAATATTAAAGACTGCTTCGCTGAAAAATCAGATACTCATGAGGCAAAGAGCCATGAAATTCTTCTTTCTATTAAGAGAAAGTATTTTAAAAATCATCAATATGAAATCAGGGACCTGGAGATTTAAATTATCTTCAGCCTCACTGTTAAAACAAGCCTCACTTTGGAGGTAGCACATGTAGACTCAGGCATGTTGCTTAGAGATTATTCATGGATGTGGGCAGATAAACATAAATAATTACAAATATTTGAAAGATGATATTACATATATGAGAAAAAAGAAAACAAGCAGATGAAGACAGTGTTTCAAACTTTAGGGTGATGAAGAAAGAATACACAGCAATCACTGGAATTAAATTAAATCACAAGGCACTTGTATGACTGATCAAGTCTTTTAATTTCCCTGGGCTTTACCGTTTTCATCTCTAAAGTGAGGGGACTGGACTAGATGAGCAATAAAGTTCCATCTAGCTCCCAGACCCCTCTTGCAATGCAGATCCCTATCATGCAATGATATCTACTAAAGTTCCTTTCCTTCCCATTTTAGCCAAGTAATTCTGAAACAGAAAAATATAGGCAATTTATTTACTGCCTTTCAAATAGTGAATCCTATTTCCTTCTCTTGTAATCTACCGTAAAGCATCAGTTTAGAGCAAGGCTTCCTAAAATTTTTTCACTGACGACCCCTTTTTGCCCAAGACATTTTTACATGACTCCAGGTATATAGGTACATAAAATAGAGATACATAACCTTTTACTGTTGCCAAATTTTTGCAACTCCACATGGGGTTGCAACTCACAGTTTAAGAAGTTAGGGTCTAGAGTACTCTGTCTCTGTGTGTTTTAATTTTTTTTTTTTTGGCAGCGCAATGGGGGTTAAGTGATTTGCCCAGCGTCACACAGCTAGTGTCAAGTGTTTGAGGCCAGATTTGAACTTAAGCCTTCCTGACTCCAGGGCAGATGCTTTATCCACTGCGCCACCTAGCTGCCTCCCCATTTATATTTTTAATGCATATAGAGTTCAGAGCTTATTTAGAGAATTCCACTTTGAATAATCTCTATATTAGCCTACTAATCTTGACATGGCAAAATCAAACGATTAAAAATAAACCAATTTAAGACAATGTTTAGACTAAAGAAGTTTGGAAAAACAGACATTAAAAAATTACAGAATACTAGTTTAGTATCATTTAAAACAAAATATAGTAAGTAATATTTTTCTCCATGAAATCTCACAATGTTAGCAAAAGTAAATTTGGATGTACATATTTTCTAGAGTGTTTATTGGTATAGCAATGTCATTGTGGATTTTAAGGCTCTCTATATCTTCGATCCGACTTTCCTTCTCACCCTTATTTCATGTTACTCCACTTCACTCACTTTATTTTCAAACCAAACTACCAAATTATCTGTTATATATCTGTTATCTAAATATATGTGTTTTTGATAGTATTTATCATTAGTTAATGCTATCTTACAGTTTAGAAACTGAATGCTGGTTCATATTAGGTCAAGATTTTTTTTTAATCGTTGATTCATTCATTGGAGAAACTTCTATTAAAAGTGCTTATTTGGGGACAGCTAGGTGGCGCAGTGGATAGAGCACTGACCTAGGAGTCAGGAGCACCTGAGTTCAAATCTGGCCTCAGACACTTAACACTTACTAGCTGTGTGACCCTGGGAACGTCACTTAACCCCAATTGCCTCACTTTAAAAAACATGCTTATTTTATGTTTGTATGACTTCCCATGTATAATGGGTGTCATATTGCTTGCTTTCTCAATGGATAGGGGAGGGGTTAGAAGAAGGGAGAGAATTTTGAACTCATAACTTTTTTTTTAAGTTTAAAAATTTAAATGTTAAAAAAAAGAAATAAAAGTCTTATTTTGACCAGAGACCTAAATTAGGCACTAAGAAGAGATGAATTTTAGTCGTGACTATTCCTATCTTAATGGAACTTAAGAGTATGTAGAGTAAGAAGGTACATATAAAAATAACCACAATGCAATGATATATTAATTTGTCAGTGTAGGCAGTGCCTCCTTTGACACAGTTGCCAGGTAGCAGCCTAGATCCATGAAGTCCTACAACTACATCTAATTGGTTATTTGTATGATTTTGGGATTCTGCCACTTTATATTTTGCTCATCTCCTGTGCACCATAAATAATATGACAAATTCTCCTTAAATGGCTTTGTACAGGTGATTCTCCTGTATAAAGCCCTCTCTTCATCTTCTTCCAGGTATGGCTCAGGTGTTAGCTCTTCCCAGAGCCCTTTCCTAATCTCCCAGTTATTAGTAATGTCTCACTTTAGCTTTCTAAGTCAATACGAAGTAATAACAAGTTTCTTTGGGTTTTTTATCCATATATGTACATCAGAAACTTAGGTTTAGAAAGGATTTTAGAGATTATCCAATCCAACCAACTCATATTTAAGGGAACTAAAGTTCAGATGGCTTAAGAGATGTGTCACAGGAAATAAATAATATGGCTGGGATTTGAACTCTAACAAAAAAAATCCATTATACTGCATTTCCTATTCATAATGTATACTACCTTCCTACTGCCCAGCCCATACAGTAATAGAAAGAAGAAAACTAAGAAGGCAAGGTAGAGGAGGAGCAATATTGGTCATAGCTTTTATATAACATTATAAGATGTTCAAGCTATTTTACATGTGTTATCTAACTTTATGCTCTTCTTTAATGGAAGACTTTTCTTTTTTATCTCTAGCACCAATAGCAGTGTTGTACACCATGGTTCCCCAAGTTTAGGAAGGATATTAACAAAAATGTATTGAAATGGAAACAAACAGAATTTGAGAAGACTTAAATCAGGCTAGAAGAGAACTAGTTCAAATAATTGGATATTTGTTATCTTTCTGCAGAGCTTTTCATGTAGAAAAGGGATTCAAATTAAACTTTTTAACCCCATTGGTCAGAACAGGACAAATGGGTAGAAAATACAAGGAGACAGATTATTGCTTGAGACAAGGAAGGAAACCCTAATAGCTAAAGTTGTCTTAAAATAGAATGGGCTTCCTCAAGAGACAGTATGTTCTTTGATAATACAGATGTTTAAGCAGAGGGCAGGTTATCACTTGTCAAGAATATTCAGTGGATATTCATGTATTAGATTAGAGGTTGGACAATAATGTCTGAGGTCCCAATTCTGAGATTCTATGCGGCTGTTATTCTGATGGACTCAGCCTGGAATTGGGCCAGATTTTATCCTTGTGCTCTCTAAGAAGAAGGTTGGGTTAAGAAAGAAGTGTAGATTCCATAGGTCCCTGTGGAATGCTGACAGACAAGACTGGTTGATAATTATTCAACAAGGAGCTGAAGAATCTTTGTCTAGAGACAAGCATACACTCAGAAATTTTTATTAGGTAAAAAGGTTACTGAGGTCCATTTAGTGAATGACACAAACCAGTCAAGGATCATTATTTCAAAAGATATTTCTGAGCAGTATCCACTGATAAAAATAACCTGATAGTTTCAGAGGAAGAGGCAAAACAAATAGTCTAAAACCAAAGTAAAACATCATATTTTTGGAATTCAGTTTACTCATGTACTCATTTAAAATGGCCCAATTTTACAAATAAAATAAATTATAGATTCAAAAATCCTAAAATCTCTGAGTTTTAAAAGGACTGGAGAGGTCATAAAGTCAAAGCTATACCTGAACAAGAATCTATTTTCCTCCATCCTTGACAGGTGATCATTCAGTCTTTGCATGAGGACATCTAGTTTTGCAGAACTGGCTATCCATTAAAGCAGCTCAGCACCAATTGTTAGAATATTTCTACTTGTATCAAATGTAAATCTTTCTCACTGTCTTCCACTCATTACTCCTTGCTCTTTCCTCAAGAGTTAACAGAACAATTCTCTCACAAGAAAATCATTCATATATATGAAGACAATTCTTGGGTCTATCCTATTACCTTTTTCAGTTAAAAAAAATCCTCCAATTAATCCACATGTGGCATAATTCCTGCTATCAGTTTTCTCTGCACATGAGATCTTCAACTCAATATCCTTCCTCAAAAGGGAAGCCCAGAACTATATATAATATCACAGGATGTAGTGTTAGCTATGGTAGAGTACTATGGTTCTATTAATTTTGCTAGCTTTAAACTTATCCTTTGAAAGAAAAGTAGTGTGACATTAACATATTTTTGAATGGCATATAACACTTTAAAGTCATTTTACTCTTTCACTTTACTAAGCTCTTGATTTTTTTTTCAGGGAAATTGCTATCTTGCCATACTTTCTTAATTTCCACTTAAAGATATAGTTGCTGAAACCCATGGGAAAGACTGTGTATTTGTTCCTACTAAATTTCACCATATTTGATCCATTTAGATTTGGTGCATGAAGATATTTTCAGATTATGATTGTCATTCATTGTCTTCTCACTAATGACTACTTTTGGGGCCTGATCTTTGAACCCATTCCAAGTCCATGGGAGAAAATGTTAGGAAATGGATTTGGGACTAGATCGTAGTGTCTTAATGTCTTAACTTCTGTCTGTGAGCACTGAAAATATTGAAGCACAAAACTGAAATGATAAAAATAATATTTTGGAATGATTAATCTGGTTATACAGTATGTAGGACTGAAGTAGAGATTTGAAGATGAGAAACCAATGAGGAATGCAGACATGGTGTGTAGGCCCTACAGTATTTGAGATAATAATATTAAAAATAGAAACTCACTGGTATATGGGAGAATCATTTTGAAAAAAGGGTCAGTAGGCTTTTAGAATGTTAGTTTCTTGAAAGTAGGGATTATTTTATCCTTTTTATTTATATCCCTACCACCTAGCACAGTGTCTAACACATGGTTAGTGATTAATAAATGCTTGGTTAATCAATGATTGATTAATGGTTACAAGTTTAACAAGGGCTTTAAGGAAAAAATAATAAACATAATTTTGCCAACTGAGGAAATGAGAGAATGAAATTACTTACCCATGACAGCAATAGAGAAATCAGAAAGGAGAGTCAGGTTTAGGGATAAAACAATATTTTGTTTTAGGCATGCTAAGTTTAACGTAATTCAAACATTTCAAAATAACCTTTAAAATTCTGAAAATTAAGGAATTGCCATTGGATTGTTTCAGTTTAACATGCTAAACCTCATGTGTATCTTTAATTATCAGTACCCTGTGAAAAAACCTAATGACTAAAATGCACATCTTGTCTCCTTGAAATTGCTTAAATCCTACAGAAAACAGATACTTGACTTCTTGGTTCATCAGTGAACAGTGACTAGTAGGTCTTTTATTGTCTTTCTATTTTTAATCTAGGCATAATTTGTCATGAATAAGGCTTTTAGAATCAATGATCCATAATTTTTAGCAGATTTATGGCTTTTTTTTCTTCATTCTATTTCGAGGTTTACTGACTCATTCTGGAAGCTGATTAAATATGGTGGCAGAGAGAGCTTATATGCTGCATCTTAGCTAATTGAAAAAAATCAAATCAGTTGACAAACCTGTCTCATGGACACAAAGATATAATGAAGCAGTGGGATACGGCAATGTTTTTGTTTTATTCACTCAGAAGGACTGTTACTTATAACAGAAAGAGTAAAAAATGGAGTTCATGACCAGTGTTACTCAATGACGCAGAGATAGATAGATTACAGAGGTTACTGTCTGATAGTGACAAACCCCCAGCAATGGAGACTACAAGACAAAGCTGAAAATCAATAATTGTGGAGTTATGTTCTGCAAAACAGTGACTGATGAGAATTGGAATAACAAATCCCTCAGAGTGATTTCTGTCTATTCATTCAACCAAATGGTGAGAATGCCCAATCCCCAACTCCTACCCCATAATAGTCAACTCCCAAGTTGGTATCTCAATACATTAAGGAAATGGGGCATTACTCCTGTTTCATTTAATTAATAACATACATGCAAATAACATGTGTATTAATGATCTAAGCCCATTTATCCTCAATCCTCAAAACATAAAGTTCCCAGTACTTTAGCATGATATATTTTTTAAATGCATCTAAAGCTAAAATTAGAAATGGGACAGCAGATGTGAATGTCTGAATAATTAAGAAGAGTTGTATGTATAATTTGTGCTTATACAATATTGCCACTACAAATGACAACAGTATTTCTATGATGTTTTAAGGTTTATGAAAACAATGTGGATATTAATCAATCAATAAACATTTATTAAGTGCCTACTATCTGCCAGTCACTGTGCTAAGTGCCAGAATTGCAAAAACAGGCAAAAGACAGTCCTTACCCTCAAGGAACTTACAATTTAATGGGGGAGACAAGATGGAAACAAATATATACAAATCAAGTTATATACAGGATAAATAGGAAGTAATTAATAGAAGGAAAGCACTAGAATTCAGAGGAATTGGGGAAGGCTTGTAGTGAAAGTGGAATTTTTTCTCGGACTTAAATAAAGCCAGGGAGGTCAGTAAGTAGTCCAAGCAGAAGAGTGAAAGTATGTCAGGCACGGAGGACAGCAAGAGGAAATGCCCAGAGTAAAGGGAAAGAGTACATTATTCCTGAAGGAGGCCAACGTCAAGGGATAATAGAGTATGTGTCTTGGAGTAAGGTGTAAGACTAGAAAAAGATATAGCAGGTAAAGATCTGGTTTTGAAGACAAGCAAACAGAGATTTAAATCCTGCTTTTGGTATATACTTACTAGCTGTTCATCCACAGGCAAGCCACTTAAATTCTCAGAGTTTTTGGCAATATTCTAAGTGTTTAATTTATAAAGAACCACATGTGTAGAGGGACTTTCTTTACCTGAAAGTTCCCTATAGCAAGGAATTCCTAGTTCCAGGCCCTATCCTCTTCAAGATTATTTATTGTCATTTTTGCTAATGTTATTTAGGAGGAAGAGAATAACACGATAGTTGTTGTTTAGTCATTTCAATTGTGTTGGTGCTTGGTGTTCTATCTGAGCACCACCTAGATGCCCATAAATAGCATTTATATGGTGCTTTAAATTTTGTAAAGCATCTTGCACATATTTACTCAGTTTATATTCAAAACATTAGGAGGTGGATGCTATTATTCTCATTTTACAGATGAGGAAACTGAGGCTGGCTTTATTTAAGTGGCTTACCCAGGGTCACAGAGATTAGTAAGTGTCTGAGGCTGTCTGACTCTAGGCTCAGCAACCTAACCACTGGTCCACTTAATTGTTTTCATAAATTGTTTTCCTTATAACAATCAGTGAGATAGACAGTGTGAACCTTTCTATTTTGCAAATAAAAAAAAATCAAGGCTCAAGACATTAAAAAATTATCTAGAGTCAAAAAGCTAGGAAGAATTCTAGCTAGAACTTGAATGCAGCTGTTCTGATCTCAAGATTGGTGATAGGTCCACTATTTTATTCTTTCTCTCACATATGCATGTATATTTGGCATTGTACTCCAATGTGGAGGTGGTACAGTGAAGAGAATGGCCCCTGAAGTCAGGAGTTCTCATTTGATCTCAGACACTTCCTAGCTCTGTGGCCCTGATCAAGTCACTTAGTCCTGCCTGCCTCAGTTTCTTCATCTGTAAAATGAGCTGGAAAAGAAAATGGCAAACCACTCCAGCATCTTTGCCAAGAAAACCCCAAATGGGGTCATGGAGAGTCAGACATGATTAAAACGACTCAACAACAGCATATTGTAGGGATTTTTAGCCTGGAGAATACTCCGAGGGAAAATATAGCAGCTGTCTTCAGGCATTTGAAGAGCCTCTGTATGAAAGACATTCTTTATACCAGTAATGGTAGAAGGGTAAAACTCTGGACTTAATAAATTATAGGGGGGAAAAGCTTCTTAAAAATTTCAGCTACCCAACAGTAAAATGGGCCATCTCTGGAAGTAGCAGGCTGCCTTTTGTCAAAAACTTTCAAGCAGATGTTGTATGACCCCAAATCATATCATGGTTTGGGTTGGACTAGATATCTGCTGAAGTCCTCTGAAATTCTGATGCAGTCATAGGCAAATTTAAATGCATATTTTTGGATAGAGCATTAGACCTAGAGTTTCAAATTCAGCCTCAGACACTGGCTATATGACCCTGGGTGAGTCAACTTAACTTCTTGGACTCTTAGTTTCTTCAACTGTAATATGCAGTTAATAATAACACGTAACCCCCCCTCCCCCACCCAGTGTTATCTGTACAACCCTACCCACACCCCCGTCTCTGTCTCTGTCTCTCTCTCAAAATTCACTAAAAAATTCAGAGAAATAAATTAAAATATGATTCTCATATTCTAAGTCTAATCCCTTAGAAGTCCCACTGACTTGGGGTGGCTGGATAGCACAGTGGATAAAGCACCAGCCCTGGATTCAGGAGTATCTGAGTTCAAATCCGGCCTCAGACACTTAACACTTACTAGCTGTGTGACCCTGGGCAAGTCACTTAACCCCCATTGCCCCCCCAAAAAAAACAACAAAAAAAAGAAGTCCCACTGACTTCCCCTTTCACAATTGGGGAAAGGGTAATTGTTTATTCCACTATGGGTGAATTCTGAGAATATCTTTTCATTGCTTTTTATGTCTTTGCCCTGATTATTTAGAGGCTTGTTTGTTGTGCTCCACATGGATACTACTAATTGTTATTTCCCTATTATATGTCTATCTCAGGATGGGGTTGTTACGGTGTTCTTTGTGATATCCCTATATTAAACTGCCTCCTCGGCAGAAATGGATCCTGCTTTCTACTAAACATGTAAACAGTAACTCATGGGCACCCATCGGAATTAATTCAAGTAGTTACCACAGGAGAAAAAAAAGCACCTGGTACTAAAGGGTATAAAAAGCATTTATAATTTTCAGTTAAGGGAGGATGGTTTGCCCTGGACATAACCTATCTATGCTTTCATAGTTAAAGTAGTGACAGGAAAAACATAAGTGAGCAAGAGTGACACCAGATTAGTAGCAACGGAGTCTGTGACTCTACCCTTCAGGAGGACTGTGATAGCTTACACACACACACACACACACACACACACACACACACACACACACAGTCACATTATCAATTTAAGTGACTTACCCAAGGTCAATTAGTCAATAAGTGGCTAACTCTAGAGTATTCTTTCAGTCATATCCATATTCCCTTAAAGAACTCACTTCTAAAACCAGACATGAAAGAGGAGAGAAGCGATAATAGCAGCATCTTTCTTTTTGGTCACTGGCTAAGTGATGTCCATTCGAATTATTAATAGAATATCTAGTATCGTGAATTTTCCAAAGTTCTGTCTTTGTGGTCTCTTTTATGATGGCACTAATAAAGTTATTCCAAAGCTCAATTGTAGAGAGATTAAGCCTTGAAGATTGTGGGGAAATCCCAACCCACTCCCCCATTTCTGTAAGTACAATTTCATTAATTATAATGAGAAGTTATAAGCATTTTAATGGTGTTGTCTTTGTAATACTACCACTTAACCATAGTACCATGCCCTTACTTGGAACATAAAAAAAAATTGTCATTCAGTTGAATTGGATAGAATATAGATAAATAACAGAAGCTAGCATTTGGATAAATAAAAGAACCCCTTTTTTCCTGGCATATAATAGACCACTGATGTTGTATTATAAGATATTTTTCCTAAGGATGATTTTTTTGTTAGTGATCTTAGCCTGATGCCTAATGGTTTCAAATGCTGAGCCCTTAGGTAATTGCTCTTAATATAAAAAATGAGAAAGAGTTGTTGATTTCTTGGGATTTTTTGTTTTATTTTTCCAGAGGTGAAACAAATTTAAGAATCCTTAAAATGCATAGAATGACTGAACATACAGGCTTCCAAAGAGAAGGAACACCTGGTCCCAGTTAAGCTAAGACTTTTCTCTATAAAATACTGTAGTCCTTTAATGAATGGTCTAAAATTATCACCTAGCCAAGCGACTTCATAGAATATAAAGTGAATATACTGTGGAGAAACATCCTTTGGAACCTAAACTTTTGTCATGTTTAGAAGCTTATAAATTTCCCAAGTCTCACTACCATTCTTTATTCTAGAAAAAACTGCCTAAAATATTTTGAAATCCAATGTACAATGAAGGGTTATCTATATCATTCAAACAAGCATATAAATATTTTATATTCTGCTCTCTTGTGAAGCTAAAAAAAACCCCACATTTCTATTTATAAATTCCTAAATCTAAAATTAAGGTTCATCAAAAAACTCCCCCAAATGTGAAATAACCTAGAGCTCTATCCCATAATTATTTTTCCAGCTAGGGTATATACCCTGTAGCCAGAGAATACTGCCAGACCAGCAGCAGAGAATTTCTCATCTATTGTAAACATCTCCTGGTATAACACATCCTAATACCTTTTTAGTTTTTGATTCTTGTGCATTTTACTCCTTTGAAAACTTTAGCTTGACATTGCACCAGGATAAAAAGGTTAACCAAGCATTTCAAAAATAGATATTCCAGGGGGCAGCTAGGTGGCGCAGTGGATAAAGCACCGGCCCTAGATTCAGGAGTACGTGAATTCAAATCCGGCCTCAGACACTGGACACTTACTAGCCATGTGACCCTGAGCAAGTCACTTAACCCCCATTGTCCCGCAAAAAAAAAAAAAAGAAAAGAAAAAAAGATGTTCCAGGTACTCAAATAAATGGTTAGATGGCTTCACTGATAGATCATTGGCAACTGACTTTTATCCCATGTATCAAAAGTATAGATGTACAAGTTCCTCTGGGCAGCTAGGTGGCACAATGCATAGAGCACTGAGCTTGGAATCAGGAAGATTGATCTTCCTGGGTTCAAATCTGGCCTCAGACACTTAGTAGCTCTGTGACCTTGGGCAAGTCATTTAACCCTGTTTGCCTCAGTCCCTCATTTGTAAAATAAACTGGAAAATGAAATGGTAAACCACTCCAGTATCTTTTGTCTTTTTTCTTTTTCTTTTTTTTTTTTGGTGGGGCAATGAGGGTTAAGTGACTTGCCCAAGGTCACACAGCTAGTAAGTGTCAACTGTCTAAGACCAGATTTGAACTCAGGTCCTCCTGAATCCTGGGTCGGTGCTTTATCCACTGTGCCACCTAGCTGCCCCCAGCTCCAGTATCTTTGACATGAAAATCCCAAACAGGACCATGAAGACTTGGACAAGACTGAACAACAACAAAACAAGTTCTTCCACTTTTGGGTGGTCTGCATATCAGGTGCTGAATCACTGCCAAAAATATTTTATCACAAATAAAACAACCAATAAATGCTTTTTGCATACATTCATTAATCAATCAATGCTATTCATTGAGAGCAGGTGCAACAAGGTAAAAGGTGTCTTTTGAAGTTGTTCTTTTAGAATTAAAGTTTCTAGTTAGCAAAAGAACCTGTTTGATTTCCAGCAAAAGGATATTAGCACTGTACTCTACTATGTTTAATGACCTCAAGTTCTTCATTCACTTTAACATAAACTCTCACCACATGTATTTTTTGAAAGACAACTTTATCTATGATTAAATAAGAGTAGCCAATATATTTTGTTAGTACTTACAATAGACTGCATTTGCTTTACTTTTTTTGGGAGGGGGGGCAGGGAAATGAGGGTTAAGTGACTTGCCCAGGGTCACACACCTAGTAAGTGTTAAGTGTCTGATTCTGGATTTGAATTGAGGTCCTCCTGAATCCAAGGCCAGTGTTTTATGCACTGTGCCACCCTAGCTACTCCCATTTGCTTTACTTTTAGCATTTGCAACTGATGTGGATTTACTGCCAAGGGAAATACATCATTAACAGCATTTTTTCTATTGAGAGAACATATGGTCTTCATCAAAGTTATTATTATTTTTTAGTGTACCTATTTTCCCTATATTTTTAATTTTTTTAATAATAAAATTATTTTAGTTACATATAGAGATAATTTTCAACATTTGTTTTTAAAAGATTTCTAGGTCCAATTTTTTCTTCCCTCCCCCCTCCCCAAGACAGCAAGCAATCTGATATAGGTTATATTTGTACAATCACATTAAACATATTTCTGTGTCAGTCATGTTGTGAAAGAAGAATCAGAACAAAAGGAAAAAACCTCAAAAAAGAAAAACAAAAAAAGAAGAAACAGTATAGGTCAATGTTCATCCAGATTCCACAGTTCTTTTTTCTGGATGTGGAGAGAATTTTTCATTATGAGTCCATTGGCAAAGTTATTATTAATAACTGCCTTTACTCCATATCCTCTTTATAACGTACATGTGATAGGTTAAACACAAAAATTCAAGAGTTTCTTTCTATATTAGATAAGCATCCAAATCAACAGTAGAATCTAAAATGAAATTTGTATTAAAAATTGTTGAATAGAAACGTGTTTGGTTTTTTTCCCCTCGTTCTGTTGCCTTAGAAAGATGACAAATTTTCCCTCCCTTTTGAATTTGTTAGGAGATAGCTCTCCTGAAGGAGCAAGGAAAGAAGTAAACATTAGAAAATTTAGGTGATATAAAAATAAATGATATCTACAAAATATCTATTTAAGAAAACACCTTGGGTCTTTTTTCCCAAAGAGATCATAAAAAAGGGAAAAGAACCCACATGTACAAAAATATTTATAGCTGCTCTTTTTGTGGTGGCAAGGAATTGGAAATTGAGGGGTTGCCCATCCATTGGGGAATGGCTGAACAAGTTGTGGTATATTATTGTAATGGAATTCTATTGTGCTGTAAGAAACAATGAGCAGGAGGAGTTCAGAGAAACCTGGAGGGTCTTGCGTGGGCTGATGATGAGTGAGATGAGCAGAACCAGAAGAACATTGTACACAGTATCATCAACATTGTGTGTTGATCTACTGTGATAGACTAGATTCTTCTCACCAATGCAATGGTACAGAAGAGTTCCAGGGGACTCATGATGGAAGGGGATCTCCAAATCCAGGAAAAAAAAAGAACTGTGGAGTATAGATGTTGATTGAACCATACTATTTCTTTTGTTTTTGTTTTTTTTTGGGTTTTTTTTGTTTTTTTTAGTGAGGCAATTGGGGTCAAGTGACTTGCCCAGGGTCACACAGCTAGTAAGTGTTAAGTGTCTGAGGCGGGGTTTTTGGGTTTTTTTTGGTGTTTTTGTTTTTGTTTTTTTTTATTTTGAGGTTTTTCCTCATTGCTCTGCTTCTTCTCTCATAATATGACTAATGCAGAAATATGTTTAATGCTATTATATATATATATTATATATATATATATGTGTGTGTGTGTGTGTGTGTGTGTGTGTGTGTATATTATATATATATAAACCTATATCAGATTACCTGCTGTCTAGGGGAGGGCGGAGGGAGGGGAGGGAGGGAGAAAAATTTAAAATTGGAAAGCTTGTATAAACAAATGTTGAGACCTATCTTTATATGTAACTGGAAAAAAATAAAATACTTTTATCAGAAAAAAAAAAAAGAAAACTCCTCATCTTCCAATAAGTGGGCTTTACTTTTTTATACCAGGGTCAAAAACAGAAGGTCTTGGTGCAGTGGTATCTGGAGCCAGCTCAAATGGGCTCAATAGACAAATTTTCAGTGTGAGCATTTATACCTGAGAGATCAGCATACACTACACATAAGAGCTTGAGTTATTATTTTCTTTCTTTCTTTTTTTTTTTTTTTTAGTGAGGCAATTGGGGTTAAGTGACTCACCCAGGGTCACACAGCTAGTAAGTGTTAAGTGTCTGAGGCCGGATTTGAACTCAGGTACTCCTGACTCCAGGGCCGGTGCTTTATCCACTGCGCCACCTAGCCGCCCCGAGTTATTATTTTCTTGATTGTCTAGACTTAAGAGAGTTATGGGAAAAATTAAATAATGTATAATAAACTTAAAAGCTTATCTTGCACTTTCTTTTAAAGAGTTTTTTGTTAAACATTTATCAGTACAGCCCAGGCCTACTGGCTTTTCACCATCTTATCAAAGACAATAGAAGTTGTTGCATAAGAATGATTGAAACTCAGTTCAAAATACATACACTCTGGCGGCTAGGTGGCTCAGTGGATAAAGCACCAGCCCTGGATTCAGGAGTACTTGAGTTCAAATCCGGCCTCAGACACTTGACACTTACTAGCTGTATGACCCTGGGCAGGTCACTTAACCCCCATTGCCCCCCACAAAAAAAAAAAATACATACATACACTCTGAAGGACTTGGAGGCCCCCTTTTTTTTGGACCAGATATTCTAGGCTGCAGTCAAGGGATTCAAGTACAATAATATTATGTTGGATAACAGCTGTCCAGATTCACAGGTAGGTTTGTGGCAGACTCCTACAGTGATACAGTGTTGGTTATTTAATAAATGTTTTTTTCATAATTTCCAATGTGCTGCAATACTTGAAAAAAGGGAGGAGAATGGTAAAGAAAAGCCTTTTAATGCTACAGGGTCCAAAGCTACTTAGGGTGTTAAGACAAAGACACATTCTTTTCATTTAATTCTATCTGTAGAGCTCCCCTGTGGAAAGGGCTTTTAAAGGAAATTTTGTTAGGCTAGCAATGCCTCTAAAATTAGAGATATTGGCCTCTACATGCCTGTCTTCTACATTAAGCTCTCCTAAATTCAAAACCCTCTCTAAAGTCTTCCTCTTCTCCCTGAGAACTTTAACAGAAGATTGTTTAAAAGGTTAAAAACAAACAAAAGACAAAACAAAAACAAAAAAGAACTAATGTGTGCTTTCCACAATCCCACCTGTATCTTTAAATAAAGCCATCACATGATCAACAAGCACTTATGAAGTGCCTACTATCCTCTCAGTAATGTGATAGATGCTAGAGATTCAAAGATAAAAATGAAATCATCTCTGCCCTCAAGGAAAATGCATTCTATGGAGAAGCCCATATAGGATCATATGGCTATCAATTTAGAATTGGAAAGCACTTGGGAGCCCATTTAGTTCCACAGATAAATGAACTGAAATCTAAAGAGGTTAAGGGACTTGCCTGCCCAAGGTCACCCAAGTAGTAAATGGCAGAACACAGATGATTTGAACCCATATCTTCTTACTGCAAATAAAGCACACTTCCTACTGCCATCTGCTGTTTTACACATATATAGAATCAATTATTTTAAAACCAACAATTACTTTTATAAACCAGTAGACACAAGTGAACAATCTTTCAAAGATTTGGTCAACTGCCTCACAAAGGCACCCAAACAAGATTTTTATCCCACATATACACAGAAACTACTTAATCTGAAAGAACTGGAAACAGCCTTCTACCAAAAGAATGTTGGTCAGGTAAAATCAGCTGTTTATGTTATCAGATGTCTGAATGAAAGTAAGACTCATTATATCATTCACAGGCTGGAATTCCTTGCATTGAGATGAAAAATTCAAAGACTATTTACATGGACAATTCAAAAAGTGGAACCAACTGAAAAGAAGCAAATCTAATTGTGAGTTTTGATAGCCATAAATCAAGATATCCTGACAATCCACCAATGCACTCCTCAAAGATACATCCTTGTCTCCAACAGAAATGTGAAGCACCCATTCTGACCAGGGCCTAATTGAAAGCTGTTTACCAGAGACAACTGGCAGCATTAGAAAACAGTGAGCTCAGGATCTATTACTGTTCAGGGAAGACTAATGTAGATGCACCTGCAATGCCCAGAAGGTTATGTGACACTGATTCTGGGGTATTACTTGAAGAAGGAATGACACTGACTTCTAATAAACAAGGAGTTGGAATACAAATACATGGCAGTACATCTGAAAATTTAAGAAAGCATTGGTAGAGCCAGGAAAGTCATGATGTTAAAATCAGTACTAGAATCGAATCTTGAAGAAAGTAAAGGATTCTATGGTGTTGAAATGAGGAGAGAGTTTCCACTAGGCATGGGTAATATGGTAAGTGCAAAATCAAGGCATAGAGAAAAGACATTGAGTATTGGGTTCAACTTGTTAATTTTTTTTTTTTGCTTCCCATTCTCATTTTTGTTGTTCAGTTGTATGAGAAAATAATTATTGATGATGGATATCTGGGGGGGAACACAGGGACTCAGTCTTAGCTTCCTTTTCACCCCCACTTAAAGATTTAGTTCAGTAACTCTGGCTGGTCTCTTTCAGAGTTTACTGAAAGGTGCAATAGAGATAATTCTCTCTGGTGTCTAGACCAGTGAAGTAGAGATTAAAACCACACCTATTTGAGTGAGCCTTTGCCCTCAGGGGGTCTGTCCTTCAGTAGATCCTGATGTCATCACATATGGTACAGCTCATTTTAACATGGACTGCCCTCAGGACACGTCGACCAATGGAATTGAATGATTCTAGCCAATTAGCTTTGAGCAATGTGTAAGAAATGACTCTATTAAAGGAGGAAGAGAACTGGACCACAAGAGGCTCTCTCTCTTGCCAGAAGCTCTTGAACTAGCCATATGCCCTCTCCCCTCGTTCTTGGCAAAATATGGTGGAAATGTAGCTGTTCAGGCCTGTAAGGTCTATCACTACTGGGGAAGTCAGACAGACACGTGGTCAATACTTTATTAATATGTGATCTTAATTATTAATAAGTGCTTACTGCCAAAACGGGTACAATTCCCTTTAATTTATAAGTAGCAATATTTTAGGAAACCCTAGCTAGTCCCACAATATTTTAAATGACACAGTTGTTTTCAGTCATGTCTGACTCTTTATGATCCCATATGGGATTTTCTTGGCAAAGATACTAGAGTGTTTGCCATTTCTTTCTCTAACTCATTTCACAGATGAGGAAACCACGGAAAACAGGGTTAAGTAACTTGCCTAGGGTCACACAACTAGTAAGTGTCTGAGGTCAGATTTAGACTCAGGAAGATGAATCTTTCTGACCTCAGGTCTAGTACTCTATCTACTGCATCACCTAACTGCCCTGATTTTTTCATACCCTGTATTAAATCATGAAGTTAAATTTGTTATCCATACCAATAGTGAGACATCTTTTGTGCAGATTTTACACTTAATAAATTATTCACTAATTGGCTCAAAATCAAGTCTCAATCCCCATGGTAGGCAAATTTGACCTAGAGATGAGCAAGACCATTGATTCAGAAAGAACTGAGTTAACACACCAGATGGAAGAAGAATTACACACTCCTGACATTAGTCAAATTAGGATTTGTTCTATTCACCATACATAGTATATTCATTCCATTTTATAATCCTTTACTCCCTCTTCCCATTTTCCCTATCTAGTTATTCCTTCTTTCTCTTTCTGTTTAGCTGTATCATTGTTAATTTTCAAGGCCCAGCTAAATATGTCCCCAAAGACTTCTCCAACTAATGAAGGTGGTCAGTGAGCTCTCCTTTCCCTGGATTCCTGTAACACTAACAGAATATTGGGGTAAGTATGTATGGATAGATAGATAGATAGATAGATAGATAGATAGATAGATAGATAGATAGATAGATAGATAGATGTATATATATATATGTGTGTGTGTGTATATACATATATATAATGTATGCATATGCATATATAATATATACAACACTAGTAATCATAAAGATATATATAATTTTATGATATATAAAGATATATATTTTAATTACATATATATATATATAAAACCTTATGATTACTAGCATAATTTTTTAAACATTTCATAAATGATAATCTTGTCTCCAGGAAGATTTTAAGCTCCTTCTGGGCAGGGCCCATGTCTTAAAACTTGTGTCTATCCAATTGTGCCTATAGATTAAGCACAAACAGAAAATGCTAAAGATATGTGTGTGTGTGTGTGTGTGTGTGTGTGTGTCAGTTAAATATATATATATATACACCACTTAATTTAATTGACTCTTCCTATTCCCTCTAGGACTGGCAAAAAAAAAAATGTAACCAGCTGCACAGAAACAAATGTAATCATGAGAGTTTTCTGAGCGTTAGATCAAGATGCCCTGAATATCAGTCAATTCAATGCTCACATAGATACATTCATGTCCCCAACAGCAATGTGAAGCTCCCAGCATCTGGGCAGAAGGAACTCTTTCAGAGGGAAAAAAAGAATCTCTTTCCCTATGATATTTTCTGAATAAAGATGCTAGTTCCCCAATTGATTCTCACTAATACAAGTTTCCTCGCTGTTTGGTGCCAACAACAAAGCCAACTATGTGAATTGACAGCTGGAAAAATTAGAAAGACTTTTTGTTGATAATAAGTTGACTCTATTGTGTTTCCCTTCAATGCTCTACCTCTCTTATAAGTTTGTCTTACTTGAATTCAAATTTCATTGTCCAAGGTTCTGGTAGGCCCTTTGTAATAATTCCCTTGTAATCAGCCTTCCAATTACCCAAACTCCTATTTCATCCAGTAAATGAATTGCTTAGTGATCTACTAGAATAATTCTTGAATTGGATCTTCTAAACAACCCTACATTTATATTATGCTTATATAATATTTACAGAAATTCTTTATGATTATGTATCAAAAGACTGATTCAAAACATTTTTTAAACTCAAAATATTCATTTATAGTTATAGTCTTCCTTCCCTTTGGACAATATTTTATTATTGGATTTCTGGAGGCAATATTCCTACGGAATTTTTTAACTAGTTTAAAAAAATCACCAAGTGTTTAATGAAGCAAAGGGTGACAACATTCACTATTTTTTTTTCACTTAAGCACTCAATAAATGCATGGATGAATGAATGAATTTGTTTTCCCAATATGCTTACAAGAATGAACAGTCAGGCAATGAATACGTTCTTTAGAACACAGCACAATAGTGTTCTTTTCATGCATCTACATATTCCAAAATGAGTGACATAATCTAAAGACTGTGTAGACTGACACTTGGAAAGTAGAGTGTGGCATATTTAGTACCATCCACAATACTGAAAATTTAATAGGTAAAACAGCTTCCAACTTGTCTAAGGATTTGGATAGCATCATTTTTCTGGAGGGAAAATTGGAAAACTGGAAGTATACAAGCGATTAGACTGATCCCTAGAGTAAATTCTATGCTGACAGTCCAGAACACATAGAGCAAACAGCTGCGTCCACTTACTTGAGGGACAATATCTGTGCCTGACATGACATTTGGCTTGCCCCTTGTGAGAAGGCCTGGTTTGATTAGTTATATACTGACCAGGGCCATCTTTAAAGGATTTGTAAGCAAATCTTTATTGAACAAGAGTTGGGAGTTGGGGGGAAGCATGTTGCTTTTTTAAGGGGACAAATAAGTGCCTACTTTTAATAATGATAATATTACTAATAATATTATCAATAATATACATATATGATAATATAATAATACTATTAGTATTTCCCCTGGGGAATGAAAAAACATTAAAATATGAAGTTCAATTAAATTAATTTCTTAAAACTCGGTGGGGAAATTCTTCTGTACCCATAAAATTCTGAACTGCCATTTTACATGGAATCAGAAAACCAACTTAAAACCAAAGGGAATGAATGTAGTGAAAAGATAATTGCTTCTCTCATTCGTAATAGATTTATGTACATAGAAACCATTTATTAATGATTTTAAAGAAATAATATCTAATGAATAGTATTTACAAGGTAGAGGGAAATACTTCTAAAAGAAAATTCCTGTGCATTGTCCAAATACAGAATTCCAATTGGATGATGTGAGTGGCATGGACCAATAAGAAGGATTTCAGCAAGGCTAACGCTTAGCACAAACTAAGATTTGTAAAAACTGTTAAAGATAAAAATAATTGGGGAGGAGGGGAAGGGAATATATTAGAAAGCCATCCCTGCTATGTGAGGTGTGGAGATGATGCTAACAGGTGACGGAACTACTGAAAGCTGTCCTGTTTGGAATTTCACAAACTCATGTAATCCTCTAATTATCTAAGTGGCCCCAGGCCATGCTCCATATGTTAACTAACCCTGGCATCTTGCCATCTTCTGGGTTGCTATGCCCATTTTTGACCTATTTTCAACATCTTGACTTGAAGCTATAATCAAATCAATACGACTATTGCTTCTGCAAAGGTCATGAAGAGACAGACAAGAGTTCCCTGCTGCCCTCAATAAATTAAAGTCAGTAGACTCAGATGAGTTCATGGGCCTTGTAACTCGTGAACTCATGAGTCATAAGGGACATTAGTAATTATCTGGTCCAGCCCCCACATTTTACAGCTGACAAAAAATGTGATGCTGGGAGAATAAGGGATTTTCCCAAAGCTGCACAGGTAGTAGGTAGCAGAGTCAGGTTGTCTGGCAACCAAATCCAGTGTGTTGTATCTTCCCTCCACTTCTCTCCCCTCACCACTACTCCCCTTCCCAACTATAGAGCAGAAAACACTGAAACAATCAGCATATGTGATTATTCAGGTACATCTTCAGACTGTAGACACAGACAAATATAATTTTGGGGAGAGAGAGACAGAGAGACAGAAAAGATTCCATCAACTGCAGCTGTTAATCTGAAAATATTATGTTCATCTGTGGGCACTCGATTTCTGGAAGGACATTGGCAAGCGGAAGTATGTTCAGAAGAAGTTAACTAGCATGAAGAGAACATTATCATGCCACATGATGACTCTTTGAAGATAGTGAATTTAAGCAGGAAATGATCTCTGCCTTCAAGTACTGAAGAGTTCCCATACCGAAGAGGTATCTAACTTATTCTGTGTGGTGATTTACTTAGGGTCTGTGGGCAAAAGTTCCAAGGGTGCATATTTTAGTTAAAGATAAGGAGGAAATTCTATTGTACAATAAATGGGCTGCCCCTAATGTAATGAGCATTCAAGGAAAAACGATGACTGCATGCCAAGGGATTCACATTTCAAGCAAGAATGTGGAAGACATGATCTCTAAGGTCAAGTCCAACTCTTAAATCCTATGAAGATATAATTACCCAATATTTGTTATTCAAAATTTTGCTTGCAACACAGAGTACTTATGTATATGTAGATGAGTACATTTTCCCCAGTCAATTTTGCCTTCTTCATAATCCTAATGAAAAATTGATGGATAAGAGAATATGATATTAATGTTCATGGCAACTAACAGAAATATCCAGAATGATGAGATTGTTGAATTATCCACAAACAGGAAACGCAGAAAACAGCAAAGGGGGGAAAAAAAAAACCACTTTCAGGTTTTTTTTTTTCTCATAACATACTTTTCAGCTTCCTTTTATGTACTGTCTTCTTCATTAGAGTGAAAGCTCCTTGATGATAGATGTTGTCTCTCTTTCGTGTATGTGTTTTCCCAATGCCTTTCCTGACATATAGTCAGGGCTTAATATAAATGCATATGGACTGGCATTCACTTTCTGCTGAAAAAGATTCATTATACATCCAAGGCCATTTGCATATAATCACAAAGTCAGGCTAAGAATCCAGATTTGCAGAATTATTAGGCAAAAATTTGTAACCTGCAGTTACAATTGTCCATTTTACTAAAGAAATATTGGATTTCTAACATTCCTCTCATCTAAAAGAAAGAAGTACAAGCGCTCTAGCTAATGCACTATGCAGACTGACACTAGCAATAATCAGAGGGTCTCTTCTGTCCAAGCTGGTGGCACGGTGGATAAAGAACTGGACCTGGGTACAGAAAGACCTCAGTTAAAATTCAGCCTTAGACGCTTGCTAGCTATATGATCTTGGGCAAATCACGTAACCTTTACTTGCCTAAATTTCCTCATCAGTGAAATGGGGGCAATAACAGCACCTACCTCTGAAAGCTGCTGTGAGGATCATTTCAAGTAACATTTGTAAAATGCTTAGACCAGTGCCTAGCAGGCATTAAATAAATGCCAGCTATTACTATTACTATTATTATGATGAAGTATTATTATTCCATTATTATTATTATTAATTATTATTATTCAATTATCTTTAATTTTTTTTAATTGATATACTTGGACATAGAACACTGGGTGTGACTCTTGATAGTATACATCAAGATCACTAGGACAGGGGAGAAAAAGATAATGAATAAAGACTGTCCCCAAAGTCTTAGAACAGTTTTAAACTTAGAAAAAAATAGTTTCTATTATTTCACATATGTGTGTGTGGTATAGATGCATATATGTAGATGAGTACATATATATTATATATATATCATATATATTGTACATTACACACATATATGTGTATACATATATATATTATAGTAGAAATGATAAAGAAATCCAAGTTAGCTAATTAAAAAGTAGTTTGCTGAAGAGATCACAAGCAAGCAATTATGGGGATCAGGAAATGTTTCATGTAGAAGGTGATACTTGAATTATGTCTTGAAAGTGAAGTTGAAGGTTAGGAGGAAGTGAAATTTAGGCATGGGAGGAAAACAGTACAAAGGAATGAAGAGAAAAGTTTATTAGGTAGGGTAAGGAATGGTCAGATTTGTGCTTAAGGATGATCATTTTGGCATCCCTGTAGACTGAAGTGTGGGAAGATGAGGCAGGGAGACCAATTAGGAGACTTCTGTAATAATCTAGGCAGGAGATGCTGAGGCCCTGAAACAAGATGGCATACCTTAAACATTGGCAAAAAGAGAAAAGTTGAAGAAAAGTTAAGAGAAGTTCAGGCATAATAGAGTCCTAGTGGATTATTAGACGCAAATAAAGCTATCAGGGCATATCATTAATCTTTCTGAGGTGGAAGATGACCGCCATGATAAGTTATTTCACCTCTCTAGGACTCAATTTACTTACCTGTAAATCGAAACAGTTGGACTGCATGACTTCTGAGCTCTAAATCTATGATACTATGATTCTAATTTGGCTGGAGCATAGCATGTGCGGAAAAGTAATATCTTTTCAATTCAGGATCATAGACTTTGACACCAATTTTGCTTAGAATAATTTGATGGATAGACCATGAGTCTGATCCACTATTATACTATATTAGAAGCAGAAGAAGGCTGTAAGTGAAAGGTGAGTATTGAACACTGGGAAGTTACTGTAAAGTAACCAGTAGGATCAGGGAAAAGGTAGCGCCTAGTAGGCAGACTAATTGTATCTAGAAAGGTCTAGAAGTCAGGAGGAAAAAAGTATCAGGAAACAAAACAACTAATGGTAGTAGTAGTAGTAACAACAATGATAATAATAATAATACAAAATGTTTTAAGGTTTGCAAGCCCTTTATAAATATTATTTCATTTGATCTTTATACCAAATCTGGGAGGTAGTTCCTATTATTCTCTCCATTTTATAGATGATAAAACTGAGGTTGACAGAGGTTAAGTGATTTGCTCAGGATCACTTGTCTAGTAAGTGTCTGAATCTGGATTTGAACTGTAGTCTTCCTGACTCCAGGTCTAGTAACCTGTCATCCACTGTGCCACCTGGATACCTCTAAGATAAGATCATCAAGCATGGGTTCAAAGAAAGATCCAGGAACCCAATAGAGGAGCCCAAAAGGAACAGAAATCCCCATCAAGGAATCTAGAAAACACAGAATCAGTATACTAAATAAGGAGACCTAAAAGCCAAGGAGTAAATAAAAAATATCTGTCACTGAGGGGTCAGAGAAAAAAACAAAAACAAAAATAAATAACAAAAAACAAAAAGAGGCAGCTAGGTGGTGCAGTGGATAGAGCACTGGCCTTGGATTCAGGAGGAACTGAGTTCAAATCCGGCCTCAGACACTTGACACTTACTTAGCTGTGTGACCCTGGGCAAGTCACTTAACCCTCATTGCCCCACAAAAACAAACAAACAAACAAACAAAAAACTAAGCGGTCAGAGATGAAGGTAAGAGAATTTGTTAACAAAGAGTCAGAATCTAACTAAAGAATATGGACAGCCGGTACCACATACTGGCAGTGAGAAAGGGGTTTAATGCTAAAAATAACACTAATCATCATAGATGAAATTTATATAATGTTTTATACTTTACACTGGAAGTCCCTGTGTCTTCCAAGGGCAAAATTTGACTTGAGAGTGTGTGTGAGCCGTCCTGAGATTACAAGAAGAGGCTAGTGAAAGCACCTGGTGGGAGACAGAAAATGCAGAGAGCACAGAAAAAAGTGTCTGCAATCTAAGTATAGAATTCTTAAGCCACCTACTTCAATTCCCTTTGTTGTTATACATTCATCCTTTCAATTACAACTTTTCAATAAAAAGTTTGTGGATTTCTGAGCTCTCCCGTTATGAAAATAATCCAGCAAACTACAAAAGATTCAGTTTACAATCATCTGACTTTATGCCATCCCTGCCTCCCATAATACTCGTGCAATTCCTTCCTAACAAAAAAATAGATTCGTCTTCGAAAGTATATGAAAGAGCAAGCATAAGATGTTTAACTCTCCTGTTGAAAGATAATGAACACAGGCAGGTTAGTTGATATAGTAGATAGAGTGCTGGATCTACAATCAGGAAGACTTGAATCCTAATTCTGCCTCAGTATACCTTGGAAAAGTCACAGACTCTTTCAGCCTCAGTTTCCTCATCTATAAAATGAGAATCGTTGTAGTTGTTGTTCATCCTTTTTTAATTGAGACCCAATGACATCACAACTGATGTCTGATATGTGTGAAGTAGATTTGCAGATTTGGCAAAGTCATCAGCCTCACTCTCTCTTCACAAGTCATCGAAGTCCAGTGGCTCAACAAAACTCTAGATGACTGGCAATGGCCCAAGATGCATTGGATGACCTTGGTCTACTTGATGTTTTACCAAGCCATAAGCACTCTACAGCACTTGCTTCAGCTACCATAATGACCATTTGAAACAAATTTTTCTCGTGGTGCTTTTCCAATATATAAATGAACAGATTTACAGATTCAGTATGGTGTAGTGGAATTGGGAGCTAAAAGACTTAGGTCTAAATACTGGCTAGCTGAGTGACCAAGGACATGTGGCAGCATAACTGAACTTCAGTTACCTCCATCTGTAAAATGGGAGAAAAGTCCATGAGGTACCTACTTCATGAAGACATTATGAGGAAAGTATGCTGTAAACTATAAAACACCATGGAAGTATAAATTATTCTTATTATATCTTTTTCATGATACACATTTGAGAGGGGAATAAGTAATGATGGTTGTGCTTTCATGCAAGATGAAGTATAAATGGGGATGTGAGACAGGAAAAAAACTTTTCAAATAGAAATATTCAATAATAGCAAAGGGGATGGAGCAAATGAATAAGTAAACTTGCTTTTATATAAATGTTCTTTTTTTTTGAAGTTTTCTCTCCCAGAAAAGCTTCTTTTTTTGAAAATGGGTTTTTTAAAATCCCCTACAAGCAAACTATAATGCCAACAAAATGTTTAAAAGCCTGAAAATAGCACCTCATAGCAAAGCACTGTTTACATCCCAGCTATTCCTACCATGCTGATTCTAAAAACCCTGAGCGTTAATGTAAGACATTTTAAAACCATTAATACAGTGGCACCCACGAGCGCTGCTACAGTTCAGAGTTCTGACTACACTTGTATTGTAAACATCATTTCTCACCTGGTTGGGACTCAGTCAGAAAAAAAAAATAAAATCACTCAAAAATGAAACTTGTCATGCAAATTCACATCCAAGGACTCATGAAGAACTGTATTAAAATAAAGCAAATCATCCCAACTTGTATTCTACTAGCAATGGCAATAACAAAATCTCCTACAAAGACAGAGCAGGAAAGCATTTTAGAGTTGATCTGATATGTTAACAGTCACCAGAGACATCCTGAAAGATTCACTATTGGGTGAGTTTAATTATGAATAATCAGATTTGGACACGTGTTTGGTTAGATTTGCTTTTGGATATCCCCACCTCCAAAGAAATTCACAGGCCCTCATAATTTTATGGTTTATTCATTTTTTAAAAAATGCTACCTTGTCAATTCTATCTCTGTTAACAGTTTTCTCATCCATCTCCCCACACCCAATGCCACCATCTGACCATAGGATCTCATTACTACTTGCCACAGTCTCCTTACAAATATTAACCAACTCCATTGGATCCCCACTGTAATGTCTCCTTTATATCACTGCATGAAAGAAAAATTGTATGTGTGCATATACATACATATTTATATACACATACATATATGTTATGGGAATATCATGGGCCCTGGTTACCCCAGAAGTTGTCTGGGGAAGTCAAGGAACCTTCTCCATGAAACTAAACCAAAGGACGGACACACCTAGAGAGATAAGCAGCACTGGATCTGGACTGAGATAACTCCAGGACCACCACCCTTCATTCCAGTCTTCATCATCCCTCAATGAGGTAATCCTGTTAGGCATGGCTACACCTGGAGGGGACAGAGCAACCACCCACCAGCAGACTCCTTCCAACCCACCACCCAGTAAGGGACATTTCACCCTTACCTGGGTGGTCATGCCATCTTGGCCATATAAAAGGGTGCTCCCCAGTCTAGTTGGGGAAGAAAAGAGTTTTAAACTTTTCTCCCAGCCATTTTCTCTTGTATCAAATAAAACTGTTCTTTTCTTCCTAACTAGGACATGGGCAAGAGTGTAATTCTTTACAGAGGGATCCTAAGAACCCACGTGCTTTCCCCATAGCATATACATATATGTTTGCGTGTATGTATATATGTGTATATATATATGTACATATACACACATATACACATGTGTTCATGTTATTGATCTGCTTAAAAGTCTTCTGTGGCTTCCCTAGTCTAGCCATTTTGATTTAAGATGAGTAAACTGAGGCCCGTAGAGGTACAAAGTAATTTGCCTAAATAAAGTAGTCTCAATGTGTCTAATGTAGTTAGAAGCAGACTTAGAATTCAGACCCAGGTCCTCTTACTCCAAATCTATCACTTTTCTCCTTATATCATGCAGATTTCTTGTTTAGTCTCTGCCCCAGTAACTAATTTATGCCTTACTTAATTACCTAAACTCACATTGTTTCCTATATTTGCAAAGTCCTCTGTTTTGTTTTGTTTTTTTCAAATGTTGAATCCTATCCTTGAAGGTTTGGGGGAAGATCTGCTTGCTCTCACTCTCTCGTTCTCTCTCTCTTGCTCTTTGTCTCTCTCTGTCTTTCTGTCTCATTCTCTCTCTGCCTTTCTGCCTCATTCTCTGTCTCTCTCTGTTGCTCTCTGTCTTTCTGTCTCATTCTCTCTGTCTTTCTGCCTCATTCTCTCTCTCTCTCTGTCTCTTTCTGTCTTTCTGTCTCATTCTCTCCCCCCCCGCCACCTCTCTCTCTCTCTCTCTCTCTCTCTCTCTCTCTCTCTCTCTGTCTCTCTCTCTCAAAGATAAAAATATATTGCAAGAGGGTCCTGAAAATCACTTCCCAAACTTATGCATGAGGCAAAAATACAGCTGAATGAATGGGGAATTTTGAAACGAATCAGATGAAGAGGGACAGGGAAGGGAAACACTAGAACAAGAAGAAAAAATAAGAATGGTGGAAGGGAGATGTGACATCATGAACCCTCTACCTTCCAGCCAGGAGGTGTGTGAAGCATTGATTTTTCCATTCTCTTGACAAGCCACAACAGTCCAAAGAACCTTCCCTCTCATTCCAGGTAATGACATATTCCAAGACATTTAGGTCACACTAAAGTGCCTGAGACTTCACCTGTCTATAGGTGACTACAAGGCCACTGAAAATTTTATTAAAGAATCAGTGTCTTGGGTAGGTCTCAGTTCCTGGGCAACATGCAGTTCCCTTTGTGATGGGCACATATGGATATTCTCCTAATTGTAGGTAAAGCACACACTCTCTTCCTCATTTCATGAAGCCCAGATGGCTCTTTGAACGGAACAGAGTTTTCTCCTTCTCCCAGAGCAGATTATGCTTATAGCAATAAATTGTATATTTACAAGGACAAAACTCAGGTTGATGAATTACTGACTCTATTGTGGTCTCAAAACACTTCACACTTTTTAAAGTGTCTAAGTATATATCACCTTGTGAGTTTATGTAAGCCTGTTTTAAAGATTGAGAAAATGGGGCATAGAAAGTTACAAGAACATGATGACAAAATAAATTAGCAAAAGAAGTCAGAGTAGACTTCAAGTTTGCCAACATCTAGTTCCTTGACCTCTATCTCAGATGTATCAAGTTCTGCTGAATCAAAAAGATTCAATGCAATGTGTATCTTTTCCTTTAACTTAGGGGTTCTTAACCTGGGCTCCATGAAATCCTATCCACAATGGGTAAATGGGTAGATTTTTAGGGGCCTGTAAAAATGGATGTGGAAAGATGAATCTATATTTTAACTAACCCCTAACTGAAATTTAGAATTTACTTAAATTATTTAAAAAATTATTATGAGAAGGGGTTCGTGGGCTTTCCCAAAATGCCCAGGGGATCTGTTACAAAATGGGTTTTGGATTCCTGCTTTAATAAATGCTGAAAAATTAAACTACTATATTTAAAGTCTGGTACTTGAAATTGCCTTCATTTCAAAATTGTGAAATGAGATTTATTTTTTTTGTCAAATATATTAAAATGTTCAGATATGGATGTGACCAATTAGAACTTAGACCAATTCAACTTAATCAGTTTATAAAATAGTGTGTCCCAGTAAAGAAACATGTGCCAAGGGAAGTAATAGGGGTTGTAAGAGTTAGTCTTTCTGTTCAGTATGTTAGAGGGATGACAGAGATGTTCTGGATTTTGAAAACTCCCATATTTTGCAGAAATACTGATTTCATCTAAAATGTACTCACAGAAACAGATCTATGATCTCATACCATATGAGCCCTTACTTATTCATATAATGCAATGTATTACCAAAGAGCTTGAAAATGAAGATAATTTGGAAGTCAGATTTTCCATTCCATCTGTAGAAAGAAAATTCTAAAGATTAACAGATATGTTTTAAGAACATGTCCTTTTCTCTGATTCATATATTAGGAGAATTAAACATAACTCCTAAATCTGACTAGTCCTGACTATTGTACCAAATCATGTGGAATGATGATTTTTTTTACATTGTTTTTACATTTGCTTATCAACAGTCCAATTTTTTTCTAAGTTTTTTTTTTTAATTCTATTAAAGTAGTTGAATAAGTCATTCAGCCAACATAAATGTGGGCATAATTAGGGAAACCCCTGATTGGCCAAATTCAGGCAACTCTCACAAAAATAGGCCAGATCCACAATGTGTAATAATAATAATAATAATAATAATAATAATAATAATAATAGTAAAATAAATGTCTATGGTTATTCTTCATTTAATCTTGCCAGCACAAGTGCAGAAGGATTCGTAATGAAGTCAAGCTAGCATTAGAAAACTTAACCGTGAAAGGGATTGTAAAGATCATTTATGGGGCAGCTAGGTGTTACAGTGGACAGAACACTGGCCCTGGATTCAGTAGGACCTGAGTTCAAATCTGGCCTCAGACACTCATTAGCAGTGTGACCTGGGAAAGTCACTTAACCCTCATTGCTTCCCCCCTCCTCCCCCCAAAAAAAGAGATCAATTAATGCAAATTTCAGTTTGAGGAAACTGAGGCCCATAGTAGGGAAATAACTTCCCCAAGACCACAGTGGTAATAAATAGCATACCCTAATATTTGAACCCAGTTCTTATGACTTCAAACCCATCAGTTTTACTGATGTACCACTTTTACTTTTTTGTCATTTCCTTGGGGGTATAGGATAGAAATTTTAGTGAAAAACAAATGCATGTAGTCCATTTTATTTTCATGTTTTATTATCACTTTACTTTGAAATGTCTGAATATTCATAGGATCTTCATTTCAACTTACCCATTGTGAAACACTGAACCAAAAAAATCCAAAATTCATCCTCTATTGAATATTCAAGCATAAGGTTAGTTGTAAGTAGAATGATAATGATACTAATAACTACATTGTCACAACTCAGTGAGGTATTAAATGTAAGAATTACTATTCCCACTTCCAGGTGAGGAAAGAGAGGCTGTTACTTGTTCCTGGCCACAAAGTTAGTATGACATATAGGATTCATACTGAGATCTCCTGATTTTAGATACAGAGCTCGTTCCACTACATGATGCTTTCTTTATAATTATGGAGACTCTTTTCCCAATCAAAAGTCAGGACACTTGATAAATTCACTTTGCTTTGATATCATTCCTACTATGGCTTTTTTTTGGGGGGGTGGGGCAATGAGGTTTAAGTGACTTGCCCAGGGTCACACAGCTAGTAAGTGTCAAGTGTCTGAGGCCAGATTTGAACTCAGGTCCTCCTGAATCCAGGGCCGGTGCTCTATCCACTGCGCCACCTAGCTGACCCCCTCTACCATGGCTTTTTAATAAACACATTCATTATGGTGATCTTCGGCTTTAAGTCAAGTGGTAGCCAGCTGTCATTACTGCTTAGCCACATGTACCTTGGAGCCAGATATTACATGCATATCCAGAATAGCAATGCATAACTCATTCAAAAGTGTAAAGGAAAAGAGACAGAAGCCTTTAAAAATTCCATAAATGTTACCAGAGAATAAAAGTTAAATTTTACATGAAAGTCCAATGAACTTTGACCTGGGAATCAACATTTCTACCTGATTTAAAAGGATTGAATACTGACATTTTCTGTAAGAGGCAGTGTGATACAGGGAAAAGAACAGTGAATGGAGAATTAGGAACCTGATTTTTAGGTCTGTCATTGCCACTATGAGAAAATAATTATTAATCAATTTCTTGGGGGCCCAGGAATCAATCTTCCCTCCCCGCCAAATACTCCCCACTCCAGAAAGCGTAGTTCTCTTTGAAAAACTTCATCAAACCTCATCTGGAACAAACTCAAGGGAAAACAAGGAATGGAGATAGATTCTTTTGTCTAGATTGCAGAAGGATTTATGGGATTAAACCACACCTAGATAATTCACTTTAACTTAAGTAACTTTAGTGAGAGGTTTGTTTGTTTGCTTTGGTTTTTGGCATTCTTTTCCCTGATGTCATCCCTACCACATTCCAGTCATGTCAACCAATATAGTTGAATGATGCTAAACAATTAGATTTGTTTTATGTATAATGCCCACTTAGGTTTGATCAATGTATAATGACCCACCTATGTCAAAAGAGGATTAAGAAAAAAAAAAAACCCTTGTAAAGCAACACAGGAGGGCTTCTGGGGAATTTTCTGGGTCTCCCTTGGCTCTCTGACACCACATAGTCTCTGTCTCACTCACCCTCTCTCTTGGGTCTCCTTGAGATCACATGCTATCTCTCTGGGAAACCACATGGGTCTTCTGGGGATTTTCTCATGCTTGTGATAACTGGCATGCTGACTCAGCTTTCTCCCCCCTGCTTTCTCTACCACATGGCCTGTTGTTTTAGGGAGACACATGGTCATTCCTTTACTGGTATAATATTGATAAATGAATAATATGATTACTCCAAACTGGTGTCTATAGTAATTCATTTTCAACACAACACACCATTAATTAACTGTTAAGTCTTGGGCAAATTATTTCCTTTTTCTGGGTTTAAACTTCCACTTCCATGAAAAGAGGGGAGTTAGGTAGGATGATTACTGAAGTTCCCAGAAGAAAGAGAAATAAGAGGAAGAAGGGCACTAAGAGGAAGAAAGCTATGTAAAGGAGAAGAAGGGGAAAGGGAGGAAGAAGAAGGGGTGGGCAAAGGGGTGTGGTAAAAATTATTTGTGGTAAAGATTAATATTGAAAGTTTTATCTGAATCATTTGGGAGGGGCCACACCTGGCCTACCCTGAGATTATGTATGCTACTGAGAAGGACCTCCCCTTTTGGGGGAGGAAAAACTGAATACCACCGGAAGGGAGGAAACTTAAGGGCTGTGTGACCTTGGATTCTCTTTCGGCCTCAGAGGAGTCTGGTGGCGTCCTGGACCTGGCAGTGACACATGTTTTGCTCTGACGAGTAACTGCAGACTGACGGGGGTTGGTGAGTTCAATTACAGAAAAACCCTAAATTCCTTTGAACTAGCTTAATTGGGAAAACTCTGGGATTGCAAAGGCTAAGCTTAGAGTTAAGACTATCTATCTGTTATTTCCTTAATTGGTTTCACCTTTTGTGGTTTAATTAACTCCCAGGTAATAAAATCTGATCCTTTATGAACTAAAGCTCAGAGGCTCCTTTTTTTATTGGCCTAGGAGGAATATATAAAAAGGAAAGTTCAAAGGGGAGATTAAACCTTAAAGAGTCCCTCATATTTCCGGGACCCCAATATTAAGGCAAGTCACCCAAATAACGCTCCGTATACCAAATTTTGGCCCTCACAGGGGAAAAGACAGAATTTACCCAAAGAATCGCAGGTGTCATGTGCATATACTAAAATATAATTTTCAGTGAATAGTCATTTAATTAAGATGCTTTCCAGCTCTGAATCCTAGGACTGACCCTTTCTGAAGGATCAAATATGTATCTGGAAGATGTTGACATCCAGGACAGGAACAGCTCTATTGGAACTGGAGTGCGAAGACACAGGGTGTAGCTTGACTCTGCAGCTCATTTTTGTAGTATTTTGAGAGAATCACTTCACCTATCACGCCTCACTCCAAAATGATGGCACTAGACTAGAAGATGTTACGGTTCCTCCTTACTTCTAACAGGATGTAATTGTGTAATATAATATCAAGAGTAGCTGTCTTTCAATCCTATGACTTGTAAATAAGCCATCCCACTTGTCTCTCCATGAGGCATAATTTTGAAGGGCAGTCCAAAATCTCACTCTTCCTGTCACCTGTATGACCTTTATTTATTTTGTTTCTTGGTGGGGCAACAAGGGTTAAGTGACTTACCCAAGGTCACACAGCTAGTAAGTGTCAAGTGTCTGAGGCCAGATTTGAATTCAGGTCCTCCTGAATCCAGAGCAGGTGCTTTATCCCCTGTGCCACCTAGCTACCCCACCTGTATGACCTTAATCAGGTTGCTTAAACATTGATTTCCTCCTCTGTAAAATGAGGAGATTGAACTAGGTTTCTATGATTCCTTCAGGCTACAAATTAATGATCCCCCAATGAGAAGGGTACCCTTAATAGTGATAAGAGAGCTTATGCTTAAAAAGATGTTTACATTTTATAAACCTCAAGTATTTTATTCCTATCTTATGGTTAGGAGTAATAGAATTAGGTATTATGCTTCAGGTTTGCCCCTATATTAAGAACTTGGGATTTTATCACTTTGGGGAATATTCAGCTTGGAAAATACTTTTACCAATTCTTATTGAAATCTGTCTATAATTTACTTGACAGATGCCTGAGACATACAAGATATTAAGTGACTTTTTCAGGGCCATTCAGCTAAGTAAATTTCAAAAGGCTGGATTTGAACCTAGATCTTCCTAAACCTAAACCCAGCATGTTATTAGCAAGCCACATTTCTCTACTCCTGTTATATTATGTGTTAAAAAGGCTTTTTTGGGGTAACTTGGAAAATAAGCTTTAAAAATAACATGTTACAGGGGCAACTAGGTGGCTCAGTGGATAAAGTACTGGCCCTGGATTCAGGAGGACCTGAGTTCAAATCCAGCCTCAGACATCTGACACTTACTAGCTGTGTAACCCTGGGCAAATCACTTAACCCTCATTGCCCCACCAAAATAAACAAATAAACAAACAAGTAAATCAATGAATGAATGAATACACAAATACATACATACATGCAAAAATGTTTTGTTGTTTTATAGAAAAACTCATGCTGTTTTTCTATAAACAACCCACATAAATAAGTATATTTTAAACAGAACTTGTACTAAAATGGACATGGTATCTGACCATACCACTCTCTTATCTCTTATTCAATAATTTTCCATGGTTCTCAACTGCTTCCAGGATAAAATTGAAAATTTCCTGCTTAGCTTTTTTTTTTTTTTTGGTGAGGCATTTGGGATTAAGTGACTTGCCCAGGGTCACACAGCTAGTGTGTCAAGTGTTTGAGGCCAGATTTGAGCTTAGGTCCTTCTGAGTCCAGGGCCAGTGCTTTATCGACTGCTCCACCTAGCTGCCCCCCTGCTAAGCTTTTAAAGCCCTTCATTACTGGGTCTTTTTCTAACTTTCTAGTCTTCTTATACTTGACCATCCTCCATGCCAGTCACAGTATTCTCCTTCCTATTCTTTACACAAGGAACTCCATTTCCCAAGTGAGCATCCCAATTGAGGCTGTCCTCAATGATGGGAAGGCTCTCTCTCTGCATCTATACCTCCTAGATTCCCAGATTTCATTAATATCTCAGCTAAAGTCCATCTTTTCTAAGAAGCCTTTTGCAATACTCCTCAATCTTAGACTACCCACCCCCATTTTATCCCACACGTATCATATTTGTAGATAGTGGTTCCCATGTGTCCCCATTAGACTCTGAGCTACTTGAGAATATGGACTGTTTTTTTCATTTTTCTTTGTATCTCCTGCATTTAGCACAATGCCTGGTCCATAGTAGGTGCTTATTAAATTCTATTTCCCTGTGTCTGGAAAAAGGAAGGTGACAGTCCTGTTATATTTTATCATAGTTAGACCTCAATTATAGAGAGTAATTCTGTAATTAGATTCTGGTTGCTACATTTTGAGAAGGATATTCATAAATGAGTGGGGCAGCTAGGTGGTGCAGTGGATAGAACACTGGTTTTGAAGTTGGAAGGACTGGAGTTCAAATCTGACCTCAAACACTTACTAGCTGGGTGACCCTGCACAAGTCATTTAACCCCAAGTGCCTTAAAAAATCTGGGGCCATCTCCAGTTGTCCTGATGTGTCTTGCCAGGGGACAAAGATGGCTCTGGAGGAGAGAGTGAGGTTGGTGACCTTGAACAGTCCTCCCTCACTTAAATGCAATTCAGTACAAGCCATGACATTGCCTCCTGATATTGTTGCCCTTTTCAAGAATGAAGGACAAACAGCAACAACAACAACAACAACACTGTATGCAGATGGGTTGAAGAAACAAAAAATGTATATCAAGAATCCTCAGACAGACACAAAACACTGAATTCCAGTATTTGCAGGGCTGTGATATGAAAGAAGGAAAGAAATAACCATTAAATAAGTACCTACTATGTGGAAGGCATTGTGCTTTATAAATACTCTCTCAATTTGAGGGAATGGACTTGGGCTGTTTGGCCCTGGGAGGTAGGTGGGAAAGGAGAAATGTAACTAATAGGGTCAGTAAAAGTTACTAAAAAAAAAAAAAAAGGTAATCTCGATATAAAGACAAACTTCCCAACAATTAGAATTATCCCAAAGTGGATACAGATTGTCTCAAGAAACTCTAGGTTCTCTACCCCTGGAGCTCTTCAAACAAAGGATCACCAGAGAACTATGTAATGTAGATGATAATTTTTTTTCAGGTATTGGTCTATATTACAAGCCACAAAGGCCCCTTATAAATTATGAGATCCTATGAGTCTGTGAATTCAGAAAAATATATAAAAGGGGCAGAGAGGAAGATTTTGTATTGCTGTAAGAATATCCTTCATGTCAAAAGGGAGCTTATCACATTGCGGGGGAAAAAAGAAATAATGTATTTTTATAGGGAACTTTAGAGATAGAAAAGCCTGAAGAGGCACTCTAGTTTAACACCCTGAGTGGGCAGATGATAGAACTGAGGCTGAGAGAAATTAAATGATTTTTTTTTTGTTTATGCACTGCTTTGGTACCAGAGATAGTCAATATGGTCTCCTCCTTAACACTAAGCTGTTAGGAATAATTCTATAGAGAAAATAAGATACAAAATGCCCACAATCACTAAACAGTTCTTTCATTTTGACAATTGCTTGTATGTGTTTTTAAACTTTCAGTTTTTCAATTTATATACCCCCTACTT
Source organism: Dromiciops gliroides (assembly GCF_019393635.1). Taxonomy (NCBI): domain Eukaryota; kingdom Metazoa; phylum Chordata; class Mammalia; order Microbiotheria; family Microbiotheriidae; genus Dromiciops; species Dromiciops gliroides. Next base: position 76,949,353 of record NC_057863.1, on the reverse strand, counting down.
ATTTTTCATCAAGTTCACATCAGGGACACCCTTGGATAATCAGATGGAAACAGGTTCAGCATAGGAAAGACTTGATAACCAGTGGGAAGCAGACCCAAATCCATAACAACCAATGAAAAACAGACTAAAATCAAGGTAAATCAACAAAAAAAATCATAAAGAAACAGAAGACAATTAAAGATAATCACTGATAATCACAGAGAAACAAGTTCACATCAAAGAATAAGAAGAAATGCTCCAATCTAAAAGAGATTCCCATTGAGTACCCTGAATTTCCATTAAAATTATGAAAAATAATCCTGCATGATTCCCTACCTATTAAAAACATTTCCAAATATAAAACATTAATTCTCAGAATGATTACCTTTGTTCTATAATTCAAATGGAAAATGCTATGGCCAAATTGGTTTTCTTTTGATTTCTGGGATCTAAAAACCATGAGAAAATCATTCTATGGAAATATGTGTTATAATTTGTATTTTCATCTAAAATGACTCATATATACCTACTAGTACATGGCAACTGGAGTTAGGGTATAGTATATCTGTTATTGCAAGGATATCTTGACTCGGGTTTTCTTTTACCCTTCTTTCCTTGTGAATACAGTTACATCTTGTAATACCAGGCATGACTTCCTCTAGTGTCCTTTCTTAGAAGTCCTGGCACTTAATGCACCATTTTATACATCACTTAATCTCTTTGAGCCTCAAGTTCCTCAGGTATAAAATAAGAATTACACTAGTGCTACTACCTACCTCACAACTTTATCATGAGAAAAGCACCTTTTTAAACTTCAAAAGGCTATATAAATATAAATTTAGTAGCAGTAGTATCTCTATGTAATAGACGTTAGCCTGCAAAAATGAACAGATTAGTTTTGTGTCAAATGAAAAAAAAATAAATGTATTAGGGGAATTGATTGTATTTAAAATTCTGGTAAAAATTTTAAAGCCAAGAATTCATAAGGATAGTTCTCTTACACTGGGGGTATATGTGCCTTGCTCCTAATCTGGCTCTTAATCGAACATGCAACAGATTTCTGCTTCTTCCTCTTTGTTCTCTTTTACTTCCCATAGTGCAAGTTTAACTCTGTTGACATCATATGCTTTGGTCAAATAGATTGAATCTCTTCTCCTTTTTTCTAGCCTCATACTGATATAAAGGTTCATGGGAAATTAGCATGCCAGCTTTAAGGGACTTCTGTTTATAGTTTTTGAAAAACAAACCCAGGGAGTCATTTTAAAATCTATGATAACAATCCAGTTGTCTTTATCTTTCATGGTTCATCAATCAAAGAAGACAACCATATGGGCATTTAGTGTTGTATTTAGCTTAAGCCTAAGTGAGCTTTAAATTTGACAATGAGATTTATCACTAAGGAATAATAAGGCTGAAATGTCCTATGCAAGCAGTAAAAATCCAACTGTAGATGTTGCTAGACAAAGGAACAATTTGACGTGAGGCCTTTAGTGAAGAGTTATTATCTCTTTTGCTCATGAAGAGCCAATAAGGTGAGGAAGAAATGTGGTAAGCATTTATAATGCACCTACTATGTGCCAGGAAGTATCCTAAGTGATTTTTACAAATATCATCTTATTTGGTTCTCACAACGACCCCAGAAGGTAACTGCCTCCCCATTTAATTATCCCCTTTGTACAGTTGGGGGAACTGAGCAAATAGAGTTCAAATGACTTGCCCAGCATCACACAGCTGGTATATGTCCAAGCCTGCATTTAAACTTAGGTCTTCCTAATTGCAGCCCCTGCAGCCTATCCATCACCTCACACCACTGGCAGTTTCTGTTACTTTTCACCTCTATGACAAAAATAACTTAAGTATAAGAAAAGGAAGCAAGAAATTTATCAATTGATTTTACTGGCCTAAACTCTATTTGCAATTTCACTTAACCCTGTTTACCTCAGCTTTCTCATCTGTAAAATAAGCTGGAGAAGGAAATGGCAAACCACTCCAGTATCTTTGCCAAGAAAACCCCAAATGGGGTCATGAAGAGATGGACGCAACTGAAAAATGATTGAACAACAAAATGCAATTTTACCTTTCAAAGAATTTTGAAATACACACATTTGTGTCTCTACAATATATTTACAGGTGGAAATAGGAAGAATCTATATGATTTCATCAGTTCGGATTACTTGTGTGGGTGCTTTGCCCACTAGGAGAAAGGGCATATTACAACCCATCTATGACTTAGTAGAGGAATCCTCTGGGGTTGCTGAGGCATGCTGAGGTTAGGTGACTTACCTAGATTCACACTAGTAAGTGTCTGAGCCCAGATCTGAAGCTAGATGATCCTACCTCTATCATGTCAGAGTGCCTTGGATAGTATTTTGCATGAAAGTTCTACTCCAATGTTCCAGTATTTGATCTTGGGATTGTATGTATATAGCTGATGTTGGTTTCTTGAAAGCTCTGGTGAGACTAGTAGCTCTTATATGGTTTATTAAACAGGAAAGTTTTTTGAGTGTGAACCTAGAGACTGTATTTGTCCAGTGATCAGATAGAGAAAAGTTCTTTACTGGAAGGTTAACAACTTGATAATGAACTATGCTCATTGTGAGCCAGGTATTACATGCAAATAGAAAACAATCCATACTTCTGGTTGTCCCCCTCCAGCCTTGTGTTTTCATAATGACAACAGAAGAAAAAGACGCAGACAGGGCTAAGACATACATGATTTTTAATCCAGTTACAAATATTAATTAGACCCTTGATGTACTCAATGAGAGATCCTTGTCTACAAACTGAGATACTACTGCTCCACCAGAGGAAACAAACCTTGTCTATATTATCATTGTCATTATAAGTAAATTTTTTTAAAAATATGAAGTGACTAGTAAATGGAAGGAAGATATGCCACAGCTCTTCAGAGAGGTGAATAAAGGAAACATTGTAAGGACACAGGAAATTAACAAAAAAAACAACAACCACTTTTCATGGGACAATCAGTTATTCTGTATTGTATTAATCATGACTGAGAATAGGCAAGGGGACTGCCCTCAGGATAGCTAGAGTTTATGCACCAATATCTATTGCAAAAGGATAAAACAGAGAAATTATAATACAAACTTGAGATCCTTCAAACCAATTCACAATAATCCCTGATATATCAAGGTAAAAGAGGACAGAGAGAAAAACAGAGACCAATAGGTTGGAACAAAAGTGTTTAAGATTCAGAAATTGAAGGGGCCAAAAACATCTCTGAAACCTCATACCTACATATTATAGATATCATCTTCTGGGCTAGGATTGGAAGATACTGGAAATGCTAAGTGATAACATAAACAAAAAATGAAACTGAACCTGGCAGGCAGAATTCCCAATAAGGAAACATCTTCTGTGTATATATATCTGCTCCTATTCTGTGACTCACAGTCTAAGAAAGCTGACTGGGTCACTGAGGTTAGGTGACTTTCTCAGGGTCACCGAGCCAGAGTATATCAGAGACAGGACTAGAAGCTCAATCTTTCCAACTCTGAGAGCAGCTCTTTATCTAGTCTTCTCCACTCTCAGATCAGATCTGCTGGGAAGGTTCGTTTCCAAGTCATATTCTTCTGTACAATCAGATTATTGGGTAGGGTAAAGATTAAAATAAATATCAAAATTATGGGATGGGGTGGGTGGGAGGATAAGGATGAAGCAATGGCATTGGATGTAATTGTGACAATTCAACTGTTAGCTATTTAAACAGACTGTAGACACTAGGGAGGGGCGGGGAAGGTAAATAGGGAGATTGGCTAATTATTTCTCTTTATTATACAACCATTAGAAAAGTCACTTCAATGAATAGCCTTGAAGAACCCAGAAATTATATTAACCAACAAATATTTGTTCTCTTTGCCAAGCAGAAAAACATGGCAGCCAAGGGCAACACCATATAATACTATACATTCTGAATTCCTATATAAAACATTACAAAGAAGAAAAGAAAAACATAAGAAATGACACCTTGAAAACATTGAAAAATAATAGAGAGGAAAGCAAGCCCCTACAGAAAACTTGGCATGTGACCCACATGATCCCAATTAGCCATAGGGCATATGCAGATTAAATTGTGTCATAATAAATAGTAGAGAAACCAAACACCATTTTGCATGAGTCTGTTTTCACCATTGATCACAGCAGAATTAGCTCCATTAGATTTTTTTTTTTTTTTTAGTGAGGCAATTGGGGTTAAGTGACTTGCCCAGGGTCACACAGCTAGTAAGTGTTAAGTGTCTGAGGCCGGATTTGAACTCAGGTACTCCTGACTCCAGGGCCGGTGCTCTATCCACTGCGCCACCTAGCTGCCCCTCCATTAGATTTTAATACCTCATTCTTCAATTGCTGTATAAAGAAGGAGAAACAACATTGGAACAAGAAACTGAGAGGAGCAATTAGACGTAACCAAATTTTTGCAGAAGAAATCCATGCTAGTGATGAAAACTAAAAAAAAAAATTAAAAATCCAAGGATCAACTTTCCATATACTCAAAGACAGAAACATTTTTGAATAATTCAAAAGATAAAAAATAGCTAAAACAAAAAGATGACTGAGAAGATAATGAACTCATGTTTACATAGTCTTATATAAAATATTTTTGAGAATAGTTTATGAATATATTGTTTTAGTTTTGCTCAAAATATGAGAAGTTATTTTTGTAATACACCACATATTTATAATCGCCCAATTGATAGGATAGGGAATACATGATCCCATTAACACTATGATTTCAAAAAATTCCTTAACTAAATTGATATCTCTGAAAAGGTGTTCCCTACGGTAAGATCATACAATATCCCTTGCTATGTGGAACCTTAGAAATCACTTTCTTTAATGGTCCTATAATCATTAAGGTATGGAGAGAGATGTACTCCAAAAGTGTTCATCACTTTGATTTAGAGTGTCCTAAACAAAGTTCTACTAAAAAAAGGATCCTTCAGAAGCACATGTCTGTAGAAATCATTATACTTGTTACTCAAAAAATGTCAACAGGAAAAAACAAGTGGATGAATAATGCCTACAATGAGAGTATAGAGAGTGTAAAAAGTTAATTCATCAGTATATATCATGCAAACAAGCATTATTGAAGTGATATAATCTGAATTCAGAAGCAAATAGGAGGAAGAGACTCACTTGGATCTAACTTTTGAAATTGGGCAACAACTTCAATGAATCTAATATACTACCTGTTGTCACAGCATATCTTTTAACATGAGTTTTCCTCCAGTGATATGATACCACTGGTAAGTCATGGAACACAACTCTCACAACATAATTGAAATGACATGTGACCTAAAGGACAATGCAAGGACATGCACTGAAAACTTGCAGACCCTCATTACTAGATCTGAAAATGGTAGCATAAAGAAGTCTGAAGCTTTGGACAGTGCCTCTCATCCCACCCCCACCAGATAAGCAGAGCCCAACTTTAACTTAAAGTTCAAAATCAAGAAATAGGACAGAAAAATGAGCAAATACCCCTATCCCTACCACAACTACCACCACTACCAATAACAACAACAACAAAAACAACAAAAGAACTTGACCATAAAAATTACTATGATAGCAGGGAAAACCAAGACACAATCTTAGAAGAGTAAATATGAAAACATTCACAAACAAGCAAAGCCTCAAAGAGAAATGATAATTGGATTTAAGCCCAAGAAGAGTTCCTGGAAGTGCTAAAGAAAGAAAAATAGGGAAAAGCAGTGAAAATGATGCAAGAAAATTATGAACAGAGAATTAAAGCTTGGTAAAAGAGGTACAAAAGATACTGGAGAAAATAACACCTTAAAGAACAGAATTAGCCTAGTGGTAAAAGAGGCACCAAAATTCACTGAAGAAAATAAATCCTTTAGAAGCAGAATAAGTCAAATGAAAAAGGAGATACAAAAATTCATTTAAGAAAATTAAAAAAAAACTCCTCTAAAAGAAGAATTAGCCTAATTGTGTGTGTGTGTGTGTGTGTGGGGAAATACAAAAGCTTACAAAATAAAATAAATCTTTAAAAATTAGAATTGTGAAAGGGAAAGCTAATGACTCCATGAGCCATTAAGAAAAAAAAATAAAACATTGTCAAAAGAATGAGAAATAAATAGTAGTTGTGGAAGGCTATGTAGAGAGCAAGCCCTTGAAAGAGGGAAACCATTTGGAGGAAAAGAGTCAGTAACAGAGTAGGAGTAAAATCAAACAGGGGTTTCCATTTGATTCAAAGAGTTAAATGTCTACTCTATCTAAGGTATTGTGCAAGGTACTGCTTGTCTAATTTGATTCAATTAAGACCTTGGAGTAGGGGTTGGCAAACTATTGCTAGAGTGTCAAATCCTGCCTGAAGCCTGTTTCTGTCTGACCTCCAGCTAAAAATGTTTTTTTAAAAAAACCATATTTAAATATTTTAAGAATTTTACATGTATACATATATACATGTGTGTATACATGTACATATGTATGTGTGTATGCACACACATGTGGATTGTGTGAGTATAAAATTCAAACACATTTAAAAAAATACAGCTTTCTGAAAACAAAAAGAGGGTGGGCTGCGTTTGACCTGAGGCTGTAGTTTTGCTGACCCCTGCTGTCCAGTAATAAAGTCAGTCAATATGTTAACTAGCATCTATTAAGAACTTTTATGTGCCAGACACTGAGTAGAAGAAAAGCAAGAGTTCTTCCTCTCATGAAGCTTACAGTCTAATGAAAATGAAAGGCCTTTTTCACTAGGGAGAAACTATTCAGAAACATAAAAATCTTAATTTTTAAATACTAATTTAAATACTGCATTTCTGATAAATATTATGAAGGATTTTTCAGCAGGCAGCCCCAAAATGAAAAATGGTCCCAAGCTCCCAAACCCACCCCCACCCCCCCCAAAAAAAAGAAGAAAGAAAGGGAAAAAATGGAGAGGAGGAAAACCTGTTGCAGAAATGAAACAAATGAAAACTCCTGACTCCTGATATCAGCAAATGGTTTTCCTCACATACTTCTATCCCTGGATATTTGGTCTACAGAATCATTTCACTGTCCCACTGTCACTTTTCCTCTTCTATATCCTTATCTACATTAACCTATTTCCTGATCATTTCCTGCCCCTACTAATAAAAGCTTACATTTGAAAGAAGTGAGGCTGAATATTCATTTGATTTTTGTTTGTTTTATTTTATTTTAACTTGTGGAATCCTTCTTCTAAATCAGACTTCATTTTAGGTAATAAAGGACCCCCTGACAAAAATAATTCTACTGACAACTGCAGAACATTTCCTAGGAGTCAAGGATATTACCCATGGAGTTAAGATCGGAGAAGGAGGTCAGAGGTAACATGCAGGGCCTTCTGGGTGCAAATCCACATGTAGATTATTTTTTAAAGGTGTCATTTCTGTGAAAAAGGAAATAGAGCTAGACTAGCCCCAATAGACAGCTATGAAAGTACAGAAAAAAAATTTGAAGCCTTAGAAACAGACAATGAGAAATAGTGGTAAGAGAGAAAAGGCCATGAAATGGGATAATTATCCAACCCAGCAAGCATTTATTATGTACTTGCTCACAACATACCACGTTAGGTGCTGAAGATATAAAGAATGTGAAGAGTTCCACTTCTCAAGGAGTTTACATTCTATTTGTGGGTTAAGATACATAAATAAATAAGAAAGTTAATAAATACATACATACGTAAATAGTAAGAATGATGATTTCTGAAGTGGCTGCATCATTCAAATTTTCACTGATTATTTCCATTGGGCTAGAACCAGTTCCCACATTTCACATAAACGTACAACTTCAAATAGTGCATATTTGAATAATGCTACCATTTGTTGAGCTTCATTATTTGCAGTAATAAAGAGGCTTCCTAGAGGAGGTGACACCAGAATAAAGCCCAGAAGGAAGGCAAGGATTCTCAGACCTGGATGTGAGAAAGGAGTGCATTCCAGAGGGCATTGGAGAGGGGATGGGGAATGAATGTCTAGCAATAGGCATTATCTAATACAGTCTAGAATCAAGGCCTACAAAGGGAAATTCCAAGACCAAAAATTGGACACTTGTTGAATGGAGCATGATAAGCCTTGTTCTGAAGGTAGATTCACTGCAGTAAACAAACAATCCTTGAGGAGAGCATTGTGACTTCAAGAAGCCAGCTAACAGCGTTTAACATAAGGCTGACCAGCACATCCATGTCCTCCAATACCTGGTATAATTGAGAGTTGACCACATATCATCTTGTTAAAAACAAGCATCTTTCTATGATTTTATAGCTACCTTCTTTCCTAAGGAATACCAATTTGAAAAGCAGAACAAGGCAACCTACTTATTTTTTTTCAACCACATTGAGAGTGACCCACTGCAAACACATCTTTCACAATCCTGACAGCTGGTCAAAGGCTTTCTGGGCAGATAAAATTGCAACTATTTTTCAAAAACCAATTCCCTGGTAAAACAAACAAACAAAAAACATTTTGCCTAAAAGTAACCCTAAAACAACAGTGAATATCCCCTCTAAATCAGGATAAGCTATTGGAATAGTGGTGTCAAAATATTAGTATATCTTTTCCACTGTTTTTGTTCTTTCTATATTTGGTAACACCAGTTATTTAAATCTAGTTCATTCATTTGATCTTTCTGAATTATATTCTCCTGGTGAAAGACAGCCAAGAAAATTTCTGTTTAAGTCCCTCTAAAATTAACTGTTTCTGCCTAGCCGTTGCTAAATCACACTTTACTCTTTAGATCTATTAAAAATAAAATACTTTATTAAATTTATAAAATAAAATTGCTAGCATATATAATTTTCATGAGAGACAGTATTATAAAGTATATAGTATATAGCATATAGCATATAGCATATAGCACATAGTATATAGTATAAAGTATAGAGGAACCAGACAGAGTGTAGGCCTCAAAGCTAGAAAGACTACGGTTCAAGAATTTATAGTAGAGTGGCTGATTTTCATTGGTGGAAAAAAATTACATGCCTGAATTTGTATACAGTGTAGATATCACAGATCAGGAACCCACAATAAAGTACTTCCATTAAAGTTATTAAGCATTTGTTTGAAAACCACTTAGCATGTAGCACTATGGGGGACACTTAAAGATGTATGCTATATACAAAATTTAAATATTTGCATTGTGAAAAAAATTGAAGAAGAGTCTTTTGGGGACACATTCACATGTAAAGATACATCTATACACCCAAGAGAAAATAAACTTTACATTGCACTGTGTATTCTTAAATTAATTGACACCAAGCAAAATTTTGTAGGAGGGGAATTTGTCTAAGGATCTCTTGCTAAATCTCACTCATTCAGTGACCTTCCATTTCCCTCACACTTACTATACCTGGTGCCTTCAACCTAAGCTAAGGAGAAGAAAATCAGTTCATTTGAACTAATATGTAAACAACTAAGATGATCTATTGCCTTTTCATGAGGCATTTGTATTTTAATAATTTGAAATTGGTCAAAATTGGTTTGACTGGTATAAACCCATCCCCTTGAATGCAGTTATGCCAATGCTAATAAACCCAGGAACTGGGCATTCTTCCCTTCTCCCCCAGCCTTTTGGTGGGTCGGCACAAGTAGAGTTAAGTTCTCTATGTCCCTGCCTCTCATTCCTTACTCCTTACTAAGCAATTTAAAAAATACATTCATTTTATTGGTCCTGGGTATACTACCCTCTTCCCTTATGGATAATAAGGAAGTCTCTAATTGATGCCAGTCAGCTCTTTGCCTAAAACTCTAATGTTCCACATCTAGAAACCACCCCACTGTTCCCTGCCCCTGTCAGTGGACAAAGTTCCATGTGGACTGCATGCCAAGAATGTTCCCTATTGGCAAATGCCAAAATTCTCTATCCATTGTGAGTAGTAATGAAGTTTTATAAACTGCTCTTTTTGGAGTGGCTCTGTCACTCTTCATCAAAATTCTCCTGTACTACAAATAGCAGATGAAAAGCCCCAAAAACTTCTAGAGGAAGAATTTGATACTTCAACAATTAGGGGCATATTTCTGAGTTAAGGGGCACCTTCTAAGGAATCCCTAGAATGATAGCATGTAAGTGGTGTCTGTCACTTGAACCCTGACACTGAGTGAGACTGGAATATTCTCAACAAATGTTGTTGAAGTTTCAAAATAAAATTTAATTGCTCTGCATCACTTTATAATACTAACATCTAGAAAAGATGGATATGTGGGTGAGTAAATGAATGCACCAATTTTTATCATGGGCCTTCAGTGTGCCAAGGTTTATGCTAAGTCCTATTTGAAAGAAGACAATGCATATAAGGTACTGGTGGCCGGGGAGGGGAGTTTGGGTCCAGGGAATCACGGGGATTGTGATGAATTCACTGTAGATCAGAATATCATATCATTTTCTTTATGATATATTTGATTTCCTGACAAAAAGAATGCAGAACTGATTTGAATTCATGGATCTTTTTTTATAATCTTTTGAATAACTTGCTTCAATCTATCTCATCATTGAATTTGTGCCATCTGACTTTTCAGTGAATCAAAAATCTGCCAAAGTCTAAAAACCTTTAACCAGAATAAGTAAATAATAGAATAAAAGATAAATATTATTGTTTAATTTCAGAATATTAAAAGATGACCTCAACTGACATCCCCATTTTACAGATGAGGAAACTGAGAGCTTTAAAGGAAGTTGGAGTAGCTCACGTATATAAGAAATAACAGGACCACAAACACACATCGTTTGACCCTTAACCCTGTACTTCTTCCACTATAGTATACTTTTACACATCCTGTCTTGCTATAGCCAATGTGTCATTTATATGTTATTATTCCCACAGCATTGAGTAAATCCTCAGATATATGACATCTTGATGGACCATTCATTGCCACAGGAGCTAATTCCACTCGGCACCCAAGATCTGCTAACAACTCAGAAATAGGCAAAAGCCACAAACAAGGGTTTTTGTTTAGGAGCTAAACATGGTTTTTAAATTTTTATATAAAACTTAAAAATCATTCTTAGGCTACTAGGCCCACTTTTGCCTTCAGATCATAGTTTGTCAACCTCTCTCTACACTTAAGAACGTGATTAATAAAATGTTAGCAATGCAAATTAGAATTTTTTTTTTTGGAAGGGTCACTGTTAAATATTTCCCAGCAAATCTCTGGGACCATGTCTCATCAGATTTTTTTTTAAATGAAAGAAACAGGGACATAATCTATTTAGAGTGCTTACTATGTGCCCAACTCAATAATGAACAATGGTGCCAACCCTAGGGTTAATGGTAGATGGTAAGAGTGTCTCTTCCATTCCATTAAGCTATCTATTGATGCCCTAATAGACCTTATAATGTCTTACTATTACCGGATGCTGCATATTTTCTAGCATCCAGATGAAATGTGAAACATTTGGATGTTTCTAAATAGGCAGGTATTTTAACATTTTTGCACATGAGACATCTGAAAGTTTGCCAGGAACTCTTGGTTCTAAAGTTCAAATATACATAGTCATCTGAGTATACATCACTTGAGCCTACATTAAATAATAAAGCATGGAATCCACCACTGTCTTCTTCTGAGGGTTGTTGTGAAGAAAAGAATTTATAGTTCTTAAAACTCTTTTTAAGTGTAAGCTAACCTCCTCATGGTTATTTGAAAACATTTTTTTTTTTATGTGAGGCAATTGGGTTTAAGTGACTTGCCTAGGGTCACACAGCTAGTAAGTGTTAAGTGTCTGAGGCTGGATTTGAACTCAGGTCCTCCTGACTCCAGGGCCAGTGCTTTATCCACTGCGCCACCTAGCTGCCCCCTCATGATTATTTTAAGATGCATCATCCATCAGAAGCAAACATCAGGATTAGGATGGAAACTGTTCATCCATTTCTAGTCTATGTGCTATTATTAAAAAGTGAGTGAGTAGGAAGCAATAGCTTGAGCAAAAAAAAAAAAAGAAAAAAGAAAAAAGAAAAAAAATAGAGATCTTGCTATATTCCAAAGTACTATTTAAGACTGAATTGGGAAATTCTGCTGAGTCTTTGATATTTTTAAAAATGAACTTGAAATTCAGACACAGACTCAAATTGGAAAGCGTGAAATTTTTGCACATGTTATTTCACACATAGCACTCATGTATGCCTTTTCAAATAAAACTACAGGATAATGAGTCACGGATGACTTTTTAGTAAGTGAAATCTTTTTGCAGTAACGTGCTAATTGCAAGTGACACTGTAGATCTGTGTGTTTATCCTGTGGTGCCATGTTGTGGGTATGGTGCAAAAGTGAGAAATACTGGAAAACATCAAATGCAAGCATCAAGTTAATTTTGTACTGCCTCTGTCTCAGGCTGATTAGCAAAAATTAAATTCCTCACAAATCAACTCATGTTCAAAAGCAATACGAAAGTACTATATTTCTGATTATGAGCAAACCAAATTCGAGATATTTATGCAACGTACTCATGTATAAATAAAATTACTTCAAACCACTTATGTTGGAAATTGTAAGAAAAGAGCTATCACACAACAGAGGAAAGTAATGCTTCCATTTAACTATTGTTGGGATTATTTGCTCTAATATTTAATTGTAAGTATTTGAAGTGTTCCTACACATATATTCAGTGTAACTTTAAGAAATTATTTTGGTGGGTTATTTTAATATGACAACACTAGATCAAGTTCTTGAAACTACCAAAAAAGTTCAAAACTGAATTTTTGCAGGCAAGTGCTCAAACAAATATAATCAAAAGAAATAGATAAGATAGAAATAGAAAAATCTAACAAAGAAGATAATATAGCCTAGACTGAGAGATGGAAAGGGATTTTTCAATTCATTTGACAATTAAGATTTACATTTTCCACCCTCTTTGTTGCACAGTTCAGGAAACCCAAGCCAAAGTAGATGAAGTGACTTGCCCAAGGACACAAAAGTAGTAAAAGAAAAAGGCAGAATTTGAACACAGGAGCTTTCATATCAACTCCAACATCCTTTCCACTGGACTTCATAATGTAGCTTAAAGTGAAGTTTTTATTATCTCACTGATTATTTGAATGAGAATCCAAAATATAGCCAATGTATAACTGAGAAACTAAGATATTACTCCACAATTAAAGCATCCCTTTCTCTCTTTTTAAAATTCATTTATTTATTCGTTTCCATTACAAAATCTATAGAGAGAGGCTAAATTAGCTAAATTTAACATGTAGACATACATGTTGTGCATGCTTTGTGCATATATATGTAAGTATATGGCAAATACAACAACAAATGAATAATAAATAAGTAAACATATGCATGCATGCATATGACATTAAAGCTTGAACATGGAAAGTGGTTTGAGGGATATAAATTACATGGAAAAAAATATGATCAGAAGTCAATAGAAAAAACTCTAATATGTATAGGTACAAAAGTCATTCTTCAATAGATAAGTTGTCAAAAGACTTTAACAATTCTGTAAACATTACATATATTATCAACCACATGAAAAAATTATTCCAAATCATTAATAATAAGAGAAGCACAAGACAAAGCAATTCACTTGTCAAAGATGAAGAAAGGAAAGAATGGTCAATATCATAAGGATTGTGTAAAAATGTTTACATTAGTACATTGCTGGTAGACCTATAAATTGGTACAATCATTTTAGAAAGCAATTATGCAAATAATGTTACTAATTATCTATGCCAGAAGACCACGATACATATCATCATCTTTATTTCAGCACCTTAATAGACATAAAGCCAATGCCATTCAACTGGGGAATGCTGAACAAATTGTGGTACATGAATATTACTGTGCTTTAAGAAATGAATATGCTGAATAAAGGGATGCAAAGGGCAGTTAGCAGACTCAATGATACAATGACAACAATAAAAATGGAAAGAACCTCTACCATAATCAATCAAATGTAAATGGACAATAGAGATACCTACTAGTACAGTGTATAGATCACCTGGCCTTCCATTAGGAAGATATGACTTCAAATCCAATCTTGGACATTCACTTGTGTGACCCTGGGCAATTCACTTAATGTTTGCCTCAGTTTCCTCAATTGTGAAATGGGGATAATGATAGCAGTTACCTCCCATGCTTGTTCTGAGGATCAGGGGAAGTTATGTGGTACAGTAGATAGAGCACTGGCCCTAAAGTTGGGAGGACTTGAGTTCAAAGCTGATCTCAGACACTTACTAGGTGTGTGACCATGGACAAATCACTTAATCACAATTGCTTTTAACATCCAGGAACCATCTTTAGTCTTTCTAATAGATATCTTGCCACTGGAGCTAAATGGCTCTGGAGGAAAGAATGAAGTTGGTGACTTTGCACAGCCCTCCCTCACTTAAATCCAATTCACTACAAGTGATGACATCATTCCAATGTCATGGTCCTCTTCAAGAATGGAAATAACAACAACAACATATATGAGGATCAAATGAAATAATATTTGTAAAAATAAAATTGTTCTTATCATAGTTCCTAGTAAAGAATAGGCAGTATGCTTATTCTCTTCCTTTCCATCACAATTATAAAGACCAAGTATGCCTCGCCCCCAAAGATGAGATAAGAGATTCTCATGTCACTCCTGTGCAAACGTGGTAGGTGCAGAGGTAGGGTTATGCTGCATATATTTCTATCAGTCAGATTTTCTGAATTTTTTTCGTTCTCTTTTTTCATTTAAAAATATTCTTTGCCATATGGGTTAGTTATGTGGGAGGGGAAATGGAAGGCATAATGGAAGAAATCTTTTTAAATGGAAAAAATAATAAAACATCAGTAAAATGCGTGTGTTTTTTAAAATAATGCTAAGACGTTTACTATAATGAATTGTTGCTCCTGGTACACCTAAAGAATAATCCTGAGGAGAAGTTATGATTCTGTTTCTATCTAGTAGTCTGAAAGCAGTTATAATTGAGGGTTTTGAAAGGGGGGTAGAATTGGTGCCCATTAAGTTAAAGAAATGATCAGTTTAAAGATTTGACTGAAATGAACAATGATATTTTAGGAAACCAATTTTTAATCCCAAATCCAATTCTTATTTGCTATTTGACTTTGAAAAGGTGATTTTATTATGTTTATGATATAAATTTCTTTCTTAATGAAGAGATTGTCAGTCTCCCAGGATCTAAATGAAAACTGAGCATTTATCAAATAATTCATATTATTAAATCATATTGTATCACAGTTAGCAAAGAGGTTCAAAGAAACTCTTAAATGTGATGAAAGATCAACAGTTCATATTAACAAACTCACTTAGTATAATTCTCAAGAGCCTTGAACTCAAATAAATTTTAAGTACAAGTTTGGGGTATAGATCTTTGAGACTCAAATCTGAACATTTAAGTCCTCAGATCAAAAGCTGAACAAGATATAACTGAAGCCTGGTACATAGAAACTGCCACCAAAATTCTAATATAATGATCAGTTGCCTGTCATGGTGAATAAAAACACACTCAACTACTTTGAATCTAATGAAATAATGATAGAAAAAAAGGATATCCTTAATTCTCTGACCTCTCTAGCTTATGATTGGAACATATTTTATTTATTTTTTTGGGGGGGTGAGGCAATTAGGGTTAAGTGACTTGCCCAGGGTCACACAGCTAGTAAGTGTCAACTGTCTGAGGCTGGATTTGAACTCGGGTCCTCCTGAATCCAGGGCCAGTATTCTATCCACTGTGCCACCTAGCTGCCCCTCATATTTATTTTTTAATCTACTCAAATGAAAAGCATCTAAGTATGGGCAAGCAGCTATTAATTTGGTCTGAAGTTCATATGATTTTGACTGATGGTACAAATAACAGAAATAATTGCAAGCATATTAAAAACAATAATTTCTGTCAGGTTAATCTCTTTCTTCTTGCTTCTTATTCCTCCAGAGACACTTTGTTGCCATAAATATTAATTATGAATTTTTCCTACCTACATCTACATTTGTCTTCTTTTTTTCCATTTACTACTTTAGGACAGCTTGTGCTATTCTCCTAGAGAGCATATGTGTAGAGAAATAAATATCTAATGAATAAATAAAGGGGAATTAATATGAGATTATGGTTTCGCTAACTGACATTTTTATAAAAAAAAATTCTCTAATTATTTTCTTATTCCACAAGGACTATCCTATCAGACTTTTCTCTCACTAGCATAAACGAAAACTACTCTTTAGAGGTACTGATGGATGGTAGAAGCAAGAATAAAAATGATTACAAAAAGGTTTCATTTATTTCCTAATTCACTTTGAAAGGCATGAGAATGCATTCCATTCTAAAGTGTGTGTGTCTATGTGTGTGTATTTGTGTGTATGTGCGTGTGAGAGAGACAGAGACAGAGATTTTTCCAGGAAAGTGGACACTGAATATAGTTCGAGCAAAAGGAAAAGAAAAAAGAAATCTTCCTTTGAGCATGCCAATTTAGAAATCAAAAATATATACACCCATTCTCCTGGTCTAATTTTCAAATTTTGCAAGGAGCAAAATTTCGATTGCCCATGAAGATTTTTGCCTAACCTCCATGGATGTTTTGTCCCTACCTTGTAATTAAAAACAGCAAGTATATAATGATGAAAAAAGTGGGAAAAGGGGATTGTTCGCCATATATTTTTTTAAACAAAAGTTATATTTAGATTTGGCAGAGAACAAAATAAGCAGAGATGGCTATTTTACTTTAACCAGGTGATTTTTTTCCCTCCTCAATATTCTATTTTCTGCTTCAGATGCTTTCATCTAAATCCATGAAAATTAGGTCACATTTTTTTTTCTTATCCATGAACTATCTTTCCACTGAGGAGCTTCTATCTTGGTATTTGGCTAGATCTAAAAATAGTTCTACCAAAGTGCTAAATCGTAAGAGTTTAGCATAAATATAATTAGTCTAATTCTCCTTTCTTTTCTTTCTTTCTTCCTTTTTTTTTTTTTAGCAAAAGGGCAACTCTTTAAAAGGGGTTTGTCTACTGTTGTGTCCTTTATTTCCTCTTTTACTGACTCTTCTCTTTAGCCCTGTACAGCTGAGAGTAAAGAAACACCACTAAAGTTCTCTCTGTATTTGCACTAATGAATTACTTCTTAGGGAGGATTGAATATAGTTGAATGGATGTAGAAATGTGCTTTATCTCTAGCAGATATATGGCATCAAGTATACAGCTACTGGTTCTCCTGAACTTGCTTCAGCTGAACTATTCTTCTTCTTCTTTTTGTTGTAAAATGGATTGAGGCACTGACGATATACCTATCAAATTTATGAATTACTTCAAGCAAATAGAAGACATAACACAGCAAATGACAGAATTAGGATTCAAAGAGTCCACAGAAGTCACTTGCATCAAAGCTAATAAAATGAAATGTAATAGGGATAAATGTAAAATCCTCCCACTTGGGTTGATAACCAAATGTACAAATACAGTTTTTGTGGAGACCAAACTAGACAGTACATTTTATCAAAAAGATCTGTGTGGGATGCAAGCTCAATTTCAGTCAGAAGTATTATATGGAAGTTAAAAAAAATAATAGTTAATATAGTTTCAGGCAGCATTAACAGAATACAGTGTCAGGCTCAAAGGAAATAAGGGTCCTTCTGTAATTTTCACTGGATAGATCATATATCACACATTGTGTCTGGGTCTGGATGTCCCAAATTACAAAGGATGAGTTATAGAACATGCAGAGAGAGCTACTACAATGTCAGGGGCAGAACAATTAAAGGAACTGTGGATAATTTTTTTTTTGTGGATAATTTTTTAAAAAAGGTAACTTCATGAAAAAAGTTGCACTTGAGATGGATGTCTCAATAACTACCTTCAAATATTTGAAGGCTAGAAGGTAGAAGATAGGTTAAATTTTTACGTGTCCCAATAGAGCAGAACTAGGTGTATTGGGTCTGTGGAGGAAGTTAGAGAGAAGTGATTTTAAGTTCCTTATCAGAACCTAACAATTAGAGCTGTCCAAAAAAAATGGAATACTCCAAGACCTTGAGTTGTTGACCTCTGAAAATCTTCAGGTGTTGGCTGCATAACCTCTTTTAATCTGTTTTAGAGGATATCCATGCATTACTAAAGGTCAGACCATTTGACCTATAAGGCCCCAAGATTCTGGATATAAGCAAAACTCAGCAAGATAGGAAGGGATACTGAGTTCCAAGCTGAGCAAGCAGACTTATCCCAAGAGAAGTGTAGCTAGGTTAGAGCAAAAGACCTATTTTAGGCTGGGAAGAAAGGAGAGTATAGATCTGAACTTTTATTGCATGGAAGTTTTAACATGAGTTTTAAATCTGGGCAAGTACTTAGGACATTGGGATTAGTATTAGAGCCAAAGATTTGCTGAGTCTATGCATGACATGGCTCCATATTTGCCCATCATTTCAAGTATTCAAGTGAATTTCTAACAACTATAACAATGTGATAGGACTCTAGAATCTTCCAGGATATGTTGTGAAATCTATATAAATAAACTTTAAAGCAATTTAGTAAAAATCATAAAATATCAGCAATGACATCTACTCTACTCACCTGCCAATGTTGTGCTGGATATCATATAAGAGAAAGAACCTTGTAAACAATGAAACATCATGCAAATTTAATTTTTTGACAAAACATCATGAAATTGATTAAATATTACTCTGGTGCCTTCCATGGGCATGAACTATGTTAAACGTAGGTATACAAAGAAAAAAAACCAAATAAATGAAAATCAATTAAAAAAAAAAAGTTCCTGCCTACAAGGCAAGTTGTCAATGGCTAAAATCTTGCTTTGTAATGATCTTGGTTAAACATCCAGCAACTGACATTTCTATAACACTAGTGAAATGTAGCCAAACACCTCTGGTTTTCCATTGACTTATCGCGTGATGCAGAATAAAACTCTAGACAAAGTGACTATGCATGCCCTATCTTTACTGGGTAGGATAGGTGTCCCCATGGTTATCAACACAGAGTAGAGAGAAATCAAACAGTGAAGACAAAAGAGATTTTTAAAATTACTTGTCTAAAATATGCCTGTTGGAAACCTTAATTTTTATTGCATTTTGTATATTCCAATTCTCAAAATAATTACTTGTTACCCATGCATTCCTTTTGTTCTTTTGCTTTTTTCTCATTAAGGAGAGGAAAATATTTTCTGTCAAGTTCCTTACTTTTTTCTGATCAGGGAAGTCAGTAAAACATGTGGGACCTGCCTATTGTAAGAAGAAGCCTTGATGTCAAAGTGATGAACTGAGAGGTACCCAACATATCTATGTGACATGTATTATCATGCCTCTCCATGGTCAAGTGGAACACTGAGGCAGACTAAGGAGTATGCATATATGGATGAATGTGCTCAACGAAAGTTTACCTGGTTTCTATCATTCTAATGGGCACTTATATTCACAACTTTGGTGTCATCCTCAGCTCCACCCTGTCACTCACACCACATATCTAAACAGCTGCCAAATTTTGTCCTTTCTAACTCAACAACATCTCTTGCATATATCGCCACCCTAGTTCAGACTTTCATCATCTCCTGGCACAATTATTGCAATATCTTCTTAATTGGTTTCCTTGCCTTGGGTCTATACTCAACAAATGATTTTTCCACCAAAATCCAGGTCTGGTCATGTACACAATAAACCCCCAGAGACTTCCTATCCCATACACACACAAACATATCTATACATATCTACACACACACACACACACACACACACACACACATATATATATATTTAAACTCTTTACCACATGGCCACAACTTATTTTTCAAACTTTATTATACATTATTTTCCTTTAAACACCCTACAGTTAAGTCCAATGAGACTGGTCTATTGACTTTTCCTTATACAGGGCATTCAATTTCCCATCTCCACATATTTACACAGGCCCTTCCCCATACATGCCATGCACAGCCTCTTAGAATCCTTGTTTTTTTTTAATGACAGCTTAAGTGCCAAGTTCTTGATCAACCCTTTTCTGATTCCCAAAGTTACCAGTGCCTCCTTGGCAAAATCACTTTTTACCTGCTTTGTATAACCCTATATATGTACATATAGTCTTCCCCACTTGAAGGTAAATTCAATGGCAGGACTGTTTTACTTCCCTTATGTCTCTAGTGGATAGAACAATTACTTGCACATCGTAGGCATTTAATACAAAGAAGGAAATGACAAGGCACCTCGGGGTCTTTGCCAACAGAAACATCAAATGGGGTCATAAAGAACTGGGCACCATGGAAAAATGACTTAACAGGAGGCATTTAATAAATACTTATTGACTGACTGCCGCCACCCATGCTATGCATTTTTCCATTCATGAGACAAATTCCTATAAAAGAATGGATTTTCCTTGAGTACATTTAAATTGTTTTATGTAATAAGAATATTATTCTAAAAGCTACATTACAGGATTCGTGTTAAATTGTGAAAGAGTAGAATAATTCCCTTCCTCTCTCTATGGATTGGATCTATGAGTGTTTCTGTAAGTGAATGGTCAAGAGAAAGGAGAGAAGGTAATTGTCAAAAGAGTTTCTATATTTTTATGCAAGGCTAAAAGGTCTATAAAAGACATGAGGCACTAAATCCAATTCAAATCTGAGGCCTTCCTAGGAATTTGTTGCTGTGTTCCATATCCATAGCATATTTTTATAGGTGTGCTTGCACTGTATGCTAAATGGATACACACATTTAATTATAAAGAAAAATGTTGTCTGCAATGCTGAATAAAGCTAGTCGTCATTCTTATTCCTTCAGGTGTGCCAGCAACTCTTTACTAACTCCTGACATTTGTAGTTCAGGACCCATCTGAAAGGTCAACAAAGACTGCTTTATATTGCCACATTGCCTCATGTGTTCTTCCTACCCAACACTGAACAATATTCATTAAAGAAAAGAGATCATATAATGTCATGGAATTTTCAACAACTTTAAATAACTTCTAATTAAATTATGCTTACCATTATACAGTGACCCTTGCTTATATAAGTGGACCTGTTGAAATGAAATATTTTTTTTTCTTTCATCAAATCAAATTATATAGAATTAGCAATCCATGTGAATCCAGAAATAATATTTTTGCTCTATCTTGAGTAGTCGCAAATGTTTATATCCCCTGAACCAAAAGTGACTGTGTTGGTTAATTTTTGTGTTTTTAATGTCCTTATTCCTTCAAGAGGAAATAAGATGTACCATAAAGAACACAAGATTGGGATTCTTTTGAGCCGTGGGTTTAAGTGTATTTTCCCACTAATTCAGACTAAAATGTGGCTTTTGATAAATAACACCATTTCTCTGAAGCTTTTTCCCTAATCAGTGAAATGTGGGAGTGAAATAAATGACATCTAGGGACCTTCCCAGCTATAAAATACCACGACTTCCTTCTCTTTTTTCAAAAGAAGAACAGGGGGGCAAGAAATAACATTATTTTCCATTAAAATATCTTTACAGAAAATTCCTAGAGTCAAAGAAAATGAAATAAAAACAAAATAGAAAAACTCATCTGTTATAAGCATTTTGCTCCTATCCTGATTATTTTCAATCTCTCTGTATATATATATATATATATATATATATGTATATGTATATATGTATGTGTGTATATGTATATACATACACACATACATATATATATATGTTCACACCTGCCTATGAAAAAATATTATATTGCAGTAATGGAGACACCACAATTTAGATTTTTCTGGATGTACCATTTATTTGGCTGAAGATACTTCTGCAATTCTCTAGTATGTTTTTTTTGGGGGGGGGAGGGCTTTTTTGCAGGTCAATGGGGGTTAAGTGACTTGCCCAGGGTCACACAGCTAATAAGTGTCAAGTGTCTCAGGCCGGATTTGAACTCAGATACTCCTGAATCCAGGGCCGGTGCTTTATCTACTGTGCCACCTAGCCACTCCTCTAGTATGTTTTTAATTGCATTCTATTTGACTTTTTGGTTCCTTAAGGCAAACTGATTCAATATTTTTTGTGAAACACAAATGGGAAAATATAAAAAGAATGTGCTCAAAGTATTAACACCATTTGTTTTGCAGCATAATACCTAAATAAGGAAGATAAAAGCACCCACAGCGATCAGTTAAGAAAACATAGCATGAATAATTAGGGCAGCTAAGTAGCCCAGTGGATAGAGTGCTGGGCCTGACTGGAGAAGGAAATGGCAAACCACTCTAGTATCTCTGCCAAGAAAACCCCAAATGGGGTCTTGAAGAGTCAGATGTGTCTGAAATGACTGAACAACAACAAAGCATGGATAAAGTCCACAGGTACAATCTTCTTTATGGTTTCCTAAAAATGAATTAAAATAACAAGGTACCTATCATTTCAAACATTGGTTTGAATGGGCATCACTCCCTCTAACAAATGCAATATAGATCCTGTGATTTGAATGAATCATAACATTTAAGGTAAGATAATTATGAAGTTTGTTGGTTTTGTTCTTGTTTTTCTCAATGCTTGACCATAGTTGTTATTGTTTGTTTGTTTTTTCTCCATCCTAACTTTTTCCATTCTCCTAGATACCCTTTGCTCCATTCAGTGGTGTTCTTATCTCTCTTGCTCTTGTATAGACCTTTTGCTTTCCATTTTTTACCCTTTCACATCAATCTTTCCTTCTTGTGTTCTACCTAAAATATTATTTTCCCTTTCTCTCTGTGTGTATGAATTTGATCCATCCTTTAAAATGCAGCTGAAATTTCTCCTCCTCTATGGAATATTCCCAGACCACGAAATAATCATTTTACATCTCCTTCCTTGGAATTTGTCTGTAGTCATGTTAAATCCAGCAAGTGGGTTACAATCACCTAGTTACCCTGAATTATACTTTCCTATCATTTAGTTTGGTAGTTGCTATTATTATTAATGGCAATACTGTTGGAGGTCAAGACACATTTGTAAACAAGTATATTTTTAAGTAAAGGTAGCCTGTAAGGTAGTCTTACCTATGATGAAATCATTGGGTTACCTGACTAAATGTATCTGAGGAAAAAACATTCAGAAATGTTTCTGATAATTAGCCCCAGTAATTTAAATTTTAACAAAAATAAAAATTGAGAATAATTTCAAAAATGACCTAACTAAATCAAAGTTGACAGAAAAATCACAGCACCCGGGATCATGCAATATAAATATTTTCAACTCTAGCAGCACCTCAAATTGAAATAGCTGTTTTATTTTGCAGCACAAGTGGCAGAAAATAATAAATTATGAAAAAGGAAGCTGAGAAATAACAGTATCAATATAGAATACCTTCTCCAGCAAATGCTCAAAGACATATCCAGGGTGTCAAAGGCATGTCCTTCAATATTTAACTTCTTCACTCTTTGTTCCCCATCTCAAGTTGAACAATACGTTAATTACCCGATGAAGCATTCTAATTACTCTAACAGCTCCACTCTTACTTATAATTACTGCATCAACACTTTCTTTTTCATATGCTTCAATCTATACCTATTACATTGTCATGATGAAGACACATTAACATTATAATACCGTATAATTAGCTGATGGGCAATTAAATTATTCCACTGCTCTTGTTCCTCTTTGCCAAGAGGTTGGCTTCCAAGTTCTATTATCTCTCCTTTCTCTTCAGTTTGCTTTAGAGGTCCTCCCCGCCCCAAAAAAAGCCTCATAAGCTTTATTCAAAGCATTCTGATTGCAAATTCAAAAAGAATGCTCACTTAAGTTTGTGATGGTTAGAGAAACGGCTGCGTATTTTAAACAAATTTAAAAGTATTTTCCTTCCTCCTGTAAGTTAAAAAGTGTTTTGAAAATCTTTGAAACGGTGAAGAATAAGAGGCATTTGGTTTTTCCTTTTAATATCTTTAACATGTTGACATTTATACAGATGTTGTTGCTGTTCAGTAATTTCAATCCTGTCCTACTCTTTATGACCTCATTTGTTTTGTTTTATTTTTGTCAAAAATACTGGAATGGCTTGCCATTTCCTTCTCCAGCTCATTTGAGAGATGAGGAAACTGAGGCAAGCAGGGTTAATGACTTGCCCAGGATCACACACCAGGTAAGTGTCTGAAAACAGATTTGAACTCAGATCTTTCTGATTCCAGGCTTGGTGCTCTATCCATAGCGCCACCTAGCTGCCCTTATACAGACAGATAAAAATTATTTCACATTTAACACAGGAATATTTTTATTAAAATCATGATTTTTTAAATTTTACAACCCATTAAAAATAAAGCCTGAACACAAAGATTAGTTCATTAAGAGATATTTGTCCCAACTTCATAAGAAGTCAGACATACAGGGCACTATACTATGATATTGTAGCAAAAACAAAAGCAAACAGATTCATTTATTTATTGAATTTCCAAAACATGTGTTGCTCTTTGACTGGGCAGGTATCAGGCCAGAGCTTATGGTCTTATCTCCTTGGTGTTCTGAAACTCTCTGTGAGATAATATATCCTTTCACTGGATAAAGAGATATTTTAGCGTCATTATGAATCTAAACTAATTGAAATACAGATGGCACCAGAATGCTTGACTTCTGGGGAGTGTTGTGATAACTTTTCTTCATCTATATGAACACCAGTAGAGTTATTTGTCAGTCAGTACAAGTGAACTAAGTCATCCTTAGATAATTGTTCTCAAAGAATGTTACAGGCTATGGAAAGGGGCAAGAGGGGAAGTGGAACTTGTTTTATACGGAAGGCCAATTAAAAAAAATACTTTTATGTTTTCAGCTTTCAGCTTTACCTAGCAATATGGCAATGCAAAATCTTACATGAAAATATGGGGAATATTTGTATATAGTCTTTACAAGAAAGTATGTTGTTTTAAGGATACCTAGGTGGTGCAGTGGATAGAATACTGACCCTGAAGGTGGAAGGATCTAAATTCAAATCTCACCTCAGACACATGCTAGCTTTATCACCCTGGGCAAGTTACTTAACCCCTCTTGCCTCAAACGTCTGGGGCCATCTCAAGTCATCCTGATGTATATCTTGCCACTGAATGCAGATGGCTCTGGAGGAGAGAGTGAGGGTGGTGACTTTGTATAGCACTGCCTCTCTTAAGTTCAATTCACTCCAAGTCAAGCCATCTCCTCCTGATATCATGGGCTTCTTTGAGAATGAAGGACAAACAACAACTGGCTTCAATGGTCCTGGGCAAGTCATTTCCTGACTTTTACATTCCATCTGCTTTCTGCTGCTTCCCAAACTATTCCATCTGAATTCTGGTCACTCTCACCAACTCCTGCATTGACCTCATACCTGGGACCCTAAGCTCTTAGGTATGGTTATTGCTCAGTCATTTCAGTCATATCTAACCATTTGGGTTCCATTTGGGGTTATCTTGACAAAGACACTGGAACGGTTTGCCATTTCCTTCCCCAGCTCATTTTACAGATGAAGAAACTGAGGCCAATAGAGTTAAGTGACTTGCCCAGGGTCACACTTAATAAGTGTCTGAGGCCAGATTTAAACTCAAGAAGATGAGTCTTCCTGATCTCAGGCCCAGCACTCTATTCACTAACTCACCTTGTTGCCTTGAATATTTTGGTACCTTGCTCATAAAATGAAGTTAGTAAAAGCAGCACCAACTTTCCAGGGTTGTTATGAGAATTAAATAATATAATATCTATAAAATGCTTAGCACAGTGCCTGCCACACAGGAGGTGTTATACAAATATTACTTCTATTATTAGTATTAATAAACATTATTATGGATGAGTAATAAAAACAATTATATGACCTCTGAAATTCCTCTCGCTTCTAAAATTCTCGCTATCATAAGTAGTTTTAAAAAACACTTTGAATTGCTTCTGTCACAGAAATACAATTATCCATAATTAGATGAGTAAGAAGACCACATCACATAGTCTACCTCTTTTGGTTTAAAAAATCAAGCTCTGGGGCAACTAGGTGGTGCAGTGGATAAAGCACTGGCCCTGGATTCAGGAGGACCTGAGTTCAAATCCGACCTCAGACACTTGACAAGTACTAGCTGTGTGACCTTGAGCAAGTCACTTAACCCTAATTGCCCAGCAGAAACCACAAAAACAAAATAAAATCAAGCTCTTCTGAGAGGTATCAGCAGAGTATAAAGAGAACAGCCTTTGGTGTCAGAGAATCACAGTTCAATCCCCATCTCCGTCATTTATTAGCTGTGTGACCTTGAGTAACTCAGTTAATTTCCCTGAGCCTCTGTTTCCTCCTATGTAAAATGTAGAAGTTAGACTAGAATATTATCCCTATGGTCCTTTCCTGCTTAAAAATTCTTTAAAACATCTTCCCATAGAATGATTACTTAAGGAGTTTCTTGGCCCTTAAAAGTGGGAATGGGGAGAGGGTGTCTAGAAATGCTATATTTGATTAAGTTAATTCAGCAGTTTCTAATATGTGTAAAACACTATGAAGGGTCGGGGAGGGGAAGCAAAAAGTGCCTAAGTTTCTCCTCACAAGGAGCTTGTAATCAAGTTCAAGAGATCAGATGTGTAACTGGATAATGAAAATGGAAAGTGGGATCTCATTGGCCTCCTGAGAGAAGTGAGTGAATGCTCTGGGCTAAGGGTCACTGTAAACAGAAAAACAAACAAGACAATCCTTGCTCTAAGGGATCTTGCATTCTAAAGAAGGGGGAAGACATCCTATAAAGGGAACTAACCTATAGGAGATGGAGATTCATACTGTGCTAATGGTTTAGAAATGGCTAGGCAGTGACATGAAGTCACATTCTAAGGATCATGAGGCAGAAGTTCCCATATCAGAGCCCACCATGGCGGGGGCGGGGGGGGGGGCCCGAGGGGCTGGGATCAGGTGCATTTGGAAGGATTTGGAAATAATGTGGAGGCTTGCTTTCTGGGAAAAGGAGACAGCTAAGAGTTTGGGCAGCTAGGTGGCACAGTGGGGAGAGTGCCCAGACTAGAGAAAAGAAGATCTATCTTTCTGGGTTCAAATCTGGTCCCAAACAGAGACCCGGGGAAAAATCTCATCTCTTTCTCTCAATTTCCTTTTCTGTAAAATGGGGTTAAATAATCATATCTGCCTCCTAGAGTTGCTGTGGGGAGCAAATGAGATATTTGCAAACCTTAGAGTACTATCTAAATGATAGCTAACATTACTGTTGTTATGATTCTGTATATCCATAAGTCCTGCTGCCCAAAGCACCTCTAAAATACCAATGATAAAAATCCACTTTGAAATAACATTTCAAAGTTTACCCACAAAGCACTTTTTCTCATAAGAACTCCTTTGAGGACCTAGCACAAATGTGATTTTCCTAATTTTATAGATGAGGCATGTTATCAGAGATTATATGAGTTTCCTATGATCACACACTTCATAAATATTAGAGCCAGAACCTGACCCCAGGTTCATTGGATTCTAAGTCCAAGCTTTTATTCTTCTATACCACAAAGACCCCCATACTGTCTCTCTCTCCCAACTGCCAGATGTTTTCCCATGGAGTTCTGAGAAATTACAGAAGCTTCAAAATCGGGAAGAATCATGGCGTAAGGATTCAAAAGTAACCGTACTTCACTGTGCAGCAATAGCTTGGTTATAAGGTTACTAAGCATTTGTCACTTACTCTCTTGCTAATCATAAAATGACTATGTACGATGAACTGTACTAGGTGCTGGTGATATACAGAACCCACCCAGTCTATACCATTAAGTACCAATTATTCTTCATCTTCCCTAGACTATTTCAAACATATCACTCCTTTAAGCAAATCCCCAAATAACCTACCCCCAAAATACAAAAAATGCTGGTGATTAAAGGAAGATAGGAGCATGTGGTACTATACAATTCTGATCAGAGTATAAGATTTGGAATGTGAATAAAGTGGTGTGGAACTCTGGCTCTAATCCTTACTAGCTATAGGATTTTGGACAAGCCATCTCAATTCTTTTGATCTTGGTTTCATCTATAAAAGAGGTTGAACCAGTTTTATTTCTCTGTAATATTCATAGTTATGGTATGAATATGAGGATGTTTTCTAGAATCAAAACATTTCCTTTTAGTTCTTAAATCAGTACCAGAGTTACAAGTCATATGCGTTTCATGTTGGGTCCTTCTAAGGGAAAACACAATTTCCGTAAGATACAAATGTTAATGGAATTCTCTTACAATAAACTAATGTGGAAATTTCTATAGTTTCTACCTACTGGCATATGACATAGAGTGATCTAAGTAAAATAATGGGCAATTTGGTATTCAACCAAAGAATAAATTAAAGGATTCCTCCTTTTTTTTTTGAATGATATAGCCATAAAGTAGCAAATAATGGCTTTTCCCCGTCAACTCAAATTAGCTTTCTTCTATATAATTTATTTTGTTTTTACAGGTTTATATGAAATTGACCTGATTCAAAGCAAAAGTATAAAACATATCTCATAAGAATCATTTCCATAATTGTGTCCATAATTTTTATTTACTTGAAAATTTAAATAAGAAACAGGGACAAGAGAAATATAGTATTACATATAATTAGTATATGTAATTTATATAACATGGCAATAGAAATACTGGAAAATTAATTAAAATCTATATCTACTTCATTAGTGGTAGAAATCCTGGAAATGTTGCACTTAAGATTTTTGTTTCATAATTAAAGTAATATCATGCAAGTTGGTCAGTTTTCCCTAATATGTATCTTTTTTTCTTTTCTTTTCTTTTTTTTTTTTGTGAGGCAATTGGGGTTAAGTGACTTGCCCAGGGTCACACAGCTGGTAAGTGTTAAGTGTCTGAGGCCGGATTTGAACTCAGGTTCTCCTGACTCCAGGGCTGATGCTCTATCCACTGTGCCACCTAGCTGCGCCCCCCCCATGTGTATCTTTGCTAAATTTTCATCACTAAGAGACACAGTAATTATATTTTTTAAATAGATTTTTACTTCTATAAATGTTGCTTCTGTTACACATTCATGAAAAAAACAACCTTGAAATTTTCAAGAAATGAATACAGATTTCATCATTTAATATTACTGAGAGTATGGCAAATATGGCAATGCTGAATTCTAATGCAAAATTATATTGAGTTCAACATAATCTCAGTAAGAGGAGCTACTGATTCAATTTTGTAAGTCTCATAAGATGAATTAAAATCATTTTGGCCGGCAGTGTTCCTATTTGAAACATCAGAATGAAGGAGTGTTTGCATTTTTATAGTATTATTAGAGTGACTAATGTCCTAACTAATAAGAAAAGTAGTATCCTTCAAAGAAATGTCCCTTAATTCATGATTATGTGATAAAATAAGAAATTATTGCTAAAATATCATTTTCATCTGCTCTTCAATTGAAGTACCTCTTGTTAGCATCCTTTGGGACCCTCACTTCTTTGCACCCACTTCATAAAAAACAAAGCACTTAGAAAACCTAGTGATGGGGCAGCTAGGTGGCACAGTGGAGCGAGCACCGGCCCTGGAGTCAGGAGGACCTGAGTTCAAATCCAGCCTCAGACACTTAACACTTACTAGCTTCGTGACCCTGGGCAAGTCACTTAACCCCAATTGCCTCACTAAAAAAAAAAAAAAAAATTAAATTAAAAAAATAAACCTTTGTCAAAAACCTTATGTAAACTTTAAAAATAGCAAAATGTCCCTTGAAAAGTTTGGAAAATAAATCAAGAACAACATGGAGGAACTACTTAGTTATTTGCAAGACTATTAAAGCCACAGACAAGGGCATCTTATAAAATAATCCCTAAATCATGGCTTCCCAAAGAAATGAACACTGAACAAACTGCAAATATCTTTTTTTTTTTTTAAGTGAGGCAATTGGGGTTAAGTGACTTGCCCAGGGTCACACAGCTGGTAAGTGTTAAGTGTCTGAGGCCGGATCTGAACTCAGGTACTCCTGAATCCAGGGCTGGTGCTCTATCCACTGTGCCACCTAGCTTCCCCCCTGCAAATATCTTTTTAAAAAAAAGAAAAAGCAAAGAAAAGAAAGAAGCCATGTTTGAGAAATTTCCTAAAATTACTAAGTAAGACATCTGGCTCCCACCATAGCCTGTCAAGTAAGTATAATCTCTCCATTATATTTGGCCAGAAAGGATTTAGCATACATGGCATTATTCCTAGAATTTTGTGATCCAAATCATACTGTACTCATCTATTAACTAATTTTAAAAACAGTAAATAATAAGGTAATCTTTTAATAATATCATTTTTTGTAGACTGAGCAAACACTAATTGGGAGAGAATAGAAAAGAACTGTTTGTTTTTGTTTTTTGTTTTTTTTATTTTTTACCAGAGAACAGCAGAGTAAATGGGAAATCCCCAATATATGCTAAACAGGATCTTCTTGGAAAGAGAACATCAGTAGTTTAAGTTGCAATATTCTCAGAGAGGATACTTTTAGATGAATTTATAGCTCATAACAATTAATTAAATAAGATTCATTAGGTTCTTGGGTGCTCATAACACTGTTAGGTGGTATATTGACTACTTATATTATACTCATTACTAAATTATTCTCTCCAGATAAATAGGCTGTTCAATAATTTATGTGCTTTGTAAATCTTAAAGCATTATATAAATTTGGGCTACTATCATTATAATTAGTTTTGCAGTGTTCCCCCTATACAGCCATGTTGGTTTAGCATAAGAAAATATCACTAACATACTTCCTTATTTTTCTACCTTTAATCTTTCTCTCAAAGGTGAATTGTAAATTTATTTCATATTTAGAAAATACAGGTAATATTATATATATTTTATTGATTGATCATTTCCCTCTTTGAGAGCATACACTTGGTATGGACATATGT
Source organism: Dromiciops gliroides (assembly GCF_019393635.1). Lineage (NCBI taxonomy): Eukaryota > Metazoa > Chordata > Mammalia > Microbiotheria > Microbiotheriidae > Dromiciops > Dromiciops gliroides. Next base: position 76,918,691 of record NC_057863.1, on the reverse strand, counting down.
ATGGGGAAGCTAATGGTTATTTCTATAGAATATGTGATGGGCAAATTAAACTTTAAATTGATTAAAGGAAGATATGCAAACACTACCTCAATTTTCAGGCAACATTGTGCTAAGTGCAGTGGGTTCTGGGACTTTGGACATCCTCAGTAAGAGGTGAACATAATAGTCAACATACTAAAAATAAAATGGTTGGACTGTGCATAGTTCCAGACAATAACACATAATTGGATTGGCAGTCTTCTGGACTCATTCATGAAGTATCTCATACTCTTCTTGCGGACAAATTGGTGAGATCCAATGCAACTAAACAGTTCAGGACCAGTCAGCTGGCTAGACTCCAAGAGTAGTTTGATATTAATAGCAAGAGCTCTGTGCCATTTAACATTTTTAAATCAATGAATTTGACAGAGACAGAGATAATCTACTTATCTAATTATATCCTAAAACTATAATAACTAGGAAGAAAATAACTTTCATTTATATTACACTTTAAGTTTTGCAAATATTGCAAATATAAAATATCATTTGATGCTTACAACAATCTTGGGACGTAGGTGCCATTATTCCCATTTTACAGGTGAGAAAACTGTGGCAGATAACAGTTTAGTGACTTGCCCAAGGTCCCATGGCTAAAAAGCATATGAAGGTTTACTCAAACTCGGTACTTCCTGACTTCATGTGCAGAGGGATATAAGCTCTCTAACCACTGCTCTGCGTCTCTGACTCTATAAATGTGGGAAGGATCACTAATACCAGATGAAAATCAGGATTCAAAGAGGATCTTGACGGGGTAGAGAATTACACCAAAGCTAAGACAAAATTCAATAGAAAGAATAGTCTTTCAGGGCAGCTAGGTGGCATAGTGGATAGAGCACCGGCCCTGGAGTCAGGAGTACCTGGGTTCAAATCCAGCCTCAGACACTTAACACTTACTAGCTGTGTGACCCTGGACAAGTCACTTAACCCCAATTGCCTCACTAAAAAAGAAAAGAAAAGAAAAGAAAAGAAAAGAAAAGAAAAGATTAGTCTTTCATTTAGGTGTGGGGAAAAAAAAACTTCACAAGTATAGAATGGGGCTTAAGATTAGATAGTTTTCAGGGGCAGCTAGGTGGCACAATGGATAAAGCACAAGCCCTGGATTCAGGAGCACCTGGGTTCAAATCCGGCCTCAGACACTTGACACTTATTAGCTGTGTGACCCTGGGCAAGTCACTTAACCCTCATTGCCCCACAAAAAAAAAAAAAGTTTTCCCTAAAAGCAGGTGTTGCATGGAACAATTTCCATTATAGTCGGGAGAGTAACATGGCAGTCAAAAATGCTAATTCTATCTTGGGCCGCATGAAGAAGGACAAAGCTGCTGGGAAAGGGAAGTGAAATTGCTGCTCTGTACCCTGATGTTGTCAAACCTCATCTGGAACATTGTGTTTGGTTCTGGGCACTGAAGTCTACAAAGGACAGAGATAAGTCGAAGACCTTCCAGAGGAGCCAGCTGGTGATATCAGTGGACAGAGCCCAGTGTCAGGAAGACACGTCCAAATCTGACCTCAGGTATATTTATAAGTTGTATGTCCCTGGGAAGGTTGCTCTGTTTGCCTCAGATTCTTCAGTTATAAAATGGTGATAATAGCACCTCACTCGGTTGTTATGAGCATCAATTAAGATCATATTTGTAAAAGGGCTTACTTAGCATAGTGCTTAGCACATAGTAGGCACTTTGTAAATGTTCATTCCCTTTCTTTCATTCCCTTCTGACAAAACAACCAGGATGGTGAGGAGCCTTGAGTCCATAGCATCTGATGATCTCTTGATCTGTTTAGCCAAGAGAAGAGAAGATTCAACAGGGGCAGGACAGCTGTCTTCACATATTTCTTATATGGAAGACCTATTCTGAAAGTGTAACATGGAACAAAGGGTATAAGTTGTAAAGATACACTTTAGGCTTGATGTCAGGAAGAGCTTCCTAACCAGCTGTTCAAAGATGTAATAGGGTATCTCAACTGTTGGTGGATTCCCCCTCCTTGGTGGAGGTATGTCATACTGAGAATTCCTATCATGTATGAGTTGGGTCAAATTTATCCTGAGGTCCTTTCTAACATTCTTTCTTATGTTATCCTTACACAGATACTATGTTTGTTTAGACCCTTTTCACTTCTCACCTGGACTGTTGCAATACCTTTTAATTAGTCTCCCTAATCCTCTTTCCAAAACATTATCTATAGAGCTACTATAGTGACTTTCCTAAATTTCAGGTTTGATCATGTTACTCCCCTACTCAATAAAACCCAAAGACTATTTTTTTTTTTGGTGGGGCAATGAGGGTTAAGTGATTTGCCCAGGGTCACACAGCTAGTAAGTGTTAAGTGTCTGAGGCCGGATTTGAACTCAGGTACTCCTGACTCCAGGGCCGGTGCTCTATCCACTGTGCCATCTAGTTGCCCCACCCAATGACTCTCTAAGGCAATTAGGATCATATAAGTTTTCTGCATAGCTTTTAAAATTGATCCTAACCTGGCCCCAACCTACTATTCCAATCTTCTACATTACTCTCCCTTCCTGTACTCTATAGTCTAGTTAAACTGGCTTTCTTGTTGTTCCTCATGCATTATTGGACTCTTCCCCTACTTGTTCCCCAAACATAGAATTCTTTCCCTCCTCACCTCCACTTCATGGAATCACCAGATCCTTCCTCCACCTTCTACGTGAAGCTTTAGCCAATCTACTTCTTCCATATGGCATTTCCTTCCCCCTGGAAAAAATGATCTTGTATATTCTTCTTCTTCTTTTTTCTTTTTTGGTGAGGCAATTGGGGTTAAGTGACTTGCCCAGGGTCACACAGCTGGTAAGTGTTAAGTGTTTGAAGCTGGATTTGAACTCAGGTCCTCCTGAATCCAGGGCTGTTGCTCTATCCACTGTGCCACCTAGCTGCCCCCTGTATGTTCTTATTTATGTCCACAGTGTCTCCCCAATAGAATGTAGGCTCCTTGAAGGCAGTCGTTACTTCATTATTTTCTTTTTATTTTCAGTGCCTAGCACGGTGTCTGTCATGTACTAGGTGTTTAATCATTATTTGCTGATTGAGGAGTTCCACATATTAAGTAGATCTCAGTGGGGGATTCATGAATACACATGGATGAGAATCACATTGGATAAAAAGATAGAATCAGACAGTGACAGGAACTGGTGCACCAAATATCCATAAGAGCTAGATAACTGAGCCACCTCTATACAAAATTAAAAGAGGTTTGGTCCCTTTTAAAAGCTCCCTTTGCACATAAAACCCAGTTTGATTATCTTCAAACTTGCCTGATAGGTATGACAAAAGGACAGTGGTTATTAATTAATTTAAATTGTTTTACGTTAACCCTAGGACATTTTAGAAAGCAGAAGATATAGCAGAAGAAAGATAGAACTAAAAAAAGCTGAGGGAACATGTATTCCCACCACTTCACAAATTCTCCCTGGCCAAAATACAATGATGGGAAACAAGGCAATCTGGCCTATTGACATTTTTTTTTTTTGGTAAGGCAATTGGGGTTAAGTGACTTGCCCAGGGTCATACAGCTAGTAAGTATTAAGTGTCTGAAGCCAGATTTGAACTCAGGTCCTCCTGACTCCAGGCCCAGTACTCTATCCACTGTGCCACTTAGCTTCCCCTCCTATTGACATTTTAAATATTCTCTCCCACCCTGTCTCTCCATCTGCCACTACCACCTCTTCTTTCTATGTAATTGCAGTTACAATAAGATGGACTCTGGATTCAAAAAGTATTAGATAAGGAAGACACATAAATACTACCATTTAGCTAAACAAGTTAGGACTATATATAAATGTAGGTGAATTTCAAAGTATATAAAGTAGGCAAGTCAGTAGGGGCATCTTCCTAGCTCTTGGCTAGAGGAGGAGTAATTCTGAAAACCCTAGACATCAAAAGAATGGATCATATATATTTAGGATGAATTTGCCAAGAATAAGTAAAACAGTCTGGTAATCAGAGGATACAGAACAATCAGAGCTAGCTCAGAATGCTACAGACTTTTTTTTCTTTGAATTGTTTGCAATATTACCTATATTCTATGATCTTTCTATAGAAGAATGTTTAGATATTCAATTTTATCAATTTTAGTGTTATGAATAACACTTTTTTAAGAAGAAAAAATTCTATATCAAGTGAGTGTCTTGACAACCTGTGCCTAGAAAGTTGTTTCTAAGTATACTGAAAGCCTAAGAGCAAAACGAGCACAGCAAGTGGTCGCTAGCCATAGTGGAAGAAGTTGTTGGTTTTCCTTCATTCTCAGAGAGGACCATGACATCAGGGTGATGTCATGACTTGCATTAAAGTGGAGATACATGAGGGAGGGCTGCACATGGTCACTAACCTCACTCTCTCCTCCAGAGCCATCTGGGTTCAGTGGCAAGATATGAATGAGGATGTCTGGAGAGGGCCCCGGATGTTTAAGGCAATTAATTGGGGTTAAGTGACTTGTCCAGGGTCACACAGCTAGTAAGTGTCTGAGGTGACATTTGAACTCAGGTCCTTCTGATTTCACCATCTAGCTAGCCCAGTGGAAGAAGCATATTCCCCAAAGAGTAGCCACCTTCTCCAGGGACCACAAAGGATAACTTAATCATACAAAAGGAGGCAAAAGTTCATGACGTGGCTTGTGTTTCTTTCAGTCTATTTGGTATGTAAATACAGGACTGGTTCTCTTCAGGTATGATATATGTTAGCTGCTCCTTCACCCTTTGTGTGATCCCAGATATCAATTCTTCAGAAAGCATTGTATTCAGTAATTCCCAAATATACTAACACTGGGGAAAGATTAGTTTTTAGAAGGTAGGCTTTTGTTTCAGAAAGAACCTTGGGTAGAGTCAAGATATTTTTTTCCAAATTCCAGACAGCTATAAAGCCCCATTTTTTCCCTCTTCCTCAATTTTGTGCCTACTTCATTGTCTATTTTCAATGACAACCCAAGATATATCCAAGAAAGATAGAGATACATATATACATATATATGTGTCTACTCAAAAACATATATGTGTTAACATAGCTCTATGTCAATATGTGCATATAAATATTGATATACAGTTAATATAACTATGCACATATTCAAATGTATAAGTTCCATGGGTATTCTCCCAATTATGTATCATAGTCTAAATAGGCATAGTATTATTTATTATTATACTTTTATACTATGTACTTTTATAGTATATTATATATCATATTGTGTAATTTTATATAATATTATGTATAATAGTATTTTATAGTATAGTATAATATAATAGTATTATTATACTATTATACTTTACTTTTCCTCTGTGGAGAGTTAGGCCAAACCCCTTTGAATGATTATGGTTCTCTTTTAGGAGACTGTGAAATGTTTGGGAGCAATGGAGCAATGGAGGTACTTGGTGGATATAAAAAGGCTACAAATTTTTACAAATAGGGAATTATGAGGGAGAAGTCTGATAAAAGATGCTGTCAAGGATTGTAAGAATAGAAAAAGCCAATGGGCTGGTCACATGGGGTTTTTGGGGTGGTTTTTTTTTGTTTCTTTAGTGAGGCAATTGGGGTTAAGTGACTTGCCCAGGGTCACACAGCTAGTAAGTGTCAAGTGTCTGAGGTCACATTTGAACTCAGGTCCTCCTGACTCCAGGGCCAGTGCTCTATCCACTGAGCCACCTAGCTGCCCCCTTAGTCACATGTTAAAAGAAAAAATAAGGTTGGGGCAGGGAGCCCATATGGTATTCTAGTAAGGTCGAGAGAAAGGGAGGAAGATCCATTGCAAGTATGGTGGACCCCTTGTGATGATCTTTTGGGAAAATACAGATACAACTTTCAAAGAATCTGCATCCTTGGAGGAAAAACTCATGCTGATGAGATTGTATATTGATTTGATTATTTGATTATTCAATACATACTTCATATGTTTAATACAAATAATGATCAAAATATCTATTCCTTGTCTAAAGGGCTCAGGTATGAAGACCACAGACACAAGAGACATTTATATTGCACTTTACCACTAGAAAGTATTTTATATGACTTATTTATCATGTTCATTTTGGTCATATTTATTATGGTCATTTATGTCAGCATAGTAGTATTGTATTACATTCATATACCAAAATTTGTTTAGTGGTTTCTGAAAATATGGGCATCTATTTCTTTCTAATTCTTTAATACTACAAAAAGTGTCATAAATACTTTGATATATACATATATATATATGGCCTTAAAATATTTTATATCCTTAGAATATATGCTTAACAATGGAATCTCTGGGCGAATCATGGCATGATTACAAATTGCTTTCTGAAATGATTAAATTCTAGGCTTCTTTCCTCCTTTCCTTCTTTCTCTTCTTTTCCTTCCTTTCAATTCACAGTTCCAAAAACACTGCATTAATGCACCTGTCTTCCTACAACTTCTATAACATTTGCTATTCCTATCCTATGTCATCTCTGCCAATTTTCTGGGTATGAAGCAAAATCTGTTATTTTAATTTGCATTTTTCATTTTATTAGTGATGTGAAACAATTAAAAATGGTGATATCACCTTGTTTCATTAAAAGCATAACCCTAGTCGAAGTAGTGAAAGGTGCCTCTTTTTATGGTTATTCAGTCATATCTGATACTCCATGACCCCATTTAGGGTTTTCTTGGCAAAGATACAGGAGTGGTTTGTCATTTCCTTCTGCAGCTCAGGAAACTAAGACAAACAAAAGTAAGTGACATGTTCAGGGTTACGCTGCCACTAAGTATCTGAGGCTGGATTTGAACTCAGATCTTTCTGACTCTAAGCCTGGTACTCTATCCACTGTGCCACATAACTGTCCTAATCTGGTGACTAATCTGGTTCTTATTTCTTTTTATGGTATGACCTTTAATATTCAAGACATGTAAACATTCTACTCTTATTGAGCAGTTAGATGGCACAATACATAGAATATTGGGCCTGGGGTAAAGAAAACCTGAATTCATATCCACCCTATGACACTTACTGTCTGTGTGACACTGGGCAAGTCATTTAATTTCTGTTTGCCTTAATTTCCTTATTTATAAAATGGAGGAAACACCATCACCTACCTCCCAGGGTTATTGTGAGGTTCAAATGAGATTATATTTGTCAAGTATGTAACACATCATCAGGCATCTACTATGTGCTATATGAATGTTAGATATTATTTATCATGACCATTATTATAGTACATGGTATGAGACCTTAATATACCTAATTTGTATCACATGACTTTCCAATATCTCCAGTAATTCTTATAAAAATTGTAAATTTTCCTCCAAAGTCATTTATTCTTTCGGGTTTAGAAAACACTGGGTTTGGGGGCAGCTAGGTGGTGCAGTGGATAGAGCACCGACCTTGGAGTCAGGAGGACCTGAGTTCAAATCGGCCTCAGACACTTGACACTTACTAGCTGTGTGACCCTGGGCAAGTCACTTAACCCTCATTGCGAAGAAGAAGAAGGAAGGAGGAGGAAGAAGAGGAAGAGGAGGAAGAGAAAGAGGAGGAGGAGGAAGAGGAGGAAAAGGAGGCGGCGGCAGCGACACTGGGTTCAATTTGCTTCAGATGCTTCATCATTTAGTCTCTGCCACCGATCAGTGTTGTTATTGTTTGTTTAAGTATTCACTTATTTGTGGTTCCAGACCTCGAATTTCATTAGTTTAAGAAGCTCTGGTTGAGAAATCTCCCCTATCAATGCTGCCTGCTGCTTTCATTTCACCATAGAGAATTTGCCAGAGGTCTTGAGAGCTCATGTGATTTTCATAGTTTCACAAAGTCTATATGTGTCAGAGGCTGTATTGGAATGTATGACTTCCTGACTCCAAAGCCAGCTTTCTAACTGCTTAACCAAAATTCTATTTTTTTTCCTTGATTTTTTTTTTTGGGGGGGGGTGAGGCAGTTGGGGTTAAGTGACTCAGGTCCTCCTGACTCCAGGGTCAGTGCTCTATCCACTGCACCACCTAGCTGCCCCAAAATTCTATTTTTTTAAAAACCATTACCAAAACATCTCGATGTTTTCTTTTTCTGTTTAAGTGAGAACTAGAAGTGTTATTGTCTATCATCATTCCCAATGTATCTATCTCTGTTAAGGATATCTATCTCTCTCTGTTAAGATCACTTAAATCAGTTACATCACCCATACCCTGTAGATCATGAAACCATCCTTGATTACTTTAGTATATCATAATCTCTCTTTTCTTTGAATCGTCCCAGTTGTTGGCTATTTAACTCATTTCGTAATTAATCATCTATAGGAATGTTTCATTTATTATTGGGGAATATGCTTGTTCAAGGAGGTAATCTGAGCAAAATGTGCAGGATTGAATCCATTGATAGATTTCAAAGAAAGAATTAATGGGAGTTTGTGTCACTTCACACCTCTGTAAGCTCATTTGTAAAAATGAATTGAAAGTTACACTAAGCTATCTGAAATAATTCAAGTTTCAGAGATTAGATGGCTTGTTACGTATGCAAAATTTGCTTAAATTATGTATATTTTATATGTGTATAAAAAACTATATATTTTGTAAATAAAATAAATATAGACTAATTGTTTTCAATATAATAAATAATAATGAATATGCTACTATAACAATATACTAATTTATTTACATTTTATATATGATGCTCTGGAATATATCATATGTATAGGATACAAATAAAATTCATATATTATCATTGTTAACAATCAGTATGTTGTATAATCAATCACAAATTAATATAATATTAAAATAATATGTTATACTGATTCTATATACACATTTTTATATCTTCTTAAAAGGAGATCACAGCCCACAATAAGACCTTCTCTTTGGATGATTCCAAGTCATTATTAAAAGCAGCACAGACTGCCCTGTAATATAATGATATTTTATACACAGAGGATAGAATGTTGGACTTCGATTCAGGAAGTTCAGACACTTTTTAGGTGTGTAACCCCAGACAAACCACTTAATCTCTCTCAGCCTCAGTTTTCTCAGCTTTAAAATGAGAATAAAAATAGCACCTTCCTCATAGAGTGTTGTAAGGATTAAATGAGTTACACATAAAGCAATTTCCAAACCATTAAGTGCTATGTAAAGAGCTGGTGTATAAAGTTTTACCCTTTGAACTCTCCCTCAGAAGTGTTAAGGCTAAAATTCTAGCTAGTCTGTCTAAAATATCTAATGAGTGGTCGCCAATAAATTATAAGCTTTAGCAAGAGTTAGACTTTTAAGCATTTATTAAGGAGAATAAGAATTTGGTAAACAGAGAGAGAAAAGCCTACATTCATCTATCTATTAAAGGGAGAGCATATTTTTAGCTCCCCCCTCCACCAGAGTCCCCAGGAAAAAGCCCCAGTCAGAGCGCCAGGCTCTTCCTTCTTCCTCCCACCAGAAAACGTTACTTCCTGACGCCAAAGAAAAGATGCATGGCCTTGCCCTCAAAGCCCTTCCTTTCATGGAGGAGCTTTTCTACAGTAAGTCTCCAGCAGGTGGCGTCATTCCAATCGTTACAGAAGTAAAAGAGGAGAGAATGCAGTATTTGTGACCATGGAACCTAGGTTTAAACACTGTCTCTGTAATGACTATGCTTTTGTGACTGTGGCCAAGTCATTATACCAATCTGGGCTTCTCCTTTTACTGGTGTATAAAATAAGCAGATTGACCTCTATGATCTCTAAGTGCTGGTTCTAAGCACTTCTGTATTGCTTCAGTACATGTCTTTCCTCTTTTACTTCTGTCTTTTTTTTTTTTGTATATACAATTCCCAATTCTCTCCAGTGGCTAGGACATAGAATAGCATGCCTCTACCCTGCCATCATTTTGTTGCTATAATATTATTTCCTTTGATATGCATGCTATTCTATGTCCTAGCCACTGGAGAGAATTGGGAATTGTATATACACACAAAAAAAGACAAAGGCCCTACACTCTAATTGCAGAGAAGTATATTCAAGTATATTCAAGCTAAGTATAGAGGAAATATGAGACTTACTCATAAGTGTTGTTCTGAGGAAAAAAATGATAATATATGTAAATATATATTCCATATAAATATTATGCTATATGTATACTATACATGCTATATAAATAGGTACATATACCATATAAATATTAGCTATCATCATTATAGCAGCTCGGGAGCACAATGATAAACTTCCTTCAGAAGGTTGTGTTTCAGCTGATAAATCACCAAAGTGTAAAAGGGAACTGGCCAGCAACCCTAGTGATTATGAGCATGGGCTTAGTGTTCAGCAGATGAGGTCCTGGCATGGATTTTGGAGCAGGTACAGACATTTTGTAACTGGCTTAGGTCTTAAAACCAGGTGATGAGGAGCCAAACTCTTATTAGGATGTGTACTCAGAAGTGGGGTACATTCAAAATGGTCCTTGCTGTCCAGTATCAACTGTTTTTTGGCACAGGCTAATATATTGGAATTACAAGCACCAGAGAAGACAGATGAGCTGCTGGTTATCTATGAGTTTAAGAGAGATCTTTGGTTCTTCCTTATTCCAGGCCATGATGAAACCTACAGTACAGGACACTGAAATTATTTATTTTTGTTAGATCCATGGTTTTTCTTGCTTTTCAGTTAAAAAGACTAGAAATAGTTATACTCTTGTGAGTTTCAACATGCAAGAACAAGCCTCTGTAAGAGCCACAATCGGAGTCCAAGCTGGGCATTGTGGTCAGACAGTCTAACATTGAGTATCCAAGGAATGACCCTCAGGATCAAGACAATAGTAGTAGAGACACAATCTCATACACATTTGGAAGTTAACTTGGTGAAACCAATGCTATTTAGAAATTGCATTAAGTCTGAAAACATCCTTTCCAGGGAATGAAGTGATATATGGGAGAATATGCCTCTTTTAGGGCAGCTTAGTGGATAGACTGCCAGGCCTAGAGTCAAGAAGATTTATCTTCCTAAGTTCAAATCTGGCCTCAGACACTTACTAGCTGTGTGCCCCTGGGCAAGTCACTTAATCCTTTTTGCCTCAGTTTCTTCACCTGTTAAAATGGGCTGGCGTGGGAAATGGCTATCCACTCAAGTATCTTTGCCAATAAAACACCTAATCAGGTAATGAAGAGTCAGAAACAACTGAACAATAACAAATGCTTCCAGTTGTTGTGAAGGGTGCGTGGTACTTGCTAAATTTTAAAAGTAAACCTCTTGGGGCAGCTAGGTGGCACACTGGAAAAAGTACAGACCCTGGATTCAGGAGGACCTGAGTTCAAATCCGGCATCAGACACTTGGCATTTACTAGCTGTGTGACTCTGAGCAAGTCACTTAACCCTCATTGCCCTGCAGAAGAAGAAGAAGAAGAAGAAGAAGAAGAAGAAGTAGTCTTAGTAGTAGTAGTAGTAGTAGTAGTAGTAGTAGTAGTAAATATCTTCTTATAAAAGCTAAATATGTGAAGTATTGAAATGGTATTGGACCACTTTTGGGTCTTTTTCCCAAAGAAATCATGGAAAGGGGAAAGGGACCCACATGTACAAAAATATTTATAGCTGCTCTTTATGTGGTGGCAAGGAATTGGAAGTTGAGGGGATGCCCATCAATTGGGGAATGGCTGGACAAGTTGTGGTATATGAATACAATGGAATACTATTGTGCTGTAAGAAATGATGAGCAGGAGGAGTTCAGAGAAACCTGGAGGGTCTTGCGTGGGCTGATGATGAGTGAGATGAGCAGAACCAGAAGAACATTGTACACAGTATCATCAACATTGAGTGTTGATCTACTGTGATGGACTATATTCTTCTCACCAATGCAATGGTACAGAAGAGTTCCAGGGGACTCATGATGGAAGGGGATCTCCAGGAAAAAAAAAAGAACTGTGGAATATAGATGCTGAATGAACCATACTATTTCTTTTGGTTTTGGTGCTGTTGTTTTTTCTATTTTGAGGTTTTTCATCATTGCTCTGATTTTTCTCTTATAACATGACTAATGCAGAAATAGGATTAATGTTATTATGGGTGTGTGTGTATATATATATATATATATATATATATATATATATATATATATATATATATATATAAAACCTGTATCAGACTACCTGATGTCTAGGGGAGGGGGGAGGGAGGGAGAAAAATCTGAAATTGGAAAGCTTGTATAAACAAAAGTTGAGAACTATCTTTACATGTAATGGGGGAAAAAATAAAATACTTTATTAATTAAAAAAAAAAAAGAAATGGTATTGGGCTGCTACTTACTGACTGCCAACAGTAAGAAGAAGAAGCACACCAGTGTGGAGGCTTGAGTCAATAGCTTTAAAGAAAGATACTCCCCTCCAACTCCTCAGGGTCATCCTGAAGAACCAGGAAGGGAAAATATCTTGAGCACAGAGTATTCTGGGAGATTGAGGCCAGGGGATCACTACCTAAGTCCAATTGTTCCATTTTTTTCTTATTTAAGTTTCATTTAACTTACTGGGCATCGCAGGAAATCAAAAACAAAAACTAGAGGCCAGAGCTAGGCTAAAGAGGCTTGAGTGAAAAGTACGTGACAGATGTTTACCTTTCCAGTCTTTCCTGACCTAGATGTTGTTTTCGCTGCTAAATGCGGCTCCAAATTTGTATTCTCTCGCTATAAAAATGCGCTCCTCAGATCTAGCAGGCAAAAGAACAGTGGCGGAAACTCCCCCAAATAGCAGATATTTGTGCTCCGACAACCAATAAAGATGCATCTGAAAATTGCCACAAAAGAAATCAAGCCGTGCAAAGGAACAATCCCCCAGAAGTCAAGGAATCCTGGAGCTGAAATGACAATCTGTCTCCTAGAGAACAAAAGGCGCCGCCACATTCAGCTGGGAATCAAAGTGTTTGCACTTTGCCAGCATTTCCCACGAACACAGAAGAACGCCTAAGTACAGACTCTGGTATAAATAATGGCTATTTCTCCCATTCAGTAGTCAGGAGATAAATCTCTGAGCTTTGAAAAGTAGTATTTGAGCAGCATTTGGGAGCCTTGGGTCTTATTCTCTGTTCTGCCACTGATTTGCTATTGATGGACAAATCGCTTAATCTCTTTGTGCTTCAGGTATAAAATGGGAATGATAATGCCATCTTATAAAGTAGCTGGAGATACTAGGATTAAAGGTGGAACAAGGGCAAATTGTGATCAACTAAGTAAAAGCTTTATTTAAATAGCATGTAGTTATTATAGCACAGACACTATAGCCTTCTGAAAAGGGGGGCCTGAATGGGGGCCGGCAGGGAACACTCTCTCAAACTGTGTACTTTAAGGAAATATTTCTTTTTCGCCACACAAACGGTTTTTGTACTACAATGTTAAGAGCTTAAGGGGGAAAAAAGATGCTAGCTACTGTTGGCCTTGGTAACAGGCCTCTCTCTCTTACCTGTGGTAGAGAAAGATATTAAATTATTTCATTAGCCAAAAAATAACAAATAAAAGGGGAAGCTAGGTGGCACAGTGGATGAAGCACCAGCCTTGGATTCAGGAGGACCTGAGTTCAAATCTGGCCTCAGACACTTGATACTTACTAGCTGTGTGACCCTGGGCAAGTCACTTAACCCTCATTGTCCTGCAAAACAAAAATAAAAACAAACAAAGAATACCAAATAAAGCCCTTTCATTCAACACAGCTATTCAGCAAGATAGGCTCTCCAAGTAAAAAGAAAAACTCACCTATTTCAACTGAAATTACCAGGCCTCTGTCCCAAATGATTATTTCTTTCTATCCTCCTTTCCGTCACCCATCCTTGTTGACCCTTTCAATGTAAAGATGGTAGCTCATGTTTCCATACCCTTTTACAGTTTGCAAGTCCCCACATGAGCCCATGTGGTATTGTTACTATTATCTAAATGAACACAGTCGATTTTATAAATGAGTAAAGGCTCATTCATTCAGGGAACACTCAGTGAGGTAAGATCCTGTATTCATGCAGTCATTTTTCAGTCATGTCTGATTCTCCATGACCCCATTTCTGGTTTTCTTGACAAAGATGCTGAAGTGGTTTGTCATTTCCTTCTCCAGATGATTTTTTAGGTGAGGGAACTGAGACAGAGTTAAGTGACTTGCCCAAGGTCTCACAGCTAGTATCTGAGGCCAGATTTGAACTCAGGTCTTCCTGACTCCAAGCCCAACATTCTAATCACTATAATGTCCCATTGATAGTATGGTAACCCATTCTATCTACCTAGCTGCCCCAGATTAATACCTGATCTACAATTTGAAGTTTTGAGATTCCTGGGCCACTGAGAGATTAAGAAACTTACCCAAGGTCACAAAAGAACCGAAAATATCAGGGGAAGATTTGAACTCAAGTTCCTGAACTGGAAGCTAACTTTATATTCACTACACCAGTACTATTCTTTTCGCTATAACCCTCAAATTTAAGAAGTATTGTGATTTTTTAATATCTAATTTTAATATTTGTAAAATTCTAATTGTTTTTTTCCCTTGGTCTTTTTTTATTCATTACTGTTTATTTTTTTCTACATTACCTGTTCCAACAGGCATTGTGCATGTTTGTGATACAAATTTGATTATTCAAATATTATGTTCACCTGTTTAAGAATAAAAAATGTAATGACCCAGCTCCAATTAGGGGTTGAATGGACTTTGGGTCATATTTTAATGAGAAACAGCAGCACTTGGGAATTGTTTCTGATGCCAATGATTTGTGTTTTCTGCATCATCACCATTTTCAGCAGCACATTCTCAAACTCTGGGATCTCTTCTGATGGAGTGACTAGCCTAACACTACTTAGTCTCTGAGGCCTGGTGAGATCAGAGCGTGCATAATATGGCTGCAGGCATCGGAATACAAAACAAAACTGTTTCTAAAGGAGTTTAGATGGAACATGCCAAACATTTTGTTTTTATGTTCTTCTGGGTACAGGAAGTGTGAAAACATTCTATACCCCAGTACTTGACTCTGTTCAGATGGGCTTGTCTTGTGAACCACATCCTTTTGACAAGTAACCTATGTGGATTTTTTAGCTGAGAGTCAAATTCCTATTATGAATTGTGAGTGGGAAGATTTAGAAATTAACATGTCCTACTTTTAGACTCTTTCATTGCTGTCATTTCACTAACAGATATTTCTTTCCATTTTTGTCCTTCATAACCACATCTCCTCCATGGTTTTGAAGCAATCAGACGTTTCTTAATGCCTCCTTTCCGGGCAAGGCCTAAAAAACTTCTTGCTCTACCACACTGCTTGGTTTCACCTTTCCTTTTTCAATTATTCCCCTTCAGTGACTCTCCTGACCAATATTCACATGGATCACCAACATTCCACAATCCCACCTCCATCCACATTTTATGTTCAATTCAATGAAATATCGAACAGCTGTTGTGTACAGCATTGTGAGACAATGTCAAACCTCAGTACACCCATTCCTGTCTGTGTTTTGGAATAACATGTCTACTTAAAGTTCTGTTGTTCCATCATAGTCTCTTTTTCCCTAGAGTCTGTCTGTCTGTGTCAGTCAGTCTGTCTGTCTGTCTCTCTCTCTCTCTGTCTCTCTCTGTCTCTGTCAGGAAGATGTGAGTTTGAATCCTGTCTTAGACATTTCCTAGCTATGTTACTCTGGGCAGGACACAAGCTTTCCTAATTTATAAAACGGTGATCATAAGTCTCTCTTTTCCAAAGTTATAGTGAGGAACAAAAGAGGGTCTATATTTAAACTAGTTTGTAAAACTTAAAGCACTCTACAATTGTTAGGTATTATTATTTTTTCCTCATTACATCCAAGGCACTTTATGAAATGTTTCACATTTTCATCATGACTCAGCTTCTAAAGCACATATGATCCTTAGATTCTGAGGGAATTTAAGTGAGGGGGAAAAGGAAAAAAAAGTTGCATATATTGTTTAGCCCTGGCTTATTTGAGATTCCATAAGAAACCTTTGGATGTGTCAAGACTTAAAAATGACAACAAATGGAGAAGGAACATTAAAACTTAAAGCAAAATAATTTTCTTAGATTCCCTCTGTTTTTACCAAGAGCCATCTCTAGAATATATGAATACCTTGATATTTAAATGCTATATAGAAACATATAGATAGAATTATATGGATGTGGCATTGTACTTTGAATTTAGCTTTTAAAAAAATGGGTAATTCCTTCTATTCAATTGAACTGTTTAGGTATGAACCTCAAAATAGTTTTCTTAGATTCACTCTTTTCCCTAAGATCTTTTGTATTTACTTTGCATTCTTGCTATCTTCCATATTAAATTAACCTCTCTAATATTTTATTTTTACAAGGGCATTGGTTCCTTTATAGGGATACAAAATTTAAGTACAAACCTCCAGCCTCTAATAATATTTATGAATCTAGCAGGTTAATTGAAAATTAACTATGTTAAGGCAGAAAGAAGTTGAAGTCTTGTTCTAATCCTTTGGCTAAAAACTATATTTGAATCCATCTTATTACAGTAATTAAAATTAAGTCAAATTTTGTGTAAATAAGCCTGAATTTAAAAGAAAGTTTATAAATATGGGTAAATTGAATTTTGGGGGATTAATCTATCTTCTGAATGAGGCCATCTGGACACCTATTAGACATATATAAAAGCATATATTTAACTTTACTTTCATATATGTAACATAATCATATGTGGAATAGAAGCTTTCACATAGGTATAAATAACTAATTTTAAATATGAGATTGTAAAATAGGATAATCTATTGGTTATAGTCTAATTTTAAAGTTCAATGGGACTTATCAGGTCTAACAACTCAAAATAAAAAAGTCTAGACAATAGGACTTTGTCAGTACACACACATTTATTGCTTGCAACTGTCATCGTAAAGTCACCAGGAAACTGAAATTCAGAATCAAACATAGAGCAAATAAGCATCCATTTGGGTTGTGACGCTCATTTTCCTTCCTATATCTGGTCAGAAGATTTCATGATTATTCTTGAATCAAGAAGAAATGAGTTTGAATCCTGCTTGAGACATTTACTAACTTTTTGACCCTGGGCAAATTATATAATCTCTTTAAGCTTCAGTTTCCTCATTTGTAAAATGGTAAAATTGGACATCCTATCCTCTAAAGTCCCATCAAAAGCTAAGCATATGGGCCTATGAGCTTGTGAAAACAAGAATTTATTTACAGATTAGGATAGTGACAATATCTCTGAAAGGGGTCAGAACAGATTATTCTCTAGGACTTCATTTCTAGGTCTTCTGGAGGTGGAGCCAAGATAGTAGGGGAAAGACATTAAATACACAGAGCTCCTGACACAATTATACCCAAAACAACAATAAAACAACCCCTGTAGCAGCAAAACCCACAAAAAGACGGGCTGAGATTATTTTCCAGCCAAAGACAGATAAGAGGGGGCTGTGCTGGGCCACAAGAAGAGTCCAACCCCATGATCACACCAACACAGCCCCCAGGCAAGCTGTGCCAGAGGAACTTACCCCAGACCTTCTGAATCAGCTGCAGCAGCAGCGTCTTCTGAAACTAAGTTTATGGTCAGGTGAGAAGGCTAAATGGCTGGCTGGGAGTGGGGGGTGGGGGGGGAATACAAGGGTGTCTGCGGGACCTAAGGAGAAATTCAGCTATCCCACCCCAGCTGGGAACCAAGAAGGAATCTTGAGTGGCGGGAGGCCCAGGTGGGAGAGTGGCACAGGCTCATCAGAGCTAAGAACCACCACACCACACCACACAAAGTTCTGCTGGGTGCTAATTAGCAAGTTGGTTTGAGGTTATCTTCGGACCAGAGAACAGGCCAGGTAAGAGAAAAACCTGCCCTCCCTCAAACTGAAACACCTGGGACCTTCTGAAGCTTGAGACAGTGTAGCTTGGAAGTAGGGCTCCAATGTAAGAGGGAATTAAAAGTCAAGTAAAAGACAGCAAGATGAGCAAGCAAAGAAAGTTGACAAGTATTGAAAGTTTCTTCAGCAACAAGTAAGATTGAGGTGTACCCTCAGAAGAGGGTAATAACCTCAGGGCCTCTACATCCAAAGCTTCCAAGAAAAATATGAATTGGTCTCAGGCCATGGAAGTGCTCAAAAGGGACTTTGAAAAGAAAGTAGGAGATATAGAAGGAAGATTTATAAACATAGAAGAAAGAATGGAAAGAGAAATGAGAGCAATGCAGGAGAGTCATAAGAAAAAAGTCAACAGCCTGAAAAGCCAAATGGAAAAGGAAATACAAAAACTCTCAGAAGAAAATAATTGCCTAAGATTTAGGATTGAACAAATGGAAGCTAGTGACTTTATGAGAAACCAAGACACAGTAAAGCAAATCCAAATGAATAAAAAAATAGAGGGCAACATGAAATATCTCCTTGGAAAAACAGCTGACCTGGAAAATAGATCCATTACAGATAATTTGAAAATCATTGGACTACCTGAAAACGATGACCAAAGTAAGAGTTTAGGACTTCATTTCCTTAAAATAGATTTCAAAAATACAAAATTTGGTTTAAGTGTATTTTAGATACATCAACTCTATGATTATTAGGAGTTCTGGTAATTTTATCAATATATTAATTTAATTCAACAACCATTTAGTAAATCCTAATATGTTTCTAATGGACATAATGGATAGAGTGCAGGTCCTAGAGTCAGGAAGATTCTTCTTCCTGAGTTCAGATCCCACCTGAGACACTTTCTAGCTGTATTATATTGGGCAAAGTCTCAAGTTTATTTGCCTCAGTTTCTTCATCTGTAAAATGAGCTGGAGAAGAAAATGGCAAACCATTCCAGTATCTTTGCCAAGAAAACCTTAAATGAAGTCATTAAGAGTCAGCCATGATTGAAACAGTTGAACAACAATGTGGGGAGGGGTATACTCAGTAAGAAAGAGGGGGATACAAAGTTTAGATGACATACCTGACCCCCTGAACATTATAGTTCAGTATTAGGGATGACATGCAAGTATACATTTAGTTATATTACAAAATATTATTCAACCAAGAAACATTTGCTAAGTTCCTACTATGTGTAAGGCAACATTCCAGATATGGTTGATATAAAGACTAAAATAAGGAATCCCCATCTTCAAAGAGCTTACATTTTATACAAGGTTGATCACGTAGGCATGTGCAAGTATATATATATACACACACACGTATATATAAATACTTATATACTTATACTTTTATATATAAATAAATATATATAATAAACATAAAATAAATACCATTTAGTTTTAGGAATGAAGGCAACAATAGCTGGAGTGATAGGAAAAAGCTTTTATGAAGAAGGCAGAGACAAATGTTTGAGATGTTATGAGCAAATAATTATAAACTAATTTTAGAAATTATATTTATTTTGTTTATACTTATAAGTCTATTGATGTTTTCCCCTATGGAATATAAGCTTTTTGAGGGAAGGGACTGTTTCAGGATTTTTGGTTTTGTTTTGTTTTTATTTTTGGCTATATTATCAATGCTTAATAAATACATAGCGTGGCAATGAATGCCTATTGATTGAAGGTCCAAGTTTAGGAAGATCATTATTGACCAGAGGATAGGCGAGGAAGGGAGTATCTAGGAAGATTTCTAGGAAAAGGTTGAAATTTGGGTTGGACTTTGAAGAATAAATAGAACTCCAAATAGTGGTCAAGGGTTAGGTTTTGGAGGGCTTTCATCACTCAATTTATATCTCTTTGAAAGGGAAAAGGAGAGACAAAGATCGCATACACAATTTTATTTAGATTTTTATATTCTTAACATGTGGATTATTTATATCAACCAATGTATTTGATTATCTTAATTTCCAAATTCCAACAAAACTATCTACTCTATCATCCTCTGAAGCCAAATCCTCAAATTAGAAAAATTTATTGAAAATAATTCTCTTTCAAATTCATTGTTAGCTCCCCATTTCAAAGTCAAATGTGAGTTTCAAAGGTAATGAGGACATATTTGGTTAAGACTTAAGAAAAAAGAAAGGATGAAAAAATTGGAATAAAAATGGTAATAAGGACTTACAGAAATTACATATCATTAAGATCCCTCTGGGATATCAAGGTCAAAAGGACCGAAGATACTCACTAATCAGAAATGTAAGTCAGGGAACAGATAGCAGTCACGTTCAAAGAGCCATTACCCAACCCCCATAGAGTCAGGATTAATTTAGAAAATTTAATGCTCAGTTGAAATAAAAATGTGCTTGTTCACTGAAGTGAGGATGAAGGTGTCTGTAACAATTGTAGATCTGTACTAGAATTATTTAATAAGCAGTCTACTTTGAAGCAATTGGTCTCCTAGGAATGTTATGCCATTTCCCCCTCAATGTGAGTTAAACTTTATTAGAAAAGATCTGTAATTGCTAATGACAAAGTGACTACTGCACACTCCTCCCTCCCTCCTCACCTTGATGCAAATTTATCTCATCATTTCTATACGAAAAAACCTTCAATGGCTCCCCACTGCCAACAAAATGATATCCAAATGCATTATCCTGGTATAATGTTTCTATTCTTTTACTTTCCTCCATTAGAATGACAATAGGACCTGTCGTTTCTTAATCATAATTTCTTAGATATACTAGGTTCTTAAATAATTTAATGAAGTTAAGCTTTTTATAATATAGACCCTTCCTCTATTTCCCTATATTTCAAATAAGCTGTTCTCCTGTTAGCCCCTGAAGATATTTTGGCAATCAACACTGTTAGATGTTCCCCTCCAAATACACTGTTTCTTCCTTCATGTCTTTATTTTCCTCTGCCTGGAATTTTCCTCCTTTCTTAGTCACTATAATTCCTACTCATCCTTCAGGGTACAATCCAAATACCAATCAACCCCTTCATGATGCTTTTCCTCACCAACCCAGTCAAAAATCATCCCTGCTTTCTTCTGAATATCAATGGCATCTAGTTTTAGCCATTTTAATGGAATTGATCATGAAATGCCAAGTACTGTCAGGACATATATAACATGTTCCTAATAAGCATGTGATTAATAAATAAGTGATATAGATAACAGATATTCAGACTATGGTCTGGAATAATCTGGGAAATTAGAGGTGCTATTCAGCCTGTCGCTTGAAGAATGTTAGATTTCAAAAGGTAAGCCAGGGGATCTTTTGGAGATAAAGGAAAAAAGAGGACTTTAGGGAGTAGGAAACATATAAGCAAAACCACAGAAATGGAAAAAAAATAAGAATAAGGCATTGCTCTTATTTCAGCAGAAAATAGATGTAGGTTTCTTGAGAGCACTGTCTTTTTTGGTTTTGCCTTTTTATGCCTAAAGTCTACCAAAATGATTGGCATATAGGAGGCTCTTAAAATATGATTGCTAAGTGATTAAAAATAAGCAAATACAAAAATCTTAAAAATAATAATTTTTTTAGAAAAATTAAAAAGCAGATGATTTAGATTGGGTCACATTAATTATGCAAAAGAAAGTATTTGTCATATTGGGCCAGAACTGACCAGGCTGGTCCTTTCACTCAGGTTAAAGTTTGGAAACTGAGACCATCTAATAGTTAACAACAACAACAGTTTACTTAGTGATAGCAAGGGAAGGCCATTAAGAACACAGAAATTATATTCATTGAGGAAATTGGCTGGTTCATGATTCAGCTGATTCAGCTCCTCTACAATGACAGTGGCCAGGGCAGCTAAGTGGCATGGTGGATAGAGCACCGGCCCTGGAGTCAGGAGGACCTGAATTCAAATGACACTTAACACTTACTAGCTGTGTGACCCTGGGCAAGTCACTTAACCCCAATTGCCTCACAAAAAAAACCCCCACAAAAAAACAAACAAAAACCCCACAATAATGGTGGCCAGGCTTGCAGGTCAGCTATCTAGAGTCAGAAGAGGAGTGTGAGCAGCTTGAGTCCTAGATGTTTTTTTTTTTACTAAGAAAAGCAGGAAACACAGTGACTGCTTTTAGCCATACTCCCCAGATAATTTACATCTCTAGGACTATTCCAATACTTTGTAAAGAAAATAAGACTGACTTAAATGGAGTGGGGGCCTAGCATATTGTTTAGCCCACATGGGATGGTGTACAAGGGTATCTTCCTATATTAGTCAGACTTATCAGACTAATATAGTAATAATCTGATAATGGGATTCAGTCGAAACTGAATTTACATAGGACAACCATTTAAATTCAGTAAGAATTTATGGAGGGAATTCTGATGTAACACAATGTGATAGGACACTAGGCTTTGAATCAGGAAGTCTCATCTTAACCCTGTTTGCCTCAGTTTCTCATCTGTAAAAATGAGCTTGAGAAGGAAATGGCAAACCACACTAGTATCTTTGCCAAGGAAACTCCAAATGGGGTCATGAAGAGTAGAACATAACTGAAAAATGACTGCAAAATAATTTATGAAGCACCAATAAATCTGTATCATGGTATAATGGATAGAGGGCTTGACTTTAGAGACAGGAAGATTTGGGTTTAATGCCTACCTCTAGTACATTGTGGCTATGTGACCTTGTATCTTTCAATGCCCCAGGCCAGACAGCCACATGCAGCCCATTACACTATCAACTCCAGCAGGTAACAGATTAAAATGTAATTGGAAAATGTTTAACATGATAAATAAAATACAACATACATAAACATAGTTACATTTTAAAACTAAGTCATTGTGTGGCCCACAGGGATCTTTTTGTACTGATTACTGGCAAAGGTTTCATTTGAGTTTGACACTACTGCTCTAGGCAACTCTGAGAATATAACTGCAGCAAAGATGCCAACCTGATTAGAGTTTCTTTATCTAGAAATTCTCTATACCAAAGGAATCACAGGCCTATTCATATACTGGTGTGTGCTAAGCACAATCCTGGGTGCTGGACATAACACCTTTAGTCTATTCAGGAGAGCAAAAGGAAACTAAAATAACCAAAATGATAGGAAATATTTAGGAATTATTTTTTCCTACCATCTATAACATAGGTATTTGTTAGGCAAAGCTCTTGAAGATTTGATATAAAACTAGGGTGACCTTGCTCAACTGTTTTTCAATTCACTAAGAACAAAGTTAATTTTCCTCTCTAATTCTAGAGCAACTTGTCACTTTCTGTGATATTAATAATCAAGCTTTTGTGTTTCAAATAAGTATTGTATTAATTGCCTTTTGATTTTCATGTAATTACATCACAACTCGTGACAGTTGTGCATTGCTTTGATGGATTTTTTATTTTATTTTATCAGACTAGGTATTTCTCTCTATTCCAAAATAGGATCCCCAACACTGCCTAAGCCTTTTAATGCATTATGTCTAGAGCAGATTGTCCCATAATTGGTCCATGGAGGTTCTAGCCAATTTGCTAGAGGTATTCTTTTACTGTTCTCTTTTTAACGCATCTTGGTTATACTAATATGGTGCTCAAATTCAGGTTATGAATTAGTTGTTTCACACTGATGTTACATGACTAGCCTCCCAGGATATGTTCATGTGTGTCCTCACTAACATCTTTTCTAAGTCTTTTCTTATACACATCTTCATTTAGTAACATAGTCTGACCCTACTTAAAGATCTACCATGTAACTCTTTAGATGATTATTTTTTTTATTTTTTCTGGAACTGTTTCATTATATGGTTCACTGCCATATAGCATCATCAGGAGAATACTGTCTTTTGCTGCAAGAGACAGTTTAAAGTCATTGAAATATTCAATTTGTCTCCTGCTCAATCCTCGGCACAATTCATCACCCACTTATATATAGCCCTTGTCCAGATCCATACCTTCATGGACTAGTTTTGGGCTGCTCATCAAGCTGCATAGTATGTAATCAGGCCAACATGTAAATTTTTTTCATCACCTTGTTTTTCTACAATTAATAATTAGACTACTAGCTATTGTGAATTCCTCTCAGGAAGTTCTTGAGATTTGCTAGACCGAGTGCAATTATTATATCATTTGTAAAAAGTATCATTTAGAAATTCAATAGTATATTCATCTTTGTTCAGAACTTTTGGGGGTCATCTTCTATGACACTGTTGATCTCTTTGTTTTATCTCTTCTTTGATGTCAAAGTTCAATGGATTGTTTAACAAAATGATCTCTATAATTGTAGAGACCTGCATTCTTTAATATATGCATTTTAAATACCAGGTCTGAGAAGAGACTTCAATGTTGTACTTTATGCAAACACTAGTGAGACAGTTTAAATAAACTGCATAACACATTCTTAATGATGCAAGCAGTGTTTGACAGATGTTGAAGGAAATTTGTAAACATATCACAATTAATTCCAGCTCTAAAACGCTTTTCTCTTTTTACTAAATTTTTCAGAAGTTGGTAGAAAGGGAAGCCAGTAAGATTTTCCTGTTTTTGTGAAAGAGTATAGTCAATTTATTGGCAAGGGGAAAAGAATAAGCATGGATACTGTGCCTATTAAACACTAGGTGCTTTACATCTCATTTATGCCCCACTCCAAACATATTCATTTATTCATGAATATTTGACAGTTATTCTTTTTTATCTCGGTTCTCTTTTTCTTCATTCTTTTTTAGTATCTCATTTCTCTTTTTCCTCAGTATACATGGCAATACACTGGACTGGGAGAGTCAAGAGACCTGATTTCCACTATGCAACTGCATCGCTGAATTCCTGTATAACTGTGGGGAAATCAAATGCCTCTCATTTTTCTCATCTGTAAAATGAGATTGGTTTACCCTCTTGATTGACTAGCTGATCCCTGCTAGTGCCAAGACACTATGAATACCTCAATATTTCAACAGATCCAAAATTAGATGAATGGGAAAATCAAATCCCTTCAATGGTGTAGAATGCAATCTTCACAATGTCTTTTCATCTGGTATGACTCTTCATTTCCTTCCATAAATCCTTCTCAGAATTTTATCCAGTAGGCTGGGGGCTTCTTCTTGGAGTCTGTGTTAGTCCATGATTTTAAGCCATATTAACATTTTAAGAGAACATTTTTGTTCAAAAGATGCGTTCAATTTTGGGGGAAAAGACAGTGTCAATGGAAGGTTCTCCATGATTTGCTAAATGCAATCCAAACTGTTCTTTTCTTGCTATTAAATTCTAGGGCCAGTTTACTGTCCATTTGCATAATCTATACCTGTATTAACTGCCTAACCAATTATATATCCCAATCAGGACAATAGGCATTTTTTATCAACTCTTTTGTTTTTTGTTTGTTTTGATTTGGTTTATTACGTGTAGCTAGGCCAAATTCTTGTGAGTTTAAGAAGACTCTGAAATTATTAGCAGACAAGGATCTCACATTTAAGGTTTTAATAGTGCATATTTATATTAATAGACATGCTAAAATGATCTGATTCTTAGTATCCTCTTCCCACTTTGCCACTATTTTGCACTGCAGAAATTGAGCAGTCTTCCATCATAGGGGGCTACTTTGCAATTGGCTTTGTAAACTGTGTTGACCAAAGAAGCTATCACCTTGTGATCAGTCTACTAGCGATGAGGTATTCCAAAGTTGAAAAGGTGAGTACTCAGAAAGCAGGTCCAATTGACACCAAGACCAGATTCTAAATCTATCTTCAAGTCATAGCTGATAGTCATGCAGAAAGCAGATAGCTACCCTGTGTAGTTTATGTCCTATCAGCTAAAAATTGGAGGTCCCAGAATCACCTTCACATGACAGTCAGGCATCAGAATGTGCTTTTTTTTGATGATTCTTCATAAATTTCTATGGCTGAATAATAAAAATGCTGGCAAGTGAGATTGATACTACATTTACATAGAGACAATAAATCAAAGATTTTTTTAAAAGAAATTTTTGTTTTATTTGTATATGTTCCACAGGTTATATATTAAGGATATGTTCAAGAAGTATCAATGGCTCCTTATTACCATACTCTACTATTTGCCATTAAAACTCCTATTCAACTTAATTCAATTCTATCTTTTCTGATTGCTTTCACATTTCACATGTACACTAAGTTTGAATCAAACTGTCCCTGCTTGTTCCCTATTCCAATACTCATCTCTATCTTTGCAAGTACCCCATGACTAGAATGCTCTCTCTACCATATCTGTACATTTTGGATGCCTTTATTTTAAAAAAAACTCAGTTCTCTTTAAACCTCCCTCACAGTTTTCCTTACGGCCATCACCCCACTCTGATTTTTACCAGTTTCATTCCCACATTACTTTGCATTAGCCTTGCATATACATATACACACATATAGGTGTATGTATATATACACATTTGTATGTTTATATACATATGCATATATATAGGCATATGTACATATATATGCATATCTATAATTACATTTTATATAAATTATATCTCCTCCCAAAAGAATGTCTGTTCCTTAAAGGAAGGAATTATGTCATCTCAGTCCCCAGTGTCTTGCACTAAGTAGGTGCTTTAAAAATGACTGTTGATTTTAATTGATTCTGACATAGATAATTCTACTTCCAAACATATCAAACATTTGATTGTTGCTTATGTTTATTTATATTATCCGTGCAAAAGGCACTTCATCAATTCATCAGGTAGCTAGATGCTAAGGATGTACATTTTGCTTGTTTTTATTGATAATAAATCTATATTTTACTGATTTATAAATCTATAAATAGAAATCTCACAATACTGATAATAAGAAATCTATAGAATTCTTGTTTTCCCTTTGATTATTATTTATTGATACTTCTTAGCAAAATTCTATCGTGGAAGATTTTAAAATATACTTACCCAACAACTTAGAGGTCTATCTATTTCATTGGTATATATTATATTGGAATCAGGTGTTTTAAGAATAAGTGTGAGGCAGGGCAAAGTATTATGGAGTTTGTGATTATAAAAAATTCTTCAAAGCCATTTGCAATGGTCATGATGATTATTTTATAAAGTAATATTAGGAGAACATACAGTTTATATTAAAACTATCACAATGTACTCTTGATTACTATTAACATTGCTATAAATAATAGCTAACATTTATGCAGTGATTTAAGTTTCCAGGCTCATGAAGCACTATATACACATAGATAGATAGATAGACAGATAAATAGATAGACAGATAAGATAGGTACTATTCTATTTCACAGTTAAGCCAGATCTGGTTCCATCACACATATACAATAAAATGTTAAGCCTAACAACATTGAATCTCAGGAGCACAACCATGATGAGAAAATACCCAGACAGCAAAGAAAAACCTCTAGCCTGGGAATTGAGACAACTGGGGTCAAATCTCAATTCTGTCAGTTATGCAACTCTGGGCAAGTCACTCCATATCTAGGCCCCTGTCTGCTCATGTGCAGAATGAGGGGGTTACACCACATGATCTCTCAGGTCTCTTCTATCTCTGGTATTCTACGGTTCCACACAATCACTGTTTGATGTAGAAAAGTTAAACAATTGTGGTAAAGTGGATAAACATACACCATCTTTAATCATGATTTCTGGCAAAATTTAGCCTGGGGAGTGATGAACAAAAATATTATATTGCTAGAAATTATAAAAAGAGAGTGATCCTGAAAATAACGGCCCTAGATACTTGAGTGAGATAAAACACACATATGCATTACAAAGTTGTCAATGTTCCCAGGTATATGGTGCATACAGAAGTAGAAATTAGCAACATCAGGGATGGCATTTTCAACTCCAGAAGATGTTAATATTCTATCAGCGTCTAAATTATTACATGCTATAAAGGGCCACATTAGAGCTTGTAGCTTTAGATAATGATCAATCAGAATATTCACTTATGAAACAGAGAGCACTCTAAAAATAGACTCACAAAGTGTGTCATTTATCTTTTGGGTTTCTGTCATGACAACATCTTGCTGTTATAGTGAGGTGGTTAGGAAAAAACAGATGACATCTGAAGTCATTCTCTGCATTAGCTAAACATTCTTTTCCAAAGCACTTGATCCACACCATAGTAGGAAATGCTTTTTTCCCCTCTTTCATCAAGATGAGGTTATTTGGTTAGGCCACAGTTCTAATGAGGTTAATGTCATAGGTTTGAGTCCTATCTGTGCCAGTTAGTGTTATTCTGTCCAATGTTTTTACTGGAGCCAGCCATTCACAATTCCTTTCCTTTGATTAGAAGAGAAAATGAATTATAGACCTTGGCAGAGTCAAATCTAATCCATCATCACTACTAAAAAATCATACCCTACTAAGACAGTAGCCCAACAGGGTCATGCTAGAAAAGGAAACTGTATAATTGTTCTTGCTATCTTATCAGCATTTAGTAACTCAGAAGAAACATGTTTACTGATTCTAATCAGGTCAACAAGCATTTATTAAGTGATTACTATGTGTAAGCATTGTGCAAAGTGCTCAACATAAAATAAAGATAAAAACAGCCTCTGCTCTCAAAGAGACTAATTTCAGGGAGTTGAAAAGGTAGGGAGAGATTCAGGTCTCTAATGAAGGGGAATGGTAAAATTGTGAGGAGATAAATTGGGGGTACAGCTAAGAGAGGAATGCGGATATGGTTGGCCTGGACCCAATCCTTTAAAAAAAAAAGCATTTTCTTGGAGGAACTAGACAATGCATGAGTGAGAGAGGCTGCAAGGTTAGAAAGTAATTCCAATGTAAAAATAATCCAGTGGTAGAGTGAGCTTTCAAGGAAAAGAGGTTCTGTGTCATGCTAGATAATGTCCCCTGGATACATGTCAGTAGTGCAGTTTGAAGGACTCTATTGACCAACTATACATTATTATTCATATTACATGTGTGTACCATTTTAAGGTTTGCAAAGTAATAAGACTGCATACACAAATCACTGCAATGTATTCTCATAACAACCCTGGGAGGTAGGTGATATTGTCCTCCCAGATGAGGAAATGAGGCAAACAGAGGTTAAGTGACTTATCCAGGATCACAGAGATAGAGTCTAAAGCAAGATTTGAATTCAGGTCTTTTTGATGCCAATATGGCACTCTATCTATGTGGTCACATAACTTCTTATAATAAAGTATTATTGATACAGAAATAAAACTTGTAAGATAGCAGGTGACTATGAAGACAGCAAAATATTGAAAACCCCCTTATGTCAAACCCACAAATTATCTATTGGTACAAATCACTGCTATAAAAATATCTCTACTGTACTAACAGTAGCTGTCCCATCTTGGAGTAAGGCATGAAACAGGACTTGTCCATGGTAAATGAGGTCTTGGATGGTTGTTGCCATTCCTCTTGCTTCCTTTTCATCAAACTTCAGGGCTCTAAGCATACAGGAAAGATCACTAAAAACATTCACTTATTACAAGAGCCTTCACAAAATTTTATAAGTCAAATCTCATTACCCTAACCTTTATAGTTTCTTTTATACTCTTTGTTGCTAATATGATCCTGTATCCCCAGCCATAGCTGCTCTGACCCTCATTATTCACACTACATTACAGTGGATGGAGTCCTAATCTATATGCACAGAATTTTGAGGGGAGTCATTATTTCATTGGGATAGGACTTTCTCTCTACCAATGCAGATCAGCACCTGCCATGAAATTCCCTTAGAGGTTGACTGAGTTGCCAATAACTACACAGACTATATAAAACAAAGGCAACACTTCAACTTAGGTCTTCCTTGATCTAAATCCCCCACTTTATCCAATATACCAGTCAGTTTCACTTTGCATGAATTTTAGAGGGCAATTTCAATGCTACAGATGAAAAAAGGGAGGAGGGGGAACATTCTGAAGCATCAAACCACATGCTGAAACCTAGCGTTTTAGTTTAACTGAAGGTCACCCTATCCTTGAGTCATCATATCCATCATATCAGTAATAAAAATCTGATCCTGAATGAAGGATTTGGATTGAAAAACAAAGTGAAATAATTTTTCAGTTTAACCTAATAGGGTAACCTTTTTTTTCCCCCTCTGTTTACCTTTTTAAACTTCTCTTGAGTCTTGTATGTTAAGATCGAATTTTCTATTCAGTTCTGGTCTTTTCACAAGGAAAGACTGAAAGTCCCCAATGTCATTAAATGTCCATCTTTTCCCCTGAAAGAAAATGCACATTTTTGCTGGGTAATAGATTCTCGGCTGCAATCCAAGCTCCTTTGCCTTCCGGAATATCATATTCCAAGCCTTGCAGTCCTTTAATGTTGAAGCTGCCAGGTCCTGAGCAATCCTGACTGCGGCTCCATGATATTTAAATTGCTTCTTTCTGGCTGCTTGGAGTATTTTCTCCTTCACCTGATAATTCTGGAATTTGGCTACAATATTCCTTGGAGTTTTCCTTTTGGGGTCTCTTTCAGGAGGTGATCGGTGGATTCTTTCAATGATGATTTTATCCTCTGATTCTATGATATCAGGGCAGTTCTCCTCAATAATTTCCTGGAATATGGTGTCTAGATTCTTTTTCTGGTCATAGCTTTCAGGCAGTCCAATGATTCTCAAATTGTCTCTCCTCGATCTGTTTTCCAGATCAGTTGTCTTTCCAATGAGGTATTTCACATTTTCTTTTATTTTTCAATTTTTGATTCTGCTTGACTGATTCCTGGTGTCTCATGGATTCCTTATCTACCAACTGTCCCACTTTAATTTTTAAGGCATTGTTTTCTTCAGTGAGATTATGCACCTTTTTTTCCATTTGGCCAAGTGAATTTTTAAGGCAGTGTTTTCTTCAATGAGATTATGCACTTTTTTTCCATTTGGCCAACATGATTTTTTAAGGCTTTGTTTTCTTCAGTGAAATTATGTGCTTCCTTTTCCAAGCTGCTGATTCTTTTTTCATAGTTTTCTTGTTTTGTTTTCATTTCTCTCCCCATTTTTTCTTCTACCTCTCACAATTGATTTTTTAAATCCTTTTTGAGCTCTTCCAGGAAGGCTTTTTGTTCTTGAGACCAATTCACCTTCCCTCGTGAGGCTTCAGATGTAGGAAATTTGAGGCTATTGTCCTCATCTGAGTTTGTGTTGGCTTCTTCCCTATTGATACAGAAGCTCTCAATGGAGAGGGCTCTTTTTTTGCTTCTTACTCATTATTGAAGCTTATTTATTTATTCTTTAAGTTGAGGTCTGCTCTGGGGGCACGAGGGTCCCTGTTTTGGGCTTCTTGTGCAGGGGTATAGGTGCTGTGTGACCGGGCTTTTACTCTGAGGCCTTTATGGTGTGTGGAGATCCCCCGCCCTGCACTTCCTGTCTGATTGTGCTCGGCCAGCCAGGCGCTGGAACCCGGCGTCTGATCCCGCCTGACCCGTGGCCCTCTCGGCCCGTGCAGGTAGGTTTTTCCACTGTCCTTCTTGGCCACCAGATTTTTGAACCAGGTTCCCAGAGCCTCAGTTGTTCGGCTGTGGCCCGCAGCTCCTGCTGACTTGCCCCGACCCCCTCGGCGCTGGGTTGCTGCCCTGCGCTGGGGCCTCCCTTTTGCCCGAGTCAGACCGATCTTTTCCTGAAGTCTTCTAAATTATCTCTGGTTGGAGGACTGTGTCTCTCTGTCTCTTTGCAGGTTCTGTAGTTTCAGAATCTGTCCAGAGGCTTGATTTAATGTTCGTTTTGAGGGAACAGAAAGAGAGTTTAGGCAGCTTGCTGCTTCCTCTCCCCCATCTTGGCTCTGCCCCCCGAAATCATTTTTCAGACTTCTTAGAAATCCAAAGATCACAAGACCTTGCAACATACCTGTGCCTTTTGAAAAAGTTCTTTTTTTAACCTGAACTAAATTTCTTATTGTTGATGAGCCAATTTTTTTTTTTAATAAACCATTTCTTTATGAGGTCAGTCATTTTCCTATACAGGAAATGTGTCAATTCAATTCCAGGGGCAGCAAGGTGGCACAGGTGCTGAAGTGGGGAGGACCTGAGTTCAAATTTCACCTCAGGCACTTATTAATTGTGTAATTGTGTGACCTTGGGTAAGTCACTTAACCCTAGTTGCCTTTAACAGCCGAGGTCATCTCCAGTTTTCCTGATTTAAATCTTTCCACTGGACCCAAATGACTTTATTTGTGGTTTTTTGTTTTGTTTTTTGTTTTTTCTAGTGAGGCAATTGGGGTTAAGTGAATTGCCCAGGGTCCAGTGTTAAATGTCTGAGGTCGGATTTGAACTCAGGTACTCCTGACTCCAGGGCTGGTGCTCTATCCACTGCACCACCTAGCTGCCCCCCAAATGACTTTAGAGGAGAGAGTGAAGTTGGTGACTTTTCACAGCTCTCCCTCACTTATATCCAATTAATTCCAAGTCATGACATCACCCTGATGATGTCATGGTCCTCTTCTAGAGGGAAGGACAAACAACAACAATTATTCAATTCCATTCAATTCAATTCAGTAAAGATGCATTCAGTGGTTATCATATTGCAGGCGCTATATTAGGTAGGCCCTGGTGCCACAGGGATAGAAATAAAATAGATATGGTATGAAGGAGATCAGGATCTCCTCTAGTGAATAATCAAGGGAAATAGATTCAGGATCTTATAGGTAGAATATGTCAGGAATTGAACTCAGATCTTCCAGAATCTAAGGCTAGCTCTCCATCCCTTATTCCTCTAAAGAAGTATGGTGGAGAGAAAAAAAATACTGTCTCTGGAGACAAAGCATCTCAGTTTAAGTCTTACTTTTGATAAGCACTGGGGCAGCTAGGTGGCACAGTGGATAGAGCACCGGCCCTGGAGTCAGGAGGACATGAGTTCAAATCCAGCCTCAGACACTTAACACTTACTAGCTGTGTGACCTTGGGCAAGTCACTTAACCCCAATTGCCTCACTAAAGAAAAAAAAAAAAAGATAAGCATTACCTATGTGTTATTGGGCAAGGTAGTTAACCTTCTTAGGCCCTGTAGGCTCCCCTTCAAAACAAGGGGTTTGGAGTAGATGGCTGTTTAAGACCTGTCCAGTTTTAGACTCATGATTTTATGGTCAATTTTTTTTTTTTATAAATGCCCCATTGGTCCAATCTATACAGTGGGACTTCTCAAAGTCTTTGCAGACAAAAATACAGAAATGAAACAATCTGTACTCTTAAGTCAAGGCAACAAGCTTACATTCTATGAGGGGAAAGAAATACATATACAAGTTAATCAATAGAAAATACATACTAAATAATTTTGGGGGAGATCCAAAAACACAATGGAAATTAGTAAAGGTGTTAGGGATGTTTCTGCCTCAGTCAGATATCCTTTTAGAGTTTGATGTTAGAACAAAATGAAGCACTTGTAGATTATTCAACCATTAACAAATGGAGGTTTACTTAGCCATAACATAGAAAGGATATTTAACAAGAATACTTCAGAACTTAGCTTTACCAATGAACTGTAATGGATGTTAAGAAAAGTTTCCCATAAGGTGAATAAAATTAAGGAACTATGCACAATAAATTTTCCAACATATTGTTTCTTGACTTTTTACAGAAGTCATAATAATTTATGACTTCAAATCTGAGTCTTACTCATAAGAAAGATAGCCTGTATTTATCCTATAAATAATCTTTAACTGGGATAGGGGTGTCTGAGGGTTTAGTCATTTGGTTACTGTCTAGAGACTGAGTATTAAAATTGAATACATATAATTATGGTACAAAGCAAATAGATGAAAAGGTGAAATAAAAAATTATATAAATCACTATATTAATTTTATGTTGAACATCTTTTTAAATTAGCTTTCAGCATTTTTTTCAGTATTGCTGGGATCAACTGAAGTGAAAGGCAATGACGTCTTCATTTCATTAGTTTCCTAGTGGCACTTCAGAGCTAAAAGAAAAATTTTAAAAGTTGAGGGTTGTTAAAAGAATAGATATTTGTAGTTTTTTCCTAAGAATTTATTGGATAATTCTTTTCTTCTTCCACAATTTTTCATAGTATGTATTCCTCAATGGTGTGGATCACATTTATGATAACAACTCCAATTTATAATAGAGCTCTAACTTTTGCTGAGCACTTTCCTTAAAACAATTCTGCAAGTTTGGTAATACAAATATTAATTATTATTCCCATTTTGCAGATAAGAAAACTGAGACTTCTACAAAGTGACTTTTCCATCACCACAAAGTCTGTATGGTTCTGAGATAGTATTTGAACATCATTCCTCCTGAGTAACGTCTAGCACTCTACCTATAATGTCATGCTTTCTGTATAAACATAGAGCTACATTAGAGTTCGTATGTCCTTGCCAAATGCTTTTTCAGGACGAACTCATCTACAATTTGTTTGGGCATAAAAAGTAAGAATTTTCCATCTAAAGATCTAACGGAATTCTC
The DNA here is from genome assembly GCF_019393635.1 of Dromiciops gliroides. NCBI lineage: Eukaryota > Metazoa > Chordata > Mammalia > Microbiotheria > Microbiotheriidae > Dromiciops > Dromiciops gliroides. Next base: position 76,884,623 of record NC_057863.1, on the reverse strand, counting down.
TGGTGTCATTCAATTATGTATGAACATATGTATGCGTGTATATATGTGTGTGCATGCATGTGTGTATGAATGCACGCATGTATATATCAATATATCAGTAATACCTATTCCATGCTAGAAATTGATATGTAAATGTGCATGTATATGTTTCCATATCAATTTCTAGCATGGAAAATTCTCATGACAACATCTAAAAAAAGCCCAGAGGCCTCTATTATGCCACATGAAAAGCCAAAATTTTTGACAACTCTAAATGCCTCTATTAGTATGCAAAATAAAATCTTACCCATTTAGAATGCACTAATAAAGAATTTGCCATAGTTTGATTCTAATTTAGGTGGACTGATTTAACTAGTCTATGAAGAATCTGCCAGACAAGCTAATAGTATAAACAACACTGAAAGATTTCAGAGACCATGAGCTATTGTGAGCAAAAAGCTTTAGTAAAAATGAAAGTGTAATCTGGTCTCAGATACTTGACACTTTCTAGCTGTGTGACCCTGGACAAGTCACTTAACCCTCATTGCCCTGCCTCACCCCAAGATGAAATTGTTATATGACTCTGAAGTATTACTATTATCATTGATCAAACTGGCAAAGGAAATTGAACCCCAAAACACTTTAGATTGATTGAGCATTTTGATGCTCATCATCACTGATTCCTATTTATGCTAATAAAAAATATTTCCGAGTCTTCGACCAAGTGGCAATTAATGTCAACCTAGTTCAAATCACTGTTCAATCATACTCCTTCAATGATCGATCCCAGCCATCTTCTTCCCATTCCCCCTGCTGATACATCCTGAAGACCACCTCACCTCCACAGACCATTCTGTGGACTTAGTCCACTTGACCATGTAACTCCTACCATTGGTCACAGCTATTAGACCAGTAACCAGGTGAACAAAAATTTATGTGGCTTACAATATTTATCTGGATCCTGCTTTACACCCCATCCAGGTATCCATCACAGGAAGCTTCTTGTCATCCATCTGTCACTCTTTGCTGACATGCCTTTTCCCTTTCAACTCTTTCTCTGAGAACTATAATGAAATTATTTCTACCATTGCTTCTGGAAGGGGTATGTCACTTGTCTCTCCTATGGCTGCATTTACCATCCCTGCAAACTTCTCATCAGAATACTTTCCTCCTCCACCACTCCCCTCCAAGTGCTATCTTGATTTTGCATTCAGTGAAATCTCTGAGGCTGAGATCCAACAAAGGATGGATTGATTCTCTGCTGCTTATGCTAAATTTGACCTGACAGTTACATCAAGAGAAAAGAGGTTCTCTACCAGCCAGCACTTCACCATCCATATGTGGAACCATCAGTTACAACAAATAGAGAAATTTTGAATACTATGGATAAGTTCAGTTCCTTTGGCCATAAAATTTTTTGGCGACGTCTACATAGATGATGAGATTGATAGATGCATTGCCAGAACTAGCTGATGTTTAGGAGGGCCCTGAGGAAAGTGTGGGAGACAAGAGGTATTAGACTGCCTACTAAACTGAAGGTCTATAGAGCCACTGTGCTGACTTCATTGTTCTATGCCTGTGAAACCTTGATGGTCTACTGGTGCCATGCCAGGAAACTGAACCACTTCCATTTGAATTATCTTAGGAAGAGTGTGAAGATCATGAGGCAAGGTAAGGTACTAGTTACTGAGGTCCTTTCTTAAGCTGAACTGCCCAGCAATCAAAATCTATTGCAGAGAGCACAATTCTGATGGCATGGTCACCTTGTTTGAATACCAAAAGTATGTTTACAGTAGAAACTCATACAAGGCAAGAGGTCATGTGGAGGCTCTGAAGAAGCATACAAGGACTCTCTCAGTTTTCTATGAAGAACATTGACACTGATCAGGAGATAGGAAACACAGGGTACCGGAAAATCTAGTATGGCTTGCCCACAAATCAAAGCAAGGATGATGTACTCTATGACCAAAGCAGAATTGCAGTAGCTCAAAAGAAAAGTGAAAGTACAGATTAGATACACCACCTCTGAAAGAACTCCTCATATGATTATTTGTGCCCAAGCCATTCTAAGCTTACACTTATCTGCTCAAGCCACAGTTGGACACACTGTACCTTGACTCCAGCATAGTGATATCAGTTTGGTTTGTTAGATTGAAGGACAAAAGACACCATATATGTTATTGATCTGATTGGAATGTAAGATTTTTAGGATAAGGATAGACATCTCTTACAATGATTATCATAAAGTAAACACTTAAATTATTTTCATTATTTATGTTATTGACAAAATTAATTTTACTGAATTCCTCTTTTTTTTTTTTTTGGTGAGGCAGTTGGGGTTCAAGTGACTTGCCCAGGTCACACAGCTAGTAAGTGTTAAGTGTCTGAGGCCGGATTTGAACTCAGGTCCTCCTGACTCCAGGGCCGGTGTTCTATCCACTGCACCCACCTAGCTGCCCCAAACTAATATTTTTAAAGGGGGGGGGGGGCCTGCTAGGTGGTGCAGTGGATAGAACACCGGCCCTGGAGTCAGGAGGACTGAGTTCAAATCCAACCTCAGACACTTAACACTTACTACTTACTAGCTGTGTGACCCTGGGCAAGTCACTTGACCCCAATTGCCTCACTAAAAAAAAAAAAACAAAAACAAAACAAAAAAAAATATTATATGACGCAGATGTTTTATTAACTTCAACTCTAGCTTTTCATTTCCTCTCACAAAAATGCCTTTTGAGTCTACACCCTGGTGCAAGGGATAATAATGAATACAAAGATATTCACTTAAGAGTAAGATATATGTTTACAGTAGAAAGTATGTGTGATAAATAAAACATAAATAGTACAACCTCTATACTCCGAAATACAGAGAATGAGACACTTGTTTATTACTGGAAACCTTCTACGACAAAACCTCTATTAGTTGACTTCTAGTAAGTGCAGGCCTAATAAAAAAAATAAACCCTTGTATCCTGTTCATGCAAATATATATTACAGTATTTGAAAGGGTCATGCCATTTTGCTTACCTACTGTAACTATTTTTGTGAATCTCGAACCAACTGAGAATACTTTGTGTATTAAGTATCTAGAACAATTTCATAAAGTCAATAAATATTTTTCAACAATGGCTGTATGTACCAGTATTTTTAATAATTGAAGAATTAATGTGATTTAAAAGGAGGGGAAGGTACATTGCCTTAGCCCTCAATAGATGAACAATTTACTATTCAGTGTGATGGGTGAGATTTGCCCTTAATCATCTGTAACTCCTCAGCATTACCATATGAATGGTTTAGAACAAAATGCTAATGAGATCAAAGTTCACCAGTTCAAAGCTTGTGTGGGCCACTGTTGCTTTGTTCTATGGCAAAAGACTCTACTCCTTGTCCCAACCAGAAATAATTTAAAAGTTTCTTATTCTTTAAGGGAGGTGGACAATCCAAAAGAGGTGATTCTATATGGGTAAATAATCCCAACCTACTTCCAGAAAAATTGACTTTAAAAGCCTTTTTGACTAACATTCTTTAAGTGAAAAAAACCTCATGTTTTCTTGATAGATTCCTCAATAGATTCCAATTTAACCACCTAATCAATTTAAATGTAGGTGGAAAATACCCTTAGTCATGCAAGAGGTATAGTTGCGATCTTGAGGAAAATCAGTGTTTTCATCAGAATAGGCTCTTTTACATTGTACTCTTCAACCTGTTTTTAATAGCAAATAAATTATGCTATTTAAAGAAAGTAGGATATATGCAAACAGGGGATAGTTTGAAAAATAAGCCTTTCTCTGGGCAAACATGAAAAGAAATGAATCCAGCATTCTGTCATACTTATTTTGACATGCTAAAGTCAAATTCCTTACCTTTTTCCTTGTAATCTAGGAAAAATAAAATATAGGTAAAAATCTCAATGGTTCCAACACATAGATATGCCTCTCATTTTATAAAACAGGCCCCAAGACTATTGCTCTAAATTTCACAGACTTGTAAAAAGTAAAAGCACTTTCTATTCAACTCATCAATTCTGGTTCGAAACTTGTCTCTTTACACAATAGGAAATTAAAACACTACATGGGTATCTTTAGATTTTATTCTTTTAACAAAGGTGTAGGAAAGAATAAGGCATCTATGGACAAGTTTAATAAATCTTTTCAGATTAATGACTGCTGTCCCAGAGAGAGTGAATGAGTGCATATCTGTGTGTGGTATATGTATATGTATATGGTGGGGGCGGGGGCTGAGAGAGAGAGAATCTTTCTAGACATGGTCTTCAGCCTTAGGCTTGGCAGAAATTATGAGTATCTACTATGAACTATAGTTTAATGAGAATATATATATATATATTTTTGGGGGGGGGGGGCAAGGCAATGACGGTTAAGTGTCTTGCCCTGGATCACACAACTAGTAAGTGTAAATTGTCTAAGACTGGATTTAAACTCAGTTCCTCCTGAATCCAGGGCCAGTGCTTTATCCACTGTGCCACCTACCTGCCCAGTAGAATTTATATATTTTTAAAGGAAAAAAAATCTTCAAAGTTTTGATGACTCAGGATGGCCTATTAACCTCTAAAAACTTCACAGTTGATCAAATGACTCTTTAGTTGTATCTCTTTTTATTTGAAGAAATATAGGAACTATCTAATATCCTCAAAATTCATCCAAAGCCTTACAATATAAGTTTAGTAAAACAAAATAAAAACCCACATTCACTTTGGTTTCTACCTCTCAGAATGTGTGCAACCCTTGAGATTTACTTTAAGGGATCCCCTCCCCCATCAGAAGTGATAAAATGGTGAAATACATCAGAAGAATCTCCATCTGCCACGTTATAAACCAGGTTTGATGTTGAATACAACTCTGGGCATTTTATCATCTTTTGATTAAGTAAGTTAAGAATATAGCATCCTTTATTGTCTGTACTTTTTAGTTTACAACAACCAAAACACCATATACAACTAGAATCATCTTCGGACACCTATTTGTCTAACCCATATCAGCCTACCTTTTCTTTTTATCTGTCATAGAACACACAACTCTCATCCAAACTATAATGTGTCTCTGACATTCCTGACTTTAAAAGTCAGGCTTTCAAATAACTGTGGAAGGTTGTGTTGATTGAGCAGGAGACATTTTCTATAAATTTATAGCTTTTGCCAGGAAATGCGGTGAGGGAGAAGAAGACAGTTTCTACCAAATTGTTACTGAATATAGAGTATATAGGAGCTGCATACCAACAGAATGACTTTGTGTTAGAATGAACTCCCTAGGATCTTCTCTTTTCTGCAATGTTCAGACACAGCATGGAAAGGAGGAAAGGTTTTTAAAATTCACTTAGATGTAAGCCAAGAGAAATGAAAAGACTACGCTAACAGAATAACAGAAGTGGGGCCAATCATCTAATTACACCACACTAATTTCAGAGAACAAATCACTTTAAAGTCCCACAAACTTATAACCTGCCTTTCATCTCCTGCTTAGTTTTCATTTTAAGCTTAAGGTCTTGGGCTCCCACTGTGCCTGACTTTAACAAATTTATCGACTCAAATGACGAAAGTCATCACTGGGAACCAAAGCTCTTCCACAAGCTCACTGTTTGAACATCCTCCTCATGTTTCCACTAATGCAACACAACAGGAGCTGTTCACTCTGGGCTCTCTGCTTATGTGATGGACATGCTTCTGGGTTGGTGCCAGTTTAGCTTTACCATTCTTATCACTTATAAGACTTACCTTTCCTGAGACTTACAGAATTGTTACATCCTTTACAGAGGCTGAAATTACAGCCAAGAATTTTCCATGCACCTTTCCAGCAGGTTTCAAAGAACATTATAAGTGTTAAAAAATGATCCCTTTGAAGATTAAAAAAAAAAGGGCAGGTAATTTTTCACATTTATGAAGTCATTTTTTTTTTCACGAGATGGATGAGTCATGGATAATCACCATGATCTTTTAAAGGGTGAATTTTATAATGTGAGGAATTCTAGTTGATTTATCCATATAAACTGAAGCTCCTAACTCTTCACTGTGGATTAAATATTCTGGAAATACATATTAATTTTATTTACCATATATTTGTTCAAAGCTGACATATCAACTTGCATTCTTTTTAAATGCCTTATTTCCTTTAAGATCATTTGCATGAGGTTTAAAAGGCAAAAAGATGATTTTACTGTTTAATGTATCTGTGTCAATATTATTCAGAATGATCCTATAATAATGACAAATTGATACCTGAGCAAGAAATGGAGACATGAGATGACAGAATTTTCTAGAAATCATTTATATTTGGGAAAGAAATTATAACATGCTTCCAACAATATAACCAGCATTATGTTGCAGGTCAAAGGTTCTATGTATCAATATATTTTAATTTATGTAAAATTTAGTAAATGCATCAAAAAATCTCATTTCAACAAACCTTCACTAACGTCTCAATTAAAAGAAAAACATACTTTCTTTTTACCAGTAGTTATTTCGGGAAACCTGTGAAAGATAAGAGAGACCTCACTAAGAGTTTTTTTGGAAGAGATAAATAAATAAGATAACTAGATAAGCTAATACTTATTTTTTAAAAAAAAAAACATCTAATTCTCAGTTAAATGCAGAATAATATTTATTTTTAAATACTTAATTCAAAAGTAATGAATAATAAAGAGAATAACATGTGAAAAAAGATGATTCTAGTCTAAGTCTCAGTAGAACTAAGTTTCAGTTTCCATTCGATTTTTCTATCACCACAGTATGGTACCTTGGTCAAATCATTGTTTTCCTGGGCTATAGTTTTCATATCTTTAAGTGAGTTGGACCACCTAGTCTCTAAGGCCCTCTCCCACCCTATGACTCTATACTAATCATTCATATACACCCACCCACCCACACATATACACATACACATATATGAATATTTATGTGTATATAGGTATAGGTATAGGTGTATGTATGTATATACACATATATTTATGTATATATACATGTGTATTAATTCATATATATGAATAAAAACTAATATACTGTTTCCTATATATATATAAATAAAAACTCAGAAAATGAGTATCTAGTGAAGTTAACATATTTTTCACTTATGTCAAACCATTAAGATGATACATCTGCATAGAGAGAGAGGCTAAGAGAGTACCCATGAGAAAGCAACACATAAGCAATATGGATTTATAAAGAACAAATCATTCCAGACAAATCTGATTGCTTTTTTGATAGAATTATGAAATTAATGGATAAAGGGAATGCACTACAAGTAATATATTTGGATTTTCATAAAGTATTTAATACAGTGCTTCATGAAATCTGACTTGGAAAATGAATTCAAATTGCCTTGGATATGATTATTCTCAGATGGTCTGAAAACCATTTGAAGGACTGTAAACAAGGGGTAATGATAAATGGCAACAGACAGAGCAAGGATGGAGGCAAGAGCTGCCACTGAGGAGGGGCTGGCATTTTAGCATCTTCATTATTGGCATGGAAAATGGAGTAAACAGCCCAGCAATGAAATGGAGAAATGACACCAAATTGCAATGTGCCATAAACAGGAGGGCAGTAAAATATTCAGGAGGAAGGGAGAAGAAACTATAATGGAAATAAACAAAAGCCTGTCCACACCAAGAAATCAGCTGTGTGTTAACAAGCATTATTTGCAAAACGGGTTAAAGTAATGCATAATGGAAATAATTTTAAATAGGTATGGACAGTTTCCTATTCATGCCTTTATCCTGCCATATCCATAGCACTGAAAGAAGCCTAGGGTTGACAGTCTGACACCTTTGTTTGATTTGTTATGTAGTAACCAAAATAGGGCAACGCATTCTATTATTCAGCAAAAGGAAGAAGCCTTTCATTATAAGGTCAACTCTCAATTATCAGCATACGTATAATGTATCAGCAATTAAAAACCCAAACAAACAAAACAAAACCCTAACCTGGCTTTTCTCTTGCCACTGGGCACAGAAGATGAAGGTTTCTGCCTGCTTCCTCTTAGCACTCCCCACCAGCCATCCCCCACCACCCCTCAATTGGTGTGTGTTGAGGGAATGCAAACTAAATAAAATCAGGAAGGTAAATTTGCTGCAAATTACTTTTGGGTTATCCATAGCACATGCTCTCCCCCCTTTCCTACCCTCCACAGTGCAAATCACTGAGTTGATTGTATACACACAGAGAAAGATAAGTAGGAAGACAAATGACTTTCAGGGAAAGATTATACTTTCCTCCATTTATCCCATTCTATCAGACAACCAGACAAATTAGAATGAATTCATGGCATTGTAACATAAATGATAAAGGAAAAAAAAAGATATCTACTTATGAGAAAGAATTAAATAAGGTAACCCATGGAGTGCATTTGACAATCGCACACAAACCCTCACAGACAACACCAATTTAAAGGTTTGTAAAATACTGTGGAGAAAAGAGGGAATACCATTTCTAGGCCATAAACAATCGTCTACTTCAAATTCCTATGTAGAATAAATTTCAAATTAATAATTTTTTCTGCCTGACTTTACACTTTTATGATGATGAATAGTTTCTAAAGGAAAGAAAAAGATAGTCAACTTGCTTATTGATGTTAGTAGTATTTGTGATAATTTTTTAAAATCATAATATGATTGTAACAATATATACACTAATTCCTTAAAATTGTCATATACAGTTCCCTACAAATTTGTAGACTTTAGTATGATCAAATTAACACCCTAATCTTAGTGCAAAAGCTATAAGCATCAAAATAGTGCAGATTTTAAGAACTATACAAGGCCTCAGAGATTATTTTAGTCCAATCTCTCTCTCTCTCTCTCTCTCTCTCTCTCTCTCTCTCTCTCTCTTTTGCCTCAGAGTGAATTGAGAGAAAGAGAGAATTGGATTTAGTCAGTCATGATAGCTTTATACTTCTTAATGACCTCGCATGAAGTTTTGTTGTTATTGTTTAGTCATTTTTCAAACCATATCTGACTCTTTGTGACCCCATTTGGGGTTTCCCTTAGCATGATACTGGAGTCGTTTGCCACTTCCTTCTCCAGCTCATTTTACATGTGAGAAAACTGAGGCAAACAGGCTTAAATAACCTACTCAGGGTCACATGGCTAATAAGTGTCTGATGCATGATTTGACCTCAGGAAGATGAGTCTTCTTGACACCAGGCCTGACTCTCAATCCACTGTAAAATGAAGCTGCCTATTAACATCAAGTTAATAAGAAGCAAATAGTTACAAATAGAATGCTGCCAATATCAGGATAGAGCATTCCCACTTACCACCCATAACAGTCCTCTGAAGCTATGGCTTCATTCCACTTTTCCTGAATGTTGTTGCTGATACTTGGAGTTAAATCAAAAAGTTCCTACTCACAGTTCTGCCATCAACATGTCCAAGCCTTACAGATCTGACAGACCTGAAACGACTTAGGGTTATATAGTTAATAAGCCTTTTTTAAAGGTTGTTTTATTTTGGGGGGAGGGGAGTTGGGTTTTGTGTATGTGTGTGTATGTGTGTGTGTGTGTGTGTGTGTGTGTGTGTGTGTGTTTTGCAGGGCAATGAAGGTTAAGTGACTTGCCCAAGGTCACACAGCTAGTAAGTATTATATGTCTGAGGCTGGATTTGAACTCAGGTCCTCCTGAATCCAGGGCCCATGCTTTATCCACTACGCCACCAAGCTGCCCTGCTAATAAGCATTTGAGATGGAATTTGGACCTAGGTTTTCTTGATTCCAAGTCTAATGATCTACCCACTATACCCTGCAATCTCTTATTAAAAGTCCTCAGATAATTACTTTTTGAAAAGGAGAAATATATTCCTAAAAAGCACATTGTACAACACCAATCAGGAAAGGATTTTATAAAATTAGTTCCTCATGCCTCACTGGCCCATTGCTTTGGGGAGTTATAAATGAACCCATTTATCTAGGCCTACTTCATTTTCTATAGTTCTATGACAACTCGCAGAAATTTCTCTAAAAGAATTTGGAAATTGTTCTAAAAAATAGAGGGATTTTTTTTTTTTAAGATCTGCAAAGAAACTTAGAGAGCAACTGATCTAAACTTTTTGTTGTGTAGAGAATACTAAGGCCCAGAGAGTTTGACTGGAAATACCGGTTTTATAAATCTAGATTTAAAACAACACTTCTTGTGACTCTGTTTCCCCATCTGTAAAATATGGATATAATTTCACTAAGTACCCATAAACCTGTCCTAGACAAAGCTCTCTGTAATCCTGAAAAGGCTTTACAAATAGGAATGAGGATGAGGATGAAGATGATGAAGGTGTAAATGACCAAAGGTCACATAAATTGTGGCAAGACCAGGAATTAAGACCAGGTTTTCTAACTCCAAATCAAATCCATTTTTGTAATTGAACTACCTTTCTGGTAAAATCTTTTGTTGCTTTGCTAACTTTCTCTGCATTATTAATGGAGAACCACCTGAAAAAAACCCCAAGCACTCAGGGCTTCCATACATTAAGTATTCATTTCCAACATAACTTTTCCCACATTTTCATAGAGCAACCAACGGATCATAGAATTAGAGCTGGAAAAAGTCATAGAATATATTTAATTCAACCCCTTCATGTTATAGAAAGGAAACTAAGGCCCAAACAGATAAAATGAGTAACCCAGGAGACATAGGTAACTTTAATCATAACAAAGAATAGATTGTCTTTTCTTCTTTAAATATTTAAGAAAGCAAAATCATAGCATTTTTATAGCTAGAAAAGTCCTTATGCAAGTTATCCCAAACGTCTTCGTGCAGTTTTATCCTAGTAAAGCTTTTAAAAAGCTTGAAACCAGCTATTCAAAGTCAGATAAAACACCCCATACAAATGGTATCCATCTCAAATAGAAACAGGGGCCGCGAAACCATACATAAATATCCCTGTTTGCTGCATATTAATATGAAGAAAACTATATATTAACATTATCTGTTTTCTAATATATTTTTATTTAGTTAAATATATCCCATTTTCATGTAAATTTGGTCTCTGCTACACTTAGGTGTGGCCTGTTGGCAGATATTTGACACTTTTATACTAACCCATAGTTCCTCTCCCTTTTTAAAATAAACAAACAAATAAATAAATAGGTGAATAAGTAAATAAGTAAGTAGAGTGACTGAACAAATAAATAAATAGATAAATGAATGAACGAATGAATGGATAAATAAATAAATAGGTACATAAATAAATATTGACAAAATGTTATTACAATCAATTTGATATACTTGATAAATTTACAAATACAATAGCAATTAGACCAAAAGAGGAAAAGAACTATTTTTCCTCTCTATTCAATAGCAACTCCTAAACACTCCAACTAGGCATGAGTATCCATAACAGAGTATAGAGGAGCAAAGATGAAGCCTGTCCTCTCTTTTCCAAACCCATGTGGAAAGATAGAGATGGATACCTCAAATTCATTCATAGTTATCCCTTCCACATTGTGACTTTCCCCATTGTGGTTTCAATACATCATGGATCAATATAAGAAATTAAATGGGAATTTGGGTGGAGTTTTGTGGAAGCTGAAGATGACACTGAAAAAAAATTAGAAATTCCGAAATGCATATGCATATATAGTATTGTATAATATCAACATATTTTATCTTTAATACCATAATATTCAGACTTCATCTTTGGTAAGAAGGGAGCATCAAAATATTTCACAAGGATTTTCCAGATCACAAGGGTACTGCGTCTCTCACCCCGAAGACAGGGAAGGTATTATTGTAATACTTTAAAGTTTTTCAAAGCATTTTCCTCATGATAATTCTGTGTGGTGGGTAATAAAATATTATCATCCCCATTTTTAATAGAAGAAAACTAAGGACTGTAAAAGTGAAGTGATTCACACAACTAATCAATGTGAGAACCAGGATTTAAAACCCATATTTAATCAAAGTGTAGGAATTTCTCCATTATACCACACTGCTTCTACATATTTATATATTTTTTAAAAAATACAGACAGTTACAAGTGCTAATGCCTAGAAAAAATCTATAACTAATAACTATAGTCTTATCATCAGTTTTCGCATTCTTCAGAGAACCAAGTGTAGGGCTTTGAAAATAAGAGATTCCATAAATATTGTTGAATAAATCAAGGGAAGTGCATTAAACATCCTAAACTCTATTGAATCTCTCTGTGGCCTTTCTCCAAGTCTAGCCATCTTCACTGTCCACAGCACAGTGAAGGTTATAAATTTGTCACTGGGTGAAAAGAGTATTAGCCTGGGAGTATAGAGCTGAGGCTGTAATCTTTGTTTTGTACACAGCTATTTCTGTGTGGCCTTAGGAAATTTCTTTTATCTTTCTGTATCTCAGATTCTTTATCTGAAAAATGAGGATGTTAGGTGAGATAATCCTTTAGTTCTCTAAAGTTGTATGACTTTGTGACTTCTGGTTCTAGGAGGAATTCAAGAATTTACTAATCCAGATAGTTATGCATTCTATAACTACCATTCTTCTTTTTGGTTCTGCCTAGGGTAGAGAAAGGAAAACCACACAGAAGAACAATCAGAGATCAAATTAAAGGCTGGAGGGTGGGTAGTCATAAGGGTTGATGGCAGGAAGTCTGCAGTGAAAACTGAAATAAATATAGACTCCCTATTCCTATTATTTGGCTTTACGATAAGGCTTTTATTTTCATTATTCACTAGTGAGTTCTGTTGCTATTAAAATCTTTCAAGGGCAGCATCTTTCTACAGGCACAGATTCTGAAAAGTGGGAGGTAGACATAACTGCCTATTGCTTCCTAAGAGCAAGGGTTATTCACCTTGAATTACTTGACCTTTTTTTAAATATTTGGATGTCAGTTTCCTTTAGAGTTCTATGTATTTTATGCATATAAAAACATTCTGATAAGAGTCCATAGATTTTACCAGACTGCCAAAGGTGGGAAGCAGGGGGCATGACAAAAAAATGGTTAAGAACCCCAGCCTTAGAGTAGCTCTATTCTATCTCATCTATGTATCAATCAAAAAATATTAATCAAGCACTTACTATGTGCTGGGGACAGTACTATCTATAATAGCACCTATAGGAGAAAAATAAAATCTCTTTTTGAGAATGCCCATTTCCTAAGCATTATGGGAGCCGGGCTACAAATAAAAACACTAATGAATATTATCCCTTGGTGGGATGGCTACAAGTTTCATCTGCAGGTAGCTGAATTATTAATATTCGGTCTCCCAAGTAAGTACCACATGAATCTATTTTCCCATGAAGCAAGAAGTTTTTTTTTTTTTTTTTTGGGGGGGGTGAATAACCAACCATTTCAACTATTAAACAGATTTTTGTTTTTGTTTTGTTTTTTTCTCTTTACCTTTAAGATGCCAGAAAATTTGGTGAATAACTTCTGGCTATTATGGATTAGAGAAATGTGTAGAAATATGTAGACAAATGTACTGTGATAAAATAATGGAATTTGGCAGATGCCCAGGGGCCCCACCTGATTGATTTAGTATTGTTTGAATTGGGTGAGAATGAGACTAAGCACCTACTTAAGGAAGACTGGATGGAGGCCATACCTGACTGGCCTTGAGTGACAGTTGGTATACTACTGACATCAGCAAGAGACCACTCTCAACAATCAGCTTGAAGGACCTCCCTTTGGGGCAGGGAGAGAAGACATAGGAAGGGAAGAGACATTCATTCTGGGGTAAGAGAGCTTCTGTGTGAACCAGAGAGGGACTGCACAGCTGACTCTCTTTCTCAAGAGTGAATGCCTATAGGAACATATTATTCCAAATCTTCTAGGCAACTTTTCTAGCTTTTTGACAAGAAAGAGAATGGCTTTTTGAAAATCTTTTACCCTATTGTTCACAGCTGTGTGTTAACATCAGTGTTCTATGAAATAGGTAGCCTTTATTACTTAGACAGATAGATGATGGATGGATAGACAGACAGACACAGACAGAGAGACAGATAGATAGATAGATAGCCAGACAGACACATGTATACAGAACAATTTCTTATACCATCACTGAAGATGAAAGGACAGCATGATGGTGTGGTAAATAGAGTGGTGGGTCTGGAGTCAGGAAGACTCATATTCATGAGTTCAAACCTGGCCTCAGACACTTACTAGCTATATGATCCTGAGCAAGTCACTTAACCCTGTTTACCTAAGTTTCTTCACCTATAAAATGAGAAGGAAATGGCAAATCTCTGCCAAGAAAATCCTAAATAGCGTCATAAAGAGTTGGGCACCAGTGAAGAGTGACTGAACAACAAAACTGAAGATGAAAGTCAAAGGAATACAATACTAGGAATTGAGTGTGAGAGGCATCATTTTTGTAGTGGAAGGAACACTTATTTTAGAATTCAAGTTCTGGGGGCAGCTAGGTGACACAGTGGATAAAGCACTGACCCTGGATTCAGGAAGACCTGAGTTCAAATCCGGCCTCAGACACTTGACTAGCTGTGTGACCCTGGGCAGGTCACTTAACCCCCATTGCCCCACCAAAAAAAAAGAAAAAAGAAAAAAAGAATTCAAGTTCTGATTCTTCCATTTATTAACTGTGTGACCTTGAACAATTCACTGTACTATCAAGCCTCAATTTCTTCATCTGTCAAATATAGTCATACACTGTCTACCTCACACTGTACTGCTTCAAGACTCATATTGACACAATATCTGTAAAGTTCTTCATAAGAACTCTGAAACTATGAAAATATGCATTAAAGATCTGCTTGTCTTTTTTTCTGTTTTAGGACCTAACCTAAAAACCTGATTTTATTTGTGAGGGGTACTACCAATGAGGAACCTCTCATTTCATATCAGCACCTTCTCTGCAACTTAGAGTTTTAATGAATTTTGAGTAAAGTGACTTGCTCTGGGTCACACAGCCAGTGTACATAAAAGGTGGGACTTGAACCCAGATCTAACTTCAAGACCAGCTCTAGATTCACTCTGCCATGTTGACACTCTGTTATCATCATATAAATTAATGTTTTAAGGAGCTGTATTTCATCTATGAATAGTGAAACTGAAAGACCTCTATATCTTGGTACATGGCCTCCATTATTTGTTGTAGTCACACACACAAAAAAAAATCATCACCTGCTGGCCAGCTCTCTCACAGTAAATCTTCTCACACTTAACTAGACTGGTTCTCCCCATAAGCTCCAAAATATTTACATCAATGATTTTTGTGGCACCAAAGATTTAGATACAAATAAGATGCCCATTGATTGGGGAATGGCTCAACAATGTCTCAGTTTCCTCAGCTGTAAGATGAAGATAACACCTGCACTTAACTTGCACAGTAATTGTGGGAATCAAATAGAGAGAATATCTATATAACATTAAGCAAACTTTCAGGCACAAGAGTAGCTATATAAATATTTGTTTTAAGAAATAGATACATGGTACAGTGAGTAGGGCTTATGTCTCTAGAGATGAGACGTCCTGAGGTCAAATCTAGCCTCAGACAATTACTAGTTATAGGATTTATTTACCTGTTTCCTTATCTATAGAACTGGAATAATAATAGCACCAACCTCCCAGAGTTGTCATGAAGAATAAATGTTGGCTAGTAGTAGTAGCAGTAGGAGGGATGGTGGTAGTGGTGGTGGTAGTGGTGCTGGTGGTACTAATAGTAGTAAAAGTTGTAATGATTGGAATGATGCCACCTGCTGGAGACTTACTGTAGGAAAGCTCTGCCATGAGAAGAAGGCATCTGAGAGCAAGCCATGTGGCTTTTCTTTGGCATCAGGAAGTGACCTTTGCTTGTGGGAAGAAGCAGGGGCGAGGCAGGCTCTCTTGGTCTCTTTCACCAGGACTCTTGTGGAGAGTGGAGCAGGAGAACTGTAGCTCCTCGAGATAGATAGCTGAATCTAGGCCTCTTTCTCTCTCTCTTCACCAAATTCTTATTTTCCTTAATAAATGCTTAAAAATCTAACTCTTGCTAAAGCTTATAATTTATTGGTGACCACTCATTAGATTTTAGATAGAATAGCTAGAATTTTAGCCCTGTACAAAGTAGAAGTAAAAGAAGTAGTAGTAGTGGTTGAGTGCCACATAAAAAGTACTATATAAGTGCTAGTTATTGTTTTTATCATTATCATTATTATACAGAGAATAATGTAAAGACATATGTGATCAAATACAAATTGAAGTAAGCAGATTCAAGAAATCATTATACTCAATTACTACAAAAATATAACTAGGATCAAAGATATAATAGGTGCTATACAAATATGTATTCCCTTCCCTTTCTCCAAACAAATATCAAACACAAAGCAATTGAAAGCAACAGTCACAAAATTACAAACAAGAATGGGCATAAAAAAGAGACAGGGGGCAGCTAGATGGCACAGTGGATAAAGCACTGGCCAAAGCACTGGCCCTGGATCCAGGAGGACCTGAGTTCAAATCTGTCCTCAGACACTTGACACTTACTAACTGTGTGACCCTGGGTAAGTCACTTAACCCTCATTGCCCTGCAAAAACAAACAAACAAACAAATAAAAAAGAGATATGAGAAGACTTCTCCCCAAACTCTTCTGCAAAGTGGGAGGTCCACAGGTGTTGGAAAATGGCATATATTTTCAAAACTTTTTGGTGACTTTTGCTGATCTTTTACTTTTCCTCCTCTTTTTCTTTCTAAAGAAATTCTTTGTTATAGGGGATATTTATCTGGGAGGGGACTGGATGGCTCTGATAATCGTTTCCATATCTGCAAGTCATAAACTTGTTGACCTGGAGCAAGAAGGGGTTTCAAAACCCTTTCATTTAACAAATGAGGAAACTGAGGTTCAGGTCCACTAAATGACTCACTTAAGGTCACATAGGTAGTAAATGTATCAGGTAGGATGTCAGACCAAGTCTTTTAATTGTAAAACTGATACTATCTGCTGTAAACTATAGTGGTTTTTTTCCCCAGATAATAAAAAAGAGAAACCTACCTAATTACACATTGATTTATGGTTTATTGAACAATTGCCCTGAAGGTTTTCCCAACTTACATATATTAATGACTAATTACACTTAATAAATCCTGCCCCAACCCATTCACTGTGCCAGTCTTATAACAGCAAAAGCAGACAGGCTGGTCTCCAGAAATCCCTTTATAAATTAGCATGTTTCTTGGGAGGGAAGACCTTAGTGGACTTCGCAGAGATGATTACAATAATCAATGTCCAACATTAGTTGACATTTATATAGCACTCTCAGTGTTTAAGCCTCATACTACTGGCATTAAAATTCCCATTTTGTAGATAAGAACTTGAGGATGGAAGGTTAAATGACAAATCTATCTTCACACAGCTAGTGTCAGAGGCAAGATTTGAACCCAGGTCTTGCTTCTTCAAGATCCAGCACTACCATGCCACACTCAACGTCTAAGCAAATCCTTTAAACTCTCAGAGTCTCAGTTTCTTCATCTATAGAATGGGGCCAAAGACCCTTTTGTTCTTCATTTCAGTCCTGTCCAACTCTTTGTGACCCCCCGCTGGGGTTTACTTGGCGAGGATACTGGAGTGAGTTGCCATTTCCTTCTCATTTTACAGATAATGAAACTGAGGCAGAGTTAAGTGACTTGCCCAGGGTCACACATCTAGTAAATGTCTGAAGTTGGATTGTAATAGATTCTCCTGACTCTGGGTATTCACTATTCGACCAGGCAGTCTTACAAAGTTACTACTTTTCCCCATAGGGCCATTAGAGAAAATTGCTTTTTGAAACTATCTAATAAATTATTGCTGTTGTTGTCCCAAAAGTCTTAGAGAACTTTGAAGCAATTAAATGGCTCCTTGTTTTCTCTTTTACCTAAGAAATGAAAGGAATTGTGGTGGTTGAGAATGACTCTCCTTGCCCCGCCCCGCCCAAGCATTCCAGCTACAATTCAAAAGAGATCACTAAGCTTCCTGATGTTTACAAGCCTGAGATGTGATAAGGATAATGATGATGAGCCAGCCTAACCATTGGAAATTGTCAGGCTTCAAGGAAGGTCTCATTGGACGACCCTTCACTGGGAAGTAAAAGTAACTGGCATTTGTCTCTGTGTTACTCTAAGCACCAGAGGCAAGCTGTTATCAAAACAACTGTTGTGTGCTATTCCCTTCTTATAAAATGAATTTTATTAAGCTTGTTCCTGCCTGGTTTTCTATAGGCCAAGTTCTCTCTTGGGATCCTTTTTCTGAAGGATTCATAATGGAGGTGATAACTTTTGATGGGTACATTACATAAAGTTCTGGAATTCTAATAAAGAAACCACTCTTTAAATAAACTGGAGAAATCTCCAAAGTTATCTAAAGGTTCTGAGGTTAAGTGGTTTGTAAGATCCAAAAGGCAACTGAATAGTAATCCTTTCAGTGATATCAATCAAAAAAGGAGAGAAAAGAGAATACCCTGCCCTGCTGACCACAACCTTCAACAAATCTGTCTTTGGAAAACTCATCTATGTTTTTTGTTTGTTTGTTTTGTTGTTGCAGTTTAAAAGCTATTTCTTGCATGAAGTCCCCCTGATCTACTTGTCAACAATTTTGCTTCCCCCTAAAAATTAAACATAGTCCTTTCTTGTTTGCTTTTCTCTCTTCTACTTAAAGATGACAGGATCATTTTGTGGTTAAATGTTTGTTTCTGGACTTTTTCTATCCTTTTACTATAGGGAACTATGTGGTGAAGTGGATAGGTGGAAGACCTTATTTCAATAAAACCTTGCCTCAGAGAGTTACTGACTATGTGACCCTGAGCAAACTGCTTAATCTCTCTCAGTCTCAGATTTTTAATATGTAAAATGAGCTAATACACAGGACTTTTGTGCAAATTAAATGAGAACATATGTAAAATGCTTTAAAAACTTTAAAGTGCTGTATAAATGCTGTGTATTGGTAGTATTAATAATCACTATATTTAAGTTTACTATAAATTATATTTATGTATTAGATATATATTTTAACATTTTATTAACTATAAATAGTATATACATGTATGCCACATAAAATACATGTTATATCATGTAATATTATCCATCATATATTATGTACTAGTAATACATTATTAACAAAATTATTATTAATAATAATTCTGGGGGGCAGCTAGGTAGCACAGTGGATAAAGCACTGGCCCTGTATTCAGGAAGACCTGAGTTCAAATCTGGTCTCAGACACTTGACACTTACTGTGTGACCCTGGGCAAGTCACTTAACCCTCATTGCCCCCCCCCCCAAAAAAAACAAATAATAATTCTGACGCAAAATTTTTAAAAACTGATGTCAAGGGGCAGCTAGGTGGCGCAGTGGATAAAGCATCGGCCTTGGATTCAGGAGTACCTGAGTTCAAATCCAGCCTCAGACACTTGACACTTACTAGCTCTGTGACCCTGGGCAAGTCACTTAACCCCCATTGCCCCGCAAAAAAAAAAAAATGATGTCAAAATTTGTTTTTACACATAATTTGGGAAAATAAAATTCTAAATAGAAAAAACAAAAGGAGTTTTGCATGATTACTCATGTATAGCATATTGAATTGCTTGAGTTCTTGGGAAGGTGTGATGGGAGGGAGGAAGAGAATTTGGAACACAAAGTTTTTTTTTAAAAAATGATGTCAAAAGTTGTTTTTACATGTAATTTGGAAAAATAAAAATTCTAAATTAATAATAATTCTGGGTCCCTTGAGGACAGATCTTGAATCTAATTCAATCTTTGCCTTTCCCTTAGCATGAAGCACATTGTTCTTCACACAGTAGGCATGTCAATGTTGTTGTTTTTTGAAGTTATTAATTCAGTTTCATTTTTAATCCATTGAGTTTCAAGATGAAGTCAGCCTGACACACAATGGACAGTTATTCAATTGGGAAGTCAGGGCTTTTGTCTTTATGTTTTAATATTGTGACAGAATTTAGGAGAATGTTTAAAGATTAAAAGAAAAAAAGTGATTAGAACCAATCTGTGAAATCTGAAACTATTTCGAAATGACAGATTCTAAGTAGAGCAAAAGCCACTCAGAACCAGGAAAGAGCATAATGAACTGCTCATAATTTTAGAAAGACGGAGGAACTAAGAGGTTAAAAAGTTAGTCTAGAGGAGGCAAAGATCTGAAAAATCGAGTCCCTCAAGCAACAGTGGGCAGTTGAAAAGGTAGGCTTGCTCTTACACAAGTTAGAAACTAAAAGCAGAAACAGAAAAAAATAAATGCTAAAAACCCTTTGCGATGGATGGTGACAAGGGAGCTCCTTATATACCAAGAACCATCAATAACCATTTGATATGGGTATTGTACCTGTGGCACAATGGACAGAGCATTGGGCCTAGAAGACTCATCTCCCTCAATTCAAATCTGGCCTCAGACACATAGTAGCTGTGTGACCCTGGGCAAGTCCCTTAACCCCATTTGTCTCAGTTTCCTCATCTATAAAATGATTTCTGAGGAAAAAAATATAGCAAACCACTTTAGTAACTTTGTCAAGAAAATACTCAATGGGGTCATGAAGAGTCAGACAATGTTAAAATAAATGAACAACAACAAACTGTTGTTTACCTAAAAATTAAAGCTGTCAAAGATTTTTTTTTAATGACCAGAATTGGAAGAAATCTAAGTTCAAATCCTGCTTTTGACACTTCTACCTGTGTGCCCATGAACAAGTTATGTTTATTCTTTCTGATCCTCATTTTTCTCCTACATAAAATGAAGATCATGATACAAGTAGTACATGGCTGACAGGATTATTGGAAGGATCATGAGAGAACTTTGATAAAAGCATTTTGTACACCTTAAAGAACAATAAAAAATTGTCTGCTATTATCAAATGCTGTCAAAGGAATTAATTCTTGAAAAATGCTTTCTCCCAGTGCCTTGCACAGAGTAGGTACTTAATAAATGCTTACTGTTCTACCCACACTCCAATCCCTTTATTCAAAACCATCATTACAGTAACCAAAAAAGAATTCCAATGATATTCATATGGTCTAAATCAAGTGAAGTTACAGCTGAATCTAAGCTCAAATTACTTGAATGTGTCTCAGAATTCCAACTCAAGTTATTCACATAACACATTTATCTTTGTGCAAAATATGACAGCTTTACATCTTCACATTAACTAATTTATTATTGTCAATTGCCTTGTACTAATTCCTCCAAGATACAAAATAAATTTCTGACTTGAGTTACCTTTAACTGTTTTACAGAAGAGAAAATTGTGACAATGAAGGGACCAAGGAGAAGGACAAGATGAGATAAGCAGAGTAAGATAATATAGTTTGAAAAAAAGAAATAATATTTTGAAAAAGTGGAGGAAACACCAGATGATTAGGAGTATGGGTGGCAGGCATCTATTTGGTAGGGACCCAACAACTGCAGCACAAACCATTCAACATCACTTCACTTAGCCTCAGTATCCTCATAATAAAATATTCATGGTGCTTATCTTTTTTTGTTTTTTTGTTTTTTGGGTTTTTTTTTGTGAGGCAACTGGGGTTAAGTGACTTGCCCAGGGTCACACAGCTAGTAAGTGTTAAGTGTCTGAGGCCGGATTTGAACTCAGGTACTCCTGACTCCAGGGCCGGTGCTCTATCCACTGCGCCACCTAGCTGCCCCCATGGTGCTTATCTTTACAGGACTTTGTTAAAATCAAATTATGAAGGAGAGAGGAAAGAGGGAGAGAGAGTCAGAGAGAGAGAGGGAGGAAGGGAGGAGAGAGAGAGGGAAAGAGAGAGGAAGAGAGAGGGAGAGAAAGGGAGAGAGAGGGAGAAAGAAAGAGGGAGGGAGGGAGGGAGGGAGGGAGGGAGAGAGAGAGAGAGAGAGAGAGAGAGAGAGAGAGAGAGAGAGAGAGAGAGAGAGAGAGAGAGAGAGAGAGAGAGAGAATGTCAACTCTAAAGTATTATAAACTCTAAGTTTTAGTATCTTCATCACCTAGTGGGGGATACTGCTTAAAATAATCCTCATCATGACACTTCTTTCTAGGATCGAAGACTGATTATTTGTTTTGTTAAAATAATTAATGAATAATTGGGTTGTGATTAATAAGTAAAATGGCTCATAATGTTGTTAATACCCACACTAATCCTAGTAAATATTACCAAAAAGTACTTACATTTCATAATGCCTTATGAATTACAAAGGACCATCATTTTTCATTTTATCCTCTTAATACCTTGACAAAGTATTTTTCTTCCCATTTTCCAGAAGAAAAAGTTGAGGACCAAAGAGAAAAGGTGATTTATCTAATGCCATGCAATAAATAAATGACAGAGCAGGGGATCAAATCCATCCCTGTCTTCTGACTTGAGTGCAGGATTCTTTATATAACATTACACTGTTTTTGGCTTACAGTTATTGTGCAGGATGTCAAAAGTAGTTAATATATCATTTAGTTATTAGGCTATTTAAAGTAAGTATGATATTTTCTCTAGGCCTAACAACATTTTATTCTTCAGTATATTAAAATGACCATATAGTCTTCCAACTTATTATTTTAATTGTAATGCTTTGGTGATGAATGTGTTCTTTTAATTACTTACAACCATGGTGAGTTTTACTACACTATCCTCTGAGGCCAGGGAGGCAAGTCACATGTAATGAGATGCCATCAGTTTGCTTGTAACAATTACATCTGCAGACTGATGATCTCTACTGAATAGGAGAAAAAACATGTCAATCCTGCCTTCTTACAAGTCAAGTCTTTTCTGACAGCATCGGCTTTGGGTCAAGGGCAATGCCAATTTAGAATTCTACTGCCCATTTAAGAAAACATTAATCTCTTTGGTCATTTGCTGTATAGGCTAATCAAAATCATTTGGGAAATGCTACATTTTCAATCTAAAAAGAAACGTCTGGTATTGATAACCTTTAAATTTCCAAGTTGTTATTTGTTTCTACAAGTCATCCATGTAAGGAAAATAGAGGGGGAAGAGGGGAGGATAAAGGAGAGAATTTCACCTGAAACTACTGAGCATTTAATGAAAGAGCTATGGATTTTTAGGGCTGTTTCAGGAATACTGGTGATCTTGTTGACAGTTCAAATAAGTAACCCCATCAAACCAGTGCATCAGGTGAAAAGATGAATAATAGGTAGTTTGTGGCTTACAAATAGCTCTTATATTGAGGACGAGTGATTATTTCCATATTAAAGTGAACTGCTGGCAAGAGACTGTGTATCAATGGTCTTAGAGTCATTACTGAGTATTAGGGCACTGTTTTTGTAACCCCAGGATAAATTGATGGCCTGCAATAGATCTAATTGACAGGATGGCTGTTTTCAGCTAATGGTTTGTTACATCAATGAACCTCATTCTGGCCTCAATTACAGATATCAGCATTTACTGCAAAAGAAAATGGGGTATGAGTATTGAAGGCAGTGAGAAAGAGACTAGGAGAGCAAGACAGATTTTCAACTATAATTTAATGCTTGAGATGCTACTTCACTATTTAAAGGTACGTGGCTATCACTATTCCCAAGGCAGCTAACTTAATTCTCAAAAAAAATGTATTTTGTCAGACTGAAAAGAATGTGAGATACAACAGGCTTAGTGGATAAAGAGCCAGTTCAAAAAGAGGAAGATTTGGTTTCATGTCTTGTCTCTGTTGTTGTTTGTTATTGTTTGTCCTTTGTTTTTGAAGAGGAACAATGACATCATGAGGGTGACTTGTGTGAATTGGATTTAAGTGAGACAAAGATGCAGAGTCCATACCTTCACTCTCTGCTCCAGAGTCATCAGAGTCCAGTGGCAAGAAAAGAGTCAGAATAAGATGACTGGTGATGGCCAAGGATGCAGAGGGAGACCTTGTCCTTTATAAATTAAGGTCTTTCCCAAGTCTCAGTTTGTTTGAGGCAATGCCCATTCAATGACTATGGGCTAGGTAAGAATTGAGGGCTCTAACATACTGATAAAATGACGCTGGGTTAAGGTAACTTAACCTCTTAGGACTTCAAGAAACTCTCCAAGACTTTAAATCTGTACTGGTTAGATTAAGCATATTAACTGTGAGTTTCCAAAACCAATGAAATCACTGGTGCAGTTAAAAATAAAGAATAGAAAATCACTATATATGGAAAGAGACATGGGAGTTAATTTATCTTTCTATATTTCTCTGGCTTAAGCTCAGAAATCTGTCCTTTGTAAATAGCTGCCCTTATCCGTTTTAATGAGTTTGACTTACTCATCTATAAAGTACTAAAGGCCTGATTGTCTCACAAGATTCATTGTTTTGTTTATTCTGCTTAATATAAACCAGTAGTAATTTGACATTTGCATTGCTAATTACCTGCTTTTCAAGTATGTTGACACTTTCCTATTTTTTTTTCTCACTTAAATGGCTTAAAACATTTCACCATATTTCCCTTGGACCAATTTGACAAGTGGTCAGCTAGGTGGTGTAAAGGACAGAGCACTATCCATGGTATCAGGAGGACCTGAGTTCAAATATGGCCTCAGACACCAACTAGCTGTGTGACACTGGGCAAGTAACTTCACCCTGTTTGCCTTGGTTTTCTCATCTGTAAAATGAACTGGAGAAGGAAAAGGCAAATCACTCCAGTATCTTTGCCAAGAAAAGCCAAATGGGATCACATAGTCAGACACGACTGAAAGGACTCTTCAGCAACAACAAACTTGACAAGTCCCTAATGGTTCTTTTTGCAAACTGGTATATTCTTCCAATATGCACTATAAACCAGAAAATGTACAGCTTAGCTCGTGCGTATATTCACACTTATGACAAAGGTAAAGCTTCAAAAGAATACAT
The DNA here is from genome assembly GCF_019393635.1 of Dromiciops gliroides. Classification (NCBI taxonomy): domain Eukaryota; kingdom Metazoa; phylum Chordata; class Mammalia; order Microbiotheria; family Microbiotheriidae; genus Dromiciops; species Dromiciops gliroides. The sequence goes on along the minus strand of NC_057863.1, from coordinate 76,859,964 downwards.
GAAAACTGATAAAAGAACATGCTCTGAGTTTTATAGTCTTTTGAAAGCTAACTGTTTATTCTGTTCTACTCCTAGACTACCCTCTAACAGAAGAGGCAACAGTGTTCCTCTCTTCAAAAGCTCTCCAAATCATTGGCTTCTGGTGAGAAACAATTTCCAGGCTGTGTTTATGTAGAAAGGTAACAATACAGGATCAAAAGGGATACCGGGATACCGAGAAAGGGTTCATTCCTCTAAGCAAGAAAGCTGGATCAGGGCTTTGTGGTCAGACGGAGGCAGAGCTGTTGTAGGCAGAGCAGGTGTTAGGATGGCAAGAATGGAAGGAGAAGTGGACTGCTATATTCACAAACTCTGAATTTCCTTTTTATCATCACAGTCTGCTGCTATCTCACCCTTCCCTGCCTTGCAGCATCTAGCCCTATTCTTTTTTTTTTTTTTTTGGCAGGGGAATGGGGGTTAAGTGACTTGCCCAGGGTCACACAGCTAGTAAGTGTTTAGTTTCTGAGGCTGGACTTGAACTCAGGTCCTCCTGAATCCAGGACCAGTGCTTTATCCACTGTGCCACCTAGCTGCCCCCCCCCATTCTCTTCATGACATGCACTTCCTCCACCCCTTAGTAAGTTCTTTCCCAGGCCATCGCCTTTTCACTGATTATATTTTCTTCTTTTCTCTCTCTGGACTCCATGGTGAACCACTTCCACCCCATACTGTCTTCTTATCTTGAATCCCTCACCCATTTATTCCATTGAAGATGTCACCCTGCCAAACCTCAGCCTTGGATTATTCCCACCACCCTCTGCTTTCAGGACTACTTGTGTGCTTCTGAAGGAAGATGGAGAAAATCATGAAACCTTGCTGTTTGAGTCCAAGTTCTGTTGCATAAACTCAATAGGGACCTCACTTTAGCAAGACAACCTTTTTATATCTCCCTAATAAATTCACTATCTCAACCATCACAACAACTCACCTAAACCTTTCCATCCTCTGCAAACCTTCCATGGCTCCCTTCCCCAACCCCAGCTCTGCACTTTGCCTCATATTTCACAGTAAAAGAACAAAAAACAAAACAATGAAGCCATCGGCTGATAGCATCATCTTCTCTACTCCCTATCTCATAGCACTTAGATGACTTTCTCCCACTAACTCTTCTTTCACTGCTGTCACTAAGGAGGTAGTCCTTCTCGCTAATGCTAACCCCTTTACAAATGAGTGATCCTATCCCATCCTGTCTTCCTTGGTAGATTGCCCCCTCCATTACTCCCATTGTCCTGCTTCTCTACAATCTCTCCCTGTCTACTCACTGACTCCCAGCTCCCTATAAATATACTGATGCCTCTCTCTACCTTAAACCCTTAATTAATCCATCCATCTGTATTAGCTACCCTCCTATAGAACTCCTCCCTTTCCTGAATAAATTCCTCAAAAGTTATCTAAAATTAGTGCATTGGACCTGGACTTTTTTTTCCTCTCACTGTCCTCAAAACTCTCTGACTTCAGACTGAAACTGAAAATTTAACTGAAATTGCTCTTTGCAAAGTTACCAGTGAACTCTTTTTTTTTTTTTTTTTTTTGGTGAGGCAATTGGGGTTAAGTGACTTGCCCAGGGTCACACAGCTAATACGTGTTAAGTGTCTGAGGCCAGATTTGAACTCAGGTCTTCCTCAATCCAGGGCCGGTGCTCTATTCACTTCGCCACCTAGCTGCCCCCTACCAGTGAACTCTTAATTGATAAATCCAATGGCCCATCCTGGGCTTCCACTGATAATTTTGTCTTTGTGTTTCTGACAACCTTGTCTTTCCCCTAAAGTTCTGCTTTCCTTTGCTTCTCAAAGTTTCCTTGGGCCAGGTTAAAAGTCTGTGGAGAGAGGGAACAATTCAAGGACCCTGGGACCCTGTTGGGGTGGAGTTCCTCCAGGAAGGGGTAGGAGGAATATTTCCCTGGGCCCAGGGGTTCTTCACAGGTGACCCAGGCAAAGGGAAAGGGGAAACACTTCAGGCATTTCAAGTCAAGGGGAGACTTTGAACCCTGAGCACCTCAGTCTTTTCTGTAGTGTTGCACTTTTCTAGGAATGCCTCTTTCTTACCTATCACTCAATATATATATATATATATATATATATATATATATATATATATATATATATATATATTTACTCAATACATCTTTTCATCAAAACTTCTTCTCTCTCAAGTTGGAGAGAGGGCTTGTGGGCCAATGCACAAGGTACTCCCATCTTACTTGGGAGTTTTTTCCTGAGTCAGTAGATCAGGACTTTCTGCCCCTTTCTTTAAGAAAAGCTAAAATTTAGCTGCAATTGCTCTCTACAATATGGATGAAAGAACTGGATGCTAATCTCTATTAGGACACTGACTCTGGGCCTCTGTTTCCTCACATTACTAACAAGATCACTATATTGATAGTCTCCGTTACTAGTTTCAGATCCAATGGTATCACTTTTGTTGTTTGTTTGTTTTTCAGGTCTTGACATCAAGCACTCTTTTATCCCTCTCCTCAAAAGCATTTTTTTAAAGGGTTAATGTTCTACCTCCAACCACTGCCATACCCATATTAAAAGAAACTAACCTTTGCACTGGTTATCAAAAATAATTAATCTGAGTAGGAAGTTGCCAAAGGCACAATTCTGAAGGTTTAAGAGTATCTCTGTCACACCTCACTGCCCTATAAGGAGGTATCTGCTCTATTATTTTTCCTGCTACATGCCAAACATGAGGTTTATAATGCTTGTTAAAGATGCAAAAATTCCTTGGTATGGATGACTCTCTAAGTTAAAAATGATTTGCAAAGACTTGACAATAATTAAATAAGAAAATCCTTTCAATGGGACCCCAGACCACTCTAAGCCCTTACCATTCCTCCTTTTGTCCCATTCAGAAATTAATACTGTGGAACAATCAGAACCCAGGCTGGTTCTTACAAGCTATGGAAGTATAATCAAGGATCCTTCCTGACTGATAAACTTAAATCATCACTGGCCTTTTGTCTCCCTCAATACTCTTTCATGTTATTGAATTCACTTTCCTGTTGGCATTATAAAGTCTAGTTTTTTACACTATTTAATCTGGGTAGAGACACAAAGGAAACTTTGCTTCTATATTCTAGGAAAGTAGAATAGAATTCATTCAGAAAAAAAAGTAACACTATCAAAATTTGATTTGCCTCCTAAAAAGTTATTGTCATTTGTTTACTTTTCATTCTTCCTGCCCCTTCCCCTTGATATTTTGTCTATGCGTTTTGAACCTATATTACATTGGGAAAATCAATTTTTCCTTAAATTTCTTTCTTTTTTGGCTAGTTTTACTCCAAATTCTTCTTCTATTGAATCTGTTATCACTTAGAATTTTGATTGCCCATGTTCGCATACACTCCTCTGAAATACTAGCCACTATCTATAAATTTGTTAAAAGTAGAGATTTTGGTGATTCTTCTTTGCCTCCTTCAGTGTCTTGTACCTTTTGTGAATTAAATTGAATTTTCCTGACCCTTAGTGCCTGATGTAGGATTAAAACAAAAAAGAAAAAAAGAAATTTGGTACATGTTTTCTGACCTTCTTGAACTGAATTAAGATACACTTTAGTTCCATGAGGGAGCATGTAGTACACTAAAAGGCACCAGGAGGCTCTTGAGTTAAGAGGACCTGATTTTTTTTAATATGCAAATTCGACAATTACTACCTGTTTGACCTCAAGCAAATCACCAAACTATCCTTGGGCTCAGTGTTCTTATCAATGAAACTAGAGGAGACCAGATGGCCTCTCTAGTCTCTTCTAAATCTAAATGCTAAGAGCTTTTCCCTATTCAGACTACAAGGGTTCTTCATTGTTTATAACATTTTGCAATATCTAAAATAGCATTTATTCAAGTGCATTGATCAATTTCACAATAGGAAGCAAAGGAATTAAACAGTATTATCAATACGACTTATTATAATGCATCTTGTATTAGAGATGTCTCTCTAACCAATGCAGGTTCTAAAAGTCCTTATGTGACTTTACTAAAAATAAATTTCTGTTGAAATACAAGGTCGTTTGGCAGTTTTATTTATTTTTTTGGTCATTTTATTTTTATAGTATTCAAGGGAAAGTTCCTTGACATGTTTGTATTTCTTCCATATTTTTATCCCATTGTTTGCTTAATTAATACTATTTTATAGTAGTCTTAATAGAGTCAATGACAGTACTACCTCTAGTAATGCAGATATCCTGGGTAACACTTATTCTATCTTTTGATAACTTTATCAAAGGTATTCTACCAAAAATGCTAAGTTCTTTTTTTTTTTTTTTAGTGAGGCAATTGGGGTTGACTTGCCCAGGGTCACACAGCTAGTAAGTGTTAAGTGTCTGAGGCCAGATTTGAACCCATACTCCTGACTCCAGAGCTGGTGCTCTATCCACCGTGCCACCTAGCTGCCCCCTAAGTTCTTAATAATAATAATAATAATAATAATAATAATAATAATAATAATAATATCATACTTTATTAAGTGATTGCCTTGATGTAGTATATATTTCAATAATTTTTTTAATGATGTCTAACTCTTCATGATCCCATTTATAGGACTGTAGGCCGTATCATCTCACCCCAGCCATGTGGCTGCAAGGACACAATTCTGCTGTTGCTTCTATCTCTGTTGTGTCTATTCATTCCTGTTTTTATGTGAAGAATAATGTAGATGGCTACAAGCTTTTGAGCAACAAATGGTCAGCAGAGTCCATCAACCAGAATTTTAGGAATTGGAGTGCATTTCAGGATTTTCCAGAAACCAGATGGTGAAGAACAAAGTTCCAAGTAATCTGCCTAGGCCAGTTTAATAGTAGGAGATATACAGTCATCAATGGATCAGCCATTCTACATGTATAAGTGATAGTATACGGGTGATAGTATAGTTAAGTAGAAACTGCATTAAGCCTGAGCCCACTTTCCCCAGGGACCAAGATGGTATTAAGATATGCCTTAAAATGTTAGGAAAAATCTTTGTACTTCTGTATTTTCAATATCTTCAAAGTAAATTACCTTCTATAAAAACTAATCTATGATAATTGGTTAACTGGACCTGGGGCTAATCATTGACTTGAAGCTGTGCAGAAGAAGCATGAGAATACAGCCTCAAGCAAACAGTGTTAGAGACAGCTACCCAAACTCCCAAAGAGATATATATCCTTCAAACCTCTTCTCAATATAGGGTGTTTAGTTTTTATTTCAAAAGGAAAAAAATGACAGAATAAAACTTTGAATTTTCTTTGCTCCCTTATTCACTAAAACATTCTTGTACTCAAACTTAGTTTGGCTGCCACATTTCTATATTGGTTGGAATAATCAGCTCTCACATTTTTAGCTAAGAGTATATTCAACCTTTGGCTATATGCAGGCTCTTCTAAAGCTTGTTTCTATTAGTAGGTCTAGGGAACATAGGTACAATAAAATATTTTCCTTTCTAGCTTCCTCTTCTGGCTTTCATGTCATTATATGTTAAACTTTGTAACTGTTAAAAATAAATTTCTCTTGGACTCTTTGTAAGCCTCATTGATCTCAGAACTTTAAAAGTTCTTTCCTTACCCCTAACCCATTATTGTCTACCTTTGTGGATTTGCTGAAAACAGAGTCACTAGATTATCAATTGGATTCATTTAATAAACATTTTTAATGTCTCTTCTGTGTACAAAGCACTGGGTAAAGTGCTAAACGTGAAAGAATAAAACAAGAAAACAAATAAAACAAAACAAAACAAACAAACAAAAAAACTGAGTTCCTACCCAGAATTTAGACTTTTAGAATATGTCAATTATAAAGTTATGGTGAAGGACATTTCATTCACTTAATTCTACCAAACTAAGTTAAATTTAACAAATGCTTTCTTGAACACCTAGTATAAGCAATTTACTATACTAAGTTCCATCTAGGCAAATACAAAAAAGAAAGAAAGAAAAGAAGGGGGAGGAGGGTGAATTCCTGGCCTCAAGGAGCCTATATTCTAATTAAATTAAAGCTCCTACAGGACAGGGACTGTCTTTTACCCCTTTTTGTATGCCTGCAGCGTAGCATAGTACTAGACATATAACATGTGCTTCATAAATGTTTACTGATTTAGGGCCACAAGTTGGGAAAAGATTATTCTAGGTAAGATAATACAAGAGAAACAAAAGGGGCAAGACTAAAAGGGATCAGGAATGTTTGTCCTAGAAATGGACATCTAAGCTGAATCCAGAAGTAAGCTCAGGATTCTACAAAGGTAAGTAGGAAGTACATTCCAGACATGACACATAGCCTATTTAAATGTATATAAGTGGGGAAAAAAAATTAAAATTTCAGAGTACAGCACAAAGATCAGTTTGGTTGGAATACAAAGTAAGGTAAAATGTAGCAATCAGAACTAAATTTTGCAAAGTGGTTTGGAGCTAGATTATAAAAAAGCTTTAAATGCCAAGGCAGGTCCTGAGTCATGAGGCACAAGGATGATTCTTCTTTTTAAAAAATTTCTATAATTTTATTTGGTATTTTATTTTTCCCCAATTACATGTAAAAACAATTTTTAACATCCATTTTTAAAATTTTTGAATTCTAAATTCTCTCCTTTCCCTCCACCCATCAGAAGGCAAGCAATTTGCTATAGGTTATACATGTATAGTCATGCAAAACATTTCCATATTAGTCATGTTTTGGAAGAAAACAGACAAAAATAAAATCTCAAGAAAAATAAAAAAAGTTTTAAAAAATATATGCTTCAATCTCTCTTCAGACACCATCAGTTCTTTCTCTGGGGACAGATAACATTTTTCATCATAAGTCCTTCAGAACTGTCTTAGATCACTGCATTGCTGAAAATAGCTAAGTCATTCATAGCTGCTCATCTTATAATATTGCTGTTAATTTGTACACAGTGCGTTTCACTTTGCATCAGTTTATGTAATTCTTTCCAAGTTTCTTTCTGAGGGTATACTGTTTATCATTTCTTTTTTTTTTTTTTTTTGGCGGGGCAATGGGGGTTAAGTGACTTGCCCAGGGTCACACAGCTAGTAAGTGTGAAATGTCTGAGGCCGGATTTGAACTCAGGTACTCCTGAATCCAGGGCTGGTGCTTTATCCACTGTGCCACCTAGCTGCCCCTGTTTATCATTTCTTATAGCACAAATAGTATTCTATCATAATCACATACCACAATTTGTTCAGTCATTCCCCAATTAATGGGCATACCCTCGATTTCTAATTCTTAACCACCAGAAAAGTGCTGTTGTAATCCCAGTTCCTTTGCTCTCTAGATTATCATATTACAAACTCTTCAATCCTTGAAGGCAGAAGCTGCTAAATCTTGTGTTATCCTTACTATGGCTCCACAATGCTTGAATTGTTTCTTTCTGGCTGCTTGAAATATTTTCTTCCTGGCCTATGCTCTGGTCTGTGAGCAACCACAAGCCCTCTTTTTGCCCTGGAAATGTGATGAGGGTCTCTGCTCCATTGAGGCCATAAGCTCTGATGTGCTAGTGTTCCTCCTCACCAAGACCACAACCTGGATCTGAGTATGAACAAACTAACAGAGTCATGCCTCAATGCCAGCAAAGAGACCTCCGTAATCTCCTTCTGATCAGTTGTTAATCCCCCTTACCTTCTGTGGGCTGAGAGTTGCAGAAGCATCTGTTGTTGCTGCTAACCAGTGGTTCCCAAGGCCGTGTCCTGGTTCACCAGGACTGGTTCTACTCTGGTGTGACCTGCATTGGACTATGTTCTACTCTTACCTGGGAACAGCAGACCTTTCTTGCTGACCTTCTAAGTTGTCTTTGGCTAAAAAATAATTTCCAAGAAAGACCAGAGATAAGTTTTTTTTTCCTTTTTGGTACATAAATAGATGCCCTGGGTTTGACATTGAATATAAGCATTTATTTCCAGGTGAAATAAAGAGAGAAAGATAAAAAGAGTATTTTTCATAGTACTTTCTTTAAGACAGAAAGTGCTAAGCACATAATTTGTGTGTATAGGGGTATGTGGGTATATTTTTTATCAGCTTTGCAAATAAGCACTAAAAATTTATCAGCCCTCCCTCAGGACATGCTTAGGTAGCAAGATGAATTAAATCAGCATTCTTCCTGAATCACCTGGCATATATTGCTTCTCACACATGTCTGCTTTCAATATATTTATTGCAATGAAGATAAATATATATATATATATATATATATATATATATATATATATGTATGTATATTCAGGAAAAAAAAAATTGTTATCCAATGCCCAGAGTGTTTTAGTGATTGAGATATGTGAAGATATAGCTACAGCATAAAACTAAATACATTGCCTTTTGTGCTATAACTGGAAAGAAAGATACTAAGGAGAATGCTTTTTTTCTGACTTATGGTTCTGTTAATGGCCTTTTCTCTCTCTCTTTTAAATTTTTTTTTCTATTTGATGCTAGCTTTTGTTTTCAATTTTCCCCAAACACCAAACATCCTTTATGATAACAATGGCTCATAACTTTATGGCTTATAAGTGACATTGCCCATGACAACTCTGTGAGGCAGTTCATCCAATTGTCACTGTCCTCATTTTACATATGAGGAAGGAGACTGATGCCTCAAGAGGTTAATGATTTGCCCATGGTATCATACAGCTAAGCAAGCCTTCTGGTTTTTTTCTACTATAAAACAAATCTCTTATCTTAAGGAAATATACACCTTATTCCTAGGGCTCTGCAAATACCCCTTTGTCAAATTTGATTGAATTTGTGACATGGTTTCATATGTTTTCCTCCTCTTTTTTCTTTGACACTCTATACTCAGAAAGCAGAAAGTCATATTATGATAAGATTCCAGGATAGTTCTGTTCCAGCAGTCCAGAATTAGTTTCTCCAAATGTGGTAGCATCAATTCCCTGTGAAAGTCAGTCTGATCAACTGCCCTCTGACTGAATTTCAACAGGCAAATTTCTGTAATCTCAAAGTATTTTTATATGAGATACAGGAGTGATATTTAGAAGATTATGGAGCCAAGTCTGAGGCTTGTCAGGAATTTCCCAACTCCCCCTTAGATGAAAAAGGGTTAGGAAAGGATGAATAGTAACCTTATTAGAGTTTTTTTTTGTTGTTATTTCCCCCAAGATGTCTTTGGTAGATCTATCCTTTCCCAATCTGATATCCTCTTCTTTCTGTTCTGCAGCAGCAGCTTGAACACTCCTTTTACGGGTCAAGAAGCTACTGGCTTCTCTGCTAATGTAATGCTGGACATGACCCAGCCCACAAGAAAGGAAGTAGCTCACTGCTTGCATTTTCTCTTCCATTAGCAAATGAAGCCCTGGGAAGCAGGGGCCATTGAAGAAGTCACTTTACTAATGGGTTGACACTTGCCACTCAATGGGAAAAGAAATGTAGGAAACAAAAAACCAAAACAAAACAAAAAACAAAAAAGCAAAGGAATCTGCCTGTGTGTTTTTGGTTACTTTATTTTTGTTAAAAAGAAAAGAGAAGCTTTGCAAAATAACTGCCCTGTGAGGAACCCATGGGCCTGAATCCACTTTCTCTTTTAGAATCATGAAAACAAATAATATCCCCTTTCAGAGTCCCAAGTCAATCAATCTAATTTTCAGTGGTATTCTGATTTTATTTTAAGGTGGCAATGTTTTTAAATCTAGACTAATTAATGTCAAATATTAACAAAAATGACCTTTATTTCTCCCTCTTCACCCAAGGTAGAGGGAAAGCCTAAATGACAGGCAATGAATAAAACCTTTCACTGGTTTTTGAAAGATGCCAAGTGGTTATATTATTTTGATAACTATCATTTCTAATTATAAACATAACCTTAATTTTGGAGATAAGTACATCTGAACCCCAACGGCCAATGGACATTCAACTCATCAACCATTCGTTTTACTTATAGGAAAATGCAAAATACAATTTAAAGTGACTTCATTAATTAGTTTCTGTTTTTCATCTTATATAAAACAATTAGACTGAAAAATTCTGCCCAGTCTATTAACCTTTCAAAATCTTGTTTATGTGCCAAATGTTTATACAAGTGAAAAGTGTCCAGTGATCTGTAGATATTAGCCTTAAAAAAAAGAATGCCCCCTAATTTTCTGGATTTTGTATTTAAACAAACTGTTGTTCCTTTCTTGCCTACTAGAAAAGAAATGCTTTAGCAGAGGCCTCTCCAGTATTTTTCATTATTGGAAGTTAAATTCACTTAATCACAGCGGAACTGAATTTCAACCTCACAGCATATGCACCTAAAATTATGTTGATCCTCTAATCATTAATAATTTATTACTCAGATTAGAATTTCTTCAAAAGTAATATAATCTGGGTCACAAACTAGTGGAGAACAGAACCCTTTAGGAAATGATACCAGATAGAAAAGTTTGGATAGGCAGGAGACATATCTTCTCTTCACTAGATCTGCCATGAGGCTGGCTTCCTGAAGCCTCTGAGGATATAACAATACCAGATGCAACAAGGGAAGAGCCACAAGGGATGATCTCAAAACTTCTAGTTACCTGCCTTTGTCAGGGGACCTCTCTCTATCCACTGAAACTCTGCCTGGACTCTTTCCCCAATGGTTAGTTACCATATACTCACTGCTTTTTTTCCATTTCTAAAGAAACTCCTCTCTGCAATTCCTACTGTTGAATTCCCAAATGTTATCTACCTCAACCCTGCTCCCTCAATGTCATATTGGATTTAATAACAACAATACTGTAATTTATATATCACTTGATAGTTTCCAAGTCTTTTACATATTTTTCATTTTATTCTCACAACCCTGGGAGATAGGTGCTATTATTATTGTAAAGTTGCTATCAGTACGGTGGCTAAAATTCTAGCTAAACTGTCTATTGAGTGGTCGCCATAAAATATAAGCTTTAGTAAGAGTTTAGACTTCTAAGTATTTATTAAGGAGCATGAGAATTTGATGAGGAGAGAGAAAGAGGCCAAGATTCCTTCAATTATCTATCTCAGGGAGCCAGCATCTCAGCTCCACTCAGGACCAGGTCCTAGGCGAAAGACAGCCCTTCATCCCTTCTTTGTCCCAGAAGCCTCCCGTGAAAATAGAAACAGGGCCACACACACACACACACACACACACACACACACACACACACACACAGAGCTCCAAGCTAATTGGCTGGTAGCTTTGATAGACAGTACCCACAAGCAAACGTCACTTCCTGATGCCAAGGCTACATGGCTTGTCCTCAGGCCAGAGTTCACAAAATGTTCCTCCCAGCAGGGGGCATTATTCCAACTCTCACATTACCCTAATTTTGCAGATGAAGAAATTGAGGCAGACAACAGATAAGTGATTTGACCAGAGTCACACAACTAATAAGTGTTCGAGGCTTGATTTGAACCTCAGGTCTAACACTCTATTGCTTGTTATCACCTGCATTTTCCTGTCTTTTCCATAGTCTACAACATCTCCCTAATTGAAAAAACTTCCTTCATCTTAAACATCTTCTCTTATGACTTTACCTCTTAAAAATCTCTTGCTTTCTTTAAGTATCAGTACTTTCTGCCTCTTCTGTGCACATACACCCTTTTTGTCCTCTAAGCTGTTAGGACCTTCTCCTCTAAATATGCCTTTCATTTACTCTATAGGTGTGTTCTATGTAGTGTAACTATTCATATACAAGCTGTATCCCCCACTAGACTGTAAACACCTTGAGGGCAAAAGTTGTCTTTTGTCTCTTTCTGTATCCCCTGTGCTTAACACAATGTCTTGCCCATATCAGGCATTTAATAAATGCTTACTGATTGATCTCTTTACTCTATGAATGTGCCGTATATACTATAACTCTTAATATACATGGGGTATCTCCCATTAGACTGTAAGCACTTTAAGGGCAGGGATTGCTTTTGCTTTTTTCTTTAAATACCCACTACCTAGCATGGATGCTGGTATGTAGTAAGTGCTTAATGAATGACTGATGATTGATGATTTGATTGGAGATACAGATTTTGAGAGGAACCCTGAATGAGAACCCCATTGGAGCACCTCTCTACCAATTGTGTAAATGGTGCCTCTTCATAGCCTTTCTGTTTCCCCTTGTTCTTCCCTCTTTCTACCCCTTGGTCAGGATATTATTCTACTTCTTTTCTCATAAGGTCAAACTCTCAGATGGTTTTCAATGTATCTCAGCTAAAATAAGGCTTAACATAACTGAGCAATCACTTCTCAGGAGGATTTGCTTTTTAATAGCAGAATCTTCAAGGTAAAAAAAACAAAAACAAAACAAAAAACAAACCAAAAAAAGTTTCCATAACTATTTTTTTAATTTTAAGTAAAATTTCACTGATATTTTCCATTTCCTAAATCACCACATTTTCCATGGATTACCCTCATAGTCCTCCCAGAGAATCATCCCATATGACAAAGAGCAGTTTTTGTCAATTAAAAAAAAAGTCAGCAAGACTGTTTGGTACATTGGAAAGATCTGAATATCAATATGTAACACCAGTGGATTTCCCCCTTCCGTGAATGGGAGGGTTGGGGTATCTTCTCATACTTTTTAATTTCAGTCCCATTTGATCTTTGTAATTTTGTTACATTTACTTTTGATTTGTTGGTGTGTTGTGGTTCTATTTATATTGTTGTAGTTACTGTATATTTTGTTTTCTTGACCTTGCTTACTTCACTGCATTAATTCACATATATCTTTCCACGTTTCTTTGTATTCATCCCACACATCATTTTTTCAAGTACAGTAATATTCTATGATATTTATGTACCACAATTCATTAGCCTTTTATCAATTGATGAGCATCTACTTTGTAATTCTTAGCTATCACAAAAAGTACCACTCTAAATATTTTAGAGTACATAGATTTTTTTTCTTATCAATGACTTATTTGGGGGTATAAACACAGTGATAGACTCTCTGGTTCAAAGGATATGGGCATTTTAGTCACATGATTTGCATAATTTAAAATTGCTTTCCAAAATGATTATACCATTTCACAGTTTCACCAACAATGTATTAGTGTGCCTATCTTTTCATAGCCCTTCAACATTGTTGCCATTTTTGTCACTCCATGATGTAAAGACACAACAGTAATATAATGATAAAAGGTGAATCTGAACTTTGTCACTGTCCCAGATCCCCTAAACTGGCCTTCTGCTCATAAGGCCAGCTCTGTGTGCCACATAGAAGGAGATTCCATGGAATTAGGGAAAAGTAGGTCAGTAACTGAAATCACTCTAACAGTGTTTAGGAGTATAATGACAAAATCTACTTCCTATTTCATATAAAGAATTTTAAAATATTTGACAGCATCTGTAATATCCCCTTTAATCTTCTATAGGATGAATGCCACCCAATTACATTCATATGGTATGTAGATCTCTAACAATTCTGGTCACCCTCCTCTGAATGCACTCGAGTTTGTTATCATACATCTTAAAAGGCAGGTGCAATAATTGAATGCTATACTCATGATTTAAGGTGACAGTTAGGACTTAAAACCCTTGATCTGTTTTCTCTGTTGTTCCATGGCCTAGATAAGCCTAGGCTATACCAGGCCATACATTTTAGCATCACACATGCCAGATTTATATATGTGCTTTCATATAAATTGATTTTTTGTAGAGGAGTAAGAAAAGTAAAAACATGACTCAATAGCCTGCGACTAAGAGAATAAAATGCATTTTACTTGGAAAATATACTCGAATTATTCATCTCTTGGTTTTCTTCTATCATGTCATAAACTGTCATGAATTCTGCAAAGGTAGAGGAAAGGAACAGAATGTGAACCAGGCTTAATTGTCAGTGCTGTTGAACTTTGTTATAATATTGATGAATTGAGCATTCAGAGAAGTTCACAGGTTTAAGTTCTGCCAACATTTGGATGCATGACCTTGAGCAATTCACTTAACTATTCAGGATCTTCATCTCCTCATCTGTAAAAAAATGAAGCTCCCCTATCTCACGGGGGTGGTCAGAAGAGCTAAATTAAAAAGACAAATTGTGCTAAATGCCAAGATACTAAGGCAAAAGGTGCCTTATAAATCTTTAATGGAAGAGTCAAAGGTCTATAAGGTACTGTTATCCCACTCATGCAATTAAAAATCTAAGCTATCTGGAAAGTTCAGGGACCAACTCTCACAGTATATCTTTTATTAACTATTGCCAGCAGCTTATGATGACTATGCTCTTGCACTCCTGGCTTCCTCGCAGCTATCCAATCCCCCTACCCATTCTTTTTATTAATTGTTTCCTCCTCTCTCCAGTTATCTAACCCTGTCCACCTCCTCCTCTCTTACTCTCATCAGCTTGTTCTCCTCCACTGCCCCCTGACCCAATTTATGCCAAGCTTCTCATTATGAATGATGTTGGATTGCTGACCCTATGGGGGCTGGTTCCATGCCAACAGATGTGCCCTGGAGGTTGATGTGCCCACAGAAGCGAGGCTGATACTGCTGCTGCTGCTGCTGCTTTCACTGAGGTGGAAGGAGAATTGGAGGCTATCCAAGTAAGAGACACTCCACAGATAACAGGTAAGCATTCAGTGACATTGGCTAAGTGGTTAACTAACAAGAACAGGGATCCAGGTGGGGTTTTCCCAGGGCCTACAGATCATCTGCATTGTTTATCAAGGCAACTACTTCCAATTCATTCTGGGGGAAAACACACCAACAAAACAGGATACACATCCCAATCTTTATTCCAACTGTTATAATTAAGCTCAGAAAACAGTAAGCTAAATACAGTTCCCAAAGGAAAAGCAAAACCCTTGAGAAGAGAGAGCCAGATTTTTGGAAAAATGCAATTCAAATTCCATCTTTAATTTGCTGAGCTTAACCTCTCCTTTTTTGAACCTCTTATAGTGTTTGAAATAGAAAAGAAGTTAGAAAATGGTCTTTGCAAATGGAAGTTACAGAAATAAACATTTTATTTATAAATAATCCTTATTTATTTGTTAATGAAAAATACATTCCCTTGGTGGCCTTCTTAACCAGCATTTAGCTAATTTCTAAATGGTTTACCTTGGTCTGGCAACCTATCATTCTCATTCACTTCCAGTAAATTAGTTCTCAAGTTCAATTGTGTTCCTCCCCTTTCATTTCTCTAGGCCATCATATTCTTATGTCTATAAACTTTCCTCATTGAATTCCATGACTCTGCTCTGTCTCCTATCCAATATACACACTGCATATTACTATTCCTAAAATATTATTTTTATCTTAAAACATATTCCTGGGTAAAACTCAAATGACTTCCCACATACTATAAGATGAAGTCTAACCTCCTTGGGAAAATCATTAAACCCTCTACAATCTCACAGTCACAACCTTCCTTTCCCTAAGTGTGACCTTCACTATAATCTGACTGACATCTTCATAGTCCTCGAATACAATTTTATACTTAACTAACTTCCCACCTCTGCCCACTCATTCCCCCTTACTTTCTTGCTTACTCCCAACCCACTGAAATTCTGCCTGTTCTTCAGGCGTAACTCAAATCCCACTTCCCCCAAAGAACCCTTTCCTAGCTCCCCAAGACAGATGTGAATTCTTCCTTCTCTAAATTCTTGAAAAAAAAAAGTGTCATCACTAATTTGTCATTTCTTTCTTATTGCTTTAGACTGCTCGTTATCTGTACACTTCTTTATTCCCAAACATGCTGTGGGCATCTTGGGAATTAGGATTATATTTATCCTATATTGAACATTCTTAAAACAATGACTAGCACGGAATAGCTATTAAGGAAACATTTAATTCAATACTTAGCACAGATTTCCACCTTTACTGTTTTATTGTGTTACACTGAAGTTAAAATAGTGAAATAGATGAAGCTTGGAATATGATTTTTTTTTCAGACAATTCAGCTTAAGTAACTTTCATAGGGTCACAAAGCTAGTAAGTGTCTGAAGCTGGAATTGAACTCAGCTCCTCCTGACTCCAGGGCCAGTACTCTATCCATTGTGGCACTTAGCTGTCCCTTATCACATTCATTTTTAATGATCTTCCTAACCTTGATGAAGCTTCCCTATCATGTCTGCAAGCTTGACCCTGCTGGCCAGGACCTTTACTATAGTACCATCCCTATACCTAATTAGGAAAGAAAATGGGAGTTGGTGTAGTTACAAGGTACAAATGGTAAATCTTTTGAGCAAGGACCAATGTTGATATATTCACCATAAGCAATAACTTACATAAAACTAAGTCAAACAATTTTATAATAAACAGGAGATCAATAACTTGGTAAGGAGGGATTTTTTCTTTGTCTTTACTGTCAATAAGAAGAGGAAATAAAGTAAATTTGTTCCTTTAAAATTGCCTTTTCTTTTTAAGTAGAAAAATATAGAACAAAATTTTACCACACCCACACATATATCTCTCCTTCAAAAAAACCTTCAATTTTAGTTTTTTTAAGCATTTAGTTCCATTTTCAACTACATTTTGCATTTATATACATCTAAAAATTTCCCTCATATTTCTTAATTTTAAATAACTTTTCTGTGCTACATAGAACCCAATATAAGTTTTGGTAACTTTGTAGGAGCTTTGCTTTATTATATATTGATTGCGGCTTTTAAAAAATTGATGTTTGTGACTTACAAATCTACCTTCTATCTGGCAAGTATGTAATCATCAGAATTTTAAAGGCAACTCTTCAAGGAAAAGGCTCTTAGTTGAAGGGAGGAAGTAGGGAAAGGAGGAAAGATGGAAGATATATAAAGAGGAAAGGAAGGAAAGAAGAGGAGTGGAAAAGAACCTTTATTTCTTAAAAAACTATTTTTCAGCTCTGTTATAGGTATAACATACTATATTCTACCATTAGATTGTTGGGCTTAAATTGAAAAATGGATATCAAGCAGAATATTTCATACAATTCATATCAGTTTTCCCTTTTATAGTGACATGCCCAACCCTAAAGTTGTGATAAAATCGATTTTCAGGGACTTTAAAAAAAATTTGCTTCTATAAAAAATCAGTAGTTTTCAACTTTCTCATTCCTAAAATGGGGAAAACGATCCACTGCTTTAATCTTTAGGAAAAAATCATGTAAATAGAAAATGCACTTAACTACAAAGACAAAACTTTCATTTAGTTATGATGTCTACTTTTAAAATCAGAAGAGTGGATTCCTGCCACCATATTTTGTGTTATCTGGAGGACACATACAAGAGTATCCTTTCCTTCCTCTTTTTGAATGCAGGTGCTTGTTATTTAAGTGAAAGTGAATAAATAACCTCTATGCATTTAATTCCCCTGAGCAAAGGATGTCAAAGAACCACAGAGTGAAATGGGCATGCTATTTGGATTCTTGTCTAATTAAGGTTGAGATAAGACTATAAAACTCATTACACTCACCATTTAAGCCAAATTTAAATACCCCAGTTCCCAGAGGTGCAAAAGAACAGTTCACATCTGTTCTATATCCTAATACATCCATTTTTAATTGATATGAATTTGCAATAGAAGCATTTTGGACTTATCACTATTTAGATTTTGAGTTTTGGTGTTATTGTTGCTTTTTAAAATCACTTATTAAGCTATTTTGATTTTTTTAATCTTTTTTTTAGGAAATGTCATATAGTTGAATTGTTAATGATTGCTGAACTTATAGAATAGTCATCAGTTATTAGTCAGCTCTTTGCAAACATCAAAGTATCACATGAATGTGTTGTTATTAATACTACTATTAATAATAATGATAAAGCATAGGGGTCTGGTTATACACTGGTTAGAGAGCTAGCCTTGATTCAGGTACACTTGACTTCAAGTCCTACTTCTGACATAATCTAGTTCGGTGATTCAAGGCAAGGCCCACTCAGTGCCCTAGGCAATATTCTAAAACTATGCAGCAGGTGTCAATCTGCATTGACAGAATGAGTTTCATCATGTGGATTTCACCATGTCAAAAAATAAAATGCGGGTCCACAACAACAACAAGTACAAGAACCATGTTGTAACATTCCTTTTTTTGGGGGGGGGGAAGGGCATTGAGGGTTAAGTGACTTGTCCAAGGTCATACAGCTAGTAAGTGTCAAGTGTCTGAGGTCTGATTTGAGCTCAGGTCCTCCTGAATCCAGGGCCTGTGCTTTATCCACTGCACCACCTAGCTGCCCCTGGTAACATTCTTAAGTTGCTGAGTCTCAGTCTCAGTCTCAGTCTCTGTCTCTGTCTCTCTCTTTCTCTCTCTTTCTCTCTTTCTCTCTCTCTCTTCCCCTCTCCCTCTCCCTCCCTCCTTGCCTCCTTCCCCCCTCTCTCATTTCTTTTCCTTTTCCTTCTTGTCCTTCCTTTAGTCTAATATATATTGAGTTCAAAATGTGAAAAACGTTAGATTTATTTCACCTTAGAATTATACCCAGACATATGTATTTTTAGAAAAAAAAGTCTTAACCCCACTGTTGTTATTTAAAGTGCACCTTGAATAATTAAGGAGAAAGATAGGCTTAATCACAATAGGTATCTTTTAATATCTAAAATGTGATTCCCCCAAAGCGGCATGAGTCTCCCTCAGTGGAAAATATTTACAAATCATATTCTATTTCACCAGATGAGAGGAGATTTTCTTTTTCTTCTCCAATTGTAAATTGAATTGATGGCTCTCATTTTCTTTTAAATAAAAATGTGTTCCATAGAAATTAGGACAAGTGCCAAGTTCTTCCTATTTTAGACACATACAAAACAGTATTTGAATTGTACATGACAGTCTGACAATTTTCAAAAATCATCAAGCCTTTGAAAATTCAGTTCACTCACAAACTTTGTTTTGACTCCATTGACATTTCATGGTAACATCCATTTGAACACATGGTATTCAAATCCATTTTCTTCTGCTCTCCATAGGACCCCAAAAGCGAGTTCAATTACCTAACCAAAGTAACTTTCCCGAGCTTCTCCCTAAATAATTTTACATGAAAATCCAAAAGAAAATGAATAGACAAGAAATGGATTCAACCCCAGCCTTATTTGAACACCTCTTTTCATGGCTGCCATGTCTTCAGACATGTCTTCTTGTTGACCCAAATAATAAAATACTATAAATGCACAGCTAGGTAGCACAGTAGATAGAGTGTTGCATCTGAATTCTGGAGGGGGGAGGAAAGGGAGGATGGGAGAACAATTTAGAACTCAAAAAATATCTTTACATGTAATTGAGAAAAAAATAAATGTTAACTCCCCCGCCCCCCCCCCAAAAAAGGATACCTGAGTTCAAATCCAGGCTCAGACACTTATTAACTGTGTGACATTGGGTAAGTCACTTAACCTTGTTTGCCTCAGTTTTCCTCACCTGTAAAATGATCTGGATGAAGAAATGGAAAACTATTCCATTAGCTTTGCCTAAAAAAACTCCAAAATGGCCATTAAGAGTTGGATACCAACTGAAAAGATGATTTAAACAAAACAAATGCACACAGGACAATAAGGCTTTCTCCAATATATGTTCTGATGAGTAACATGGAAGAAAGGCTGAGCATTCTGAATTAATATTTAAGAAAATTAAAACTTGAAATCGGTTGTTTCTAAATTTTGTTGATTTAAAATATGACCACTTCATCTATTTTTTGTTCATGTGGCTTATTATTTATCATTCTTTAATACTATTTAAACAGCTTTATGTGGCTAGAAAATTTTCTAAACCAAAAAAGCTTATTGTGGAGGTCAAACTGATTTTTAACGATCCTCAGGGGAAGCAGATGATTGCAAGGAATGTTTAACTCCCCAGCCTGTGCTTGTTTGGGTTTTTTTTTAACATGTTATTTTGGGTGCATCTAAAGTCTGTGTTTTGGGTTCTCCCAAATAGATTGACTTACCTACTGTTTAATCTCAAACTGTCCTACTCTAGGAGACTATCAACTGTCTAGTGATCAATCAGGAAAATTTACATTTGCTTAAACCATTGTTTGAACTCTATATAATGTAACCTCACAAAGATTTGAGGAAGGAGCCACCTCTTCCTTTCCAGTTCTCTCTTTCTACCAAACTACCTGTATACATGTTTTTATCTAAAACTATTTTAGATTTGGGGGAGGGTGTTCTCACAAACATGTGCACAATGATTTCTTGCAACAAGAATTTTATTCACCCTTGTTTTGCCTTATCCTCTACAGTCTTTCAAATGTAGGCAAAAAGCCATATATTATTGGAGGTAGAAAGAACTTGAGAAACCATATAATCCAAATGCCTGATTTTATAAATGAGCAAATGGAGGCCCAGGCAGTAAACTGACTCACCCAAAGTCACATAGTTAGCTAGTGTCAAGACCTGGAGTAGAACTTATATCTCTATAAAGAAAGGCGTTGGGATATATAGGACACAGCAATGCTACTCTTACTTGCTGGGCCTGACTCCAGAGGCTGGCAATACAAACAACACTGACTGCTGACATGGAGGACCTGGTCTAGAAACTGATGGTCTTTATTGTTGTTGTTCAGTCAATCTAACTCTTTATCACCGTGTAGACCATAGCACAACCAATACTGTCCATGGAGCTTTATCAGCAATCATATTGGAGTGGTTTGTGATTTACTATACCAATACATTAAGGAAACAGAGGCTAAGTGACTTGCCCAAGGTTACATAATTAGTGTGTTGAGGTCACATTTGAACTCAGGTCTTCCTGACTGAGTCATCGACCTGCCAAAAACAAGCATACAAACAATCGAACAAGAACACACCCCCCCCCCAAGAAAAACAAACAAACAAAACAAACAGAAAGCCAAAGACAGTCTACTTTGATTCATTACCCAAAGATTAGCTTGATCCCACTGATTCTCTCTCCCTACACTTTACTAAACTTGTGCCTTTACTATGATCTCCAAACCTTTACTACTCTTCATTTTATAAGGCCATCACATCAACTCTAATCTGATTGTATCCTTGACCATCTCTAGCCTTTGGTGGACCAATAAAACTCATTAGTTCCCTCTGTTTTAAATCCCTGGCTTGCTTGTCCTATGGCTCGATCAATCCTTAAATCCTAATCCCAAATTATCCCCCTCCAGTCATCTGCTTTCATAGCTGGAGGAAGTAATGAAAACATGCTGATTGGATCCAACACTAATCCATGTTTTTAGATGTCACCTGGGTCCTCACTACATTAAGTAAGACAAGACTTCTACCTCCCTAAGTGATTTTTCTATCTCATACTCCACAGAGCCTGTCCCAAACCTTCCCAGTTGCCCCAGAGCATCTGACATTTCCTTCTTCACAATCTCAGATAAGGATCCTGACAAAATAATACATGGCACACTGGATAAAGCACGACCCTGGATTCAGGAGATCTGAGTTCAAATCCAGCATCAGCACTTGACACTTACTAGCTGTATGACCCTGCACAAGTCATTTATCCCTCATTGTCTTGCAAAACAAACAAAACAAAAAAAAAAAGAAAAAGGGAGACCTTTCAGTGTAAGCCCCCTCTTCTAATCTCATAATATCCATGAAATCACTCCCAAATATCAGCATTCAACTTTCTGATGATATGGCTCTTCTTGGCTAAGGCAACCCTTCTATATATCTTTGATCCCCTCTCTCTTCCCCAGGAGATTGTTCTAATCTATAATCTCTCATTTTTCTATTGTTTCCTTTGGTGTCTCATACAAATTACCCTATGTCTCTCTCATACTCAAATGAAGACCCTCATTGGTCATCTCAGGTATCTCTTTAACTACCAGCTATCTCTCCTCTCCTCAGCTAAATTCCTTGAAAAAGCCATTATACACAGTTTCTCCACTTGCTTCCCTCTCACTTCTTTTTTTAAACTTACTTTATTGCTATCACATATTTTTTACATCGCTTAGATTTACCCTGTAATGACTCCTCCATTCCCTCTTAACTGCTGACTTCCAGTCTCCTGTCTCCAGTTTCCTATTGAACATCTAAAACTGAATACACCTTAGACATCTTAAACTCAGAATATCCCAAACTGAATTCTTTATCTTCCCCTCACAAATTTCTGTTTCCTAACGCCCTTACTATTTCTGAAGGTACCACCTGCTCCCAGTGACTCAGGTTCACCAACTCTCTGTCATCCTGAATCCCCACTCTCCCCACTGCCATATCTGTTCTATTGTCAAGCCTATCATCATTTTATCTTAGCAGCAACTGCGTACAAGCCCCTTCTTTTCTCTGAGAATCCCACCACTCTGATGCAGGTCCTTGTCACCCCATGCTTTGTCTGCCTATTTCTGTCTCTCTCCTCTTTAATTTATGATCTATTCCGTAATCAAATTAATTATCCTAAAGTATAGGTGTGACCATGTCACCATAGTCACCACTGAATTACACTTCTTGTTTACTCCCTCTTATTTTCAGGATTATAAGAATCCTTTTGGCTTTTCAAGAACTCCATAAACTGGCCCAGGGTCTACTATACTTTAATACCCCACAACACGTTTTTGATTCAATGCCACTTCCTTCTTTGTTTATTACACACAATATGTTCTACACCTCCTGACTTCATGCTTTTTTTTTTTTTTTTTTTGCATGGCAATGAGGATTAAGTGACTTGCCCAGGGTCACACAGTTAGTAAGTGTGAAGTGTCTGAGCCAAATTTGAAACTTAGGTCCTCCTGTATCCAGGGCTGGTGCTTTATCCACTGTGCCACCTAGCTGCCCCCGCCCCATTTAGATGGCCCTGACTCCATGCATTTTCACTGATAGTTCCCCATGCCTGAAAGTCTCTCCCCACCTCATCTCCAACTATTGGCTTCCCTTCAAGATTCTGATAAAATGCTGCCTCTACAGGATGCCTTTCCTGAACCCTCTTAATACCAGTGCCTTCCTGTTGAGATTATCTCTAATTTATCTTGCATATGGTTTGTTTGAATGCTATCATTCCCCAACCTCTATTATAAACTTCTTGAGGGACTTAGTTGTTTTAGCCTTGCTTTGCGTCCCTAGTACTTAGTACATTGTCTAGCACATAGTAGGCACTTACATAATACCTTACTGAATGGCTGCCATCTAGTCTATTAAAGAGTTAATGACTCTTTGAATAATAAATCATGATGATCAGCTGATGTTTTCATTAGAAACACTGTAGAGCAACCAAATGTTTTTTTTGTAAAACGAGTCATAGCTTAATTATAATATGGCTTAATGAGATCCTCATTGATCTGCTTTTTTAAGGTTTTATTGCATGTTGAGTTTTCATTTATCAACTAAGTATCTCAAATAATAGTGCATTATAGTAAGTTTGTAGTAGCTGAAACAATATTAGGAATGCATGTAAGTGAAAAGAATGTATGCCTCTTACTTTTTCCCCATCATTTGTGGCATATCACCAGGGAAGGTGGTGGCAAACATTCAGATAATTAAGGGTTTTTTTTGTTATCCCTTCTCTGAAAATGGCTATGCATGGCCCAGAAAAGTCATTCTTTCTACTCTAAAATGGCCCATTTTCAATTTTGTCTCTCATATGAATGACCGGACTATCTGTTGGTCACAGTACTACTGCTCAATAGAAAGTCAAAGGTCTCTAAGTTCCAAAGTACTAGTTAGCTTCTCACAAGTTCTATGTTAACAAATGACACCATAACCCTCCTTGACTTTCCTAAAAATGTATGTCATTGCTCACAAAGGGGGAGAAGTATGAGAATATGGATAAACAGTATGAATGTATTCAAAAAATGTATCCATGGAAATCATTTGGGTAGAACACTGTGATCAATTCTCATAAGGAAACAAGGATTAAATGTATTTCCTGCTTTTTTGAAACACACAATATTGTGGGGTGAATGTGTGAATACAATGCATATACAAAAGTATAATACAGACCAAGTTTACAGAAGAGAAACAAAGTGGTACATGAGATGGAAAGGGGAAAAGGGCATTGTCCACTGGGGAAGTCCTTGAATGGTTCATGGGAAAAGTAGCATGTGAGATCACTCTTCAAGTGTGTGTGTGTGTGTGTGTGTGTGTGTGTGTGTGTGTGTGTGTGTGTGTGTATGGTGGGGGCGGGGGGGGGAGGATGATTCATTACAGTGTTTGGGAAAACATTTTATACTGCTTAAATATAACCTTATGTGATTAAAGATTGTCCACATGCCAAATTTTGCTTGATCCAAGTAACTCTCTAGGAATGCTGGAAATGGCTATAAGATATTTCTAATCCCCCTATGTCCCAGAATCACCCAAGTAATTGTGGGTGGTTTTTATTGGAGGTTTAGCATACCCAAGAACTCCTGAAGGGACCACTCCAAGCTTCTGTTTTGGGTTACTAACATATATTTCATTCTACCTTGCATTGAGGTTGGCAAAATTGCTTAACTGTATACCTGGGGTACACAGGGTTCCTGTGTGAGAAGCCTTTGTCAACAATCCATTATGATATAAATCTTCCAGAATCTGGGGAGAGAGAGTCACACCTCCATTCCAGCCTCTATTAACCTAACCAAATGAACTAATCCATTTCTAAAACTATTTCAAATTTGGGGGTCTGTTCTCATGAACAACACAAGTATGAGGCAAGATTTGACTAAGTTGAGGGGAAATGGGATAGAACATTTTAGTTAGAGGAGATATCTTAAAGAACCATATAGCAAGGGGGAAGAAAGGCAGGAGGGAGTGTCAGTTAGTCCACTTTTGCAATCATTCAAAGAACATGGAGAGGAAATCCAAATGGAAAGACAGAATGGACCAAGATTGTGAACGGGTTATGAATGCCTGGTAATTTAATTAGAAGACAAGAGTGACTCATTGAAATTGTTCTGCAACATTTCATCTTCAAACTTTTAATGTCTCAGAAAGCTATCAGAGTTGTGAATGTTTCACTGAAAGGGTAGAAAAACAGGGGCTAGAGAAATCATTTAAGAGATACTGATTGGTTGGCAATAAGGATCTGATACTAGGGTGATGATAATATGAAGAAAGTGGATAGATGTGAGAAGTATTATGTAAGAAAAATCTGGATGTTGAAAACTGTATGGCAAGGTAGGGGAGAGGGAAGGAACATGAGTGGAAACTGAGTTTTTGAATTTAGGTGACTTTGTATATACCATAGTAGAAATAAAGAAGAAATAAGAACAAGCGGGCTTAGGAGGAAAGGAATAATATAAAAATCTCTTCTGGCACAAATAACTATTCTCTTAGTATACCTTTATAGTAATTTTTCTTTTTTTGTTTTTGTTTTGTTTTGTTTGTGGGGCAATGAGAGTTAAGTGACTTTCCCAGGGTCATACAGCTAGTAAGTGAAAAGTAGTTTCTTTCCTCAATTGAATGCAACATAATGAACTACAATTACCATAGAAAATATAATGTATTAAAGTCATTGTTGTTCGGTCTTTTTCTTGGCAAAGATACTGGGATGGATTGCCATTTTCCTCTCTAGCTCATTTTACAGATGAGGAAATGAGGAAAACAGGTTAACTGACTTGCCCAAGATTACTAGGCTAATAAGATTGGATCTGACCTCAGGTATTCCCGACTCCAAGCCCAGCACTTTATCCACTGTGCCACCCAGCTGCCCTAGCTCAGTAAGTCCATTAAAGTGGTACAAAATTAAATGCAGGAGATCCTTTCTCTTTGGGTTTGGCACTGGGGAGAGGGGGAATGGATATAGAGTGAATTAAGGTAACTATTCGCAAATTTTTTTTGTCTCAGGAACCCTTTACATTCTTTTTTATTAATATTCAATTTTAATTTTTTTCAATTATATATGAGTAAAAATTTTTAGCATTCATTTTTTAAAATTTTGAGTTCTAAACTCTCTTCTTCCCTCATTCCCCTCCTCCTTTCCAGAGGAGGCAAGGAATTTGATATAAAATATACATGTTTAGCCATTGAAACATTTCCATATTACTCATGCTACAAAAGAAATTGCAGACAAAAAACCCAAGAATAATAAAGGTTTTAAAAGTATGCTTCGATCTGGCATTCCAGACTCCATCAGTTCTTTCCTCTGGAAGTGGAAGACTTTTTTTTTATCATAAGTCCTTCAGAATTATTTCAGATCATTTTATTGCTGAGAATAGTTTAGTCATGGAATTAAAATCCCTTTACAATTTTTTTTATGAGGCAATTGGGGTTAAGTGACTTGCCCAGGGTCACACAGCTAGTAAGTGTTAAGTGTCTGAGGCCGGATTTGAAGTCAGGTTACTCCAACTCCAGGGCTGGTGCTTTATCCATTGTGCCACCTAGCTGCCCCTACCTTTACTCTTAAAATTATGGGGCCCTCACAAGGGCCCCACATTTTAATGTATATTTATGGCTACTGATATTTACTGCATCACATATTAAATCTAATCCTGTGAAAATCAGTTTTGACCTTATTGACACATTGAAATGGTTTGGGGACATCCAGCAGAGACACACAGAGAACTGCTAGATTACAGAAGGCTTCATTTAGGGGTAGTAATATGGGGGAATTCTCATTTGATCTGTCAGATAAATAATAAAACTTATTTGTGCATTTGTTATTTTGAAATTTACTTTTTTTTTTTAAACAACATGTTTTGTCAGCTCTCTCGATTTCCTCCTTTCTAGATGTTTTCCATTGTCTTTTCTGATCTGTGTTACCTGGATCCTAGAAACAGTCATTAGAGTGAGTTTTTTTTTTTCTTTCGTTGACAAGTTCCAGTTGACTAACCACATTGCGATGAGGAATCTTTTTTAATGAACTATGTGACCAGAACTGTCAGTGTGTTCCAAAAGGCCTGTGTCACCTTTGACCACCCACCCCAACCCTTCATGAAGGAGGCATAGCAGCTTCGGTCTAGGAAATATGGACAGAGCTCACCTCATTATATTGCAGTGCCTTTAAAATAGATGCTTTATTTTTTCCCTTTTGACTTTTATTGAGGTTGCTGAAAAAAATAAAAGACTGGCAAATAATAGGGTGGAAAAGATCTAATCTACATTGAATGAAGACTATGGAGAATTTATTCACTATAAGTATTAATTTTCAAGATCACAAATAAAAGTGAAAGATAATTTTTCTTCTTAATAAGCTTAATAGTTCCTGTCTCCTAATGTCCCTGTAACTGATTTTTATCTAGCTAGCCTAGGTGACAAATTTGAAAACAGAAAATCTGCCATGTACAAAGTTTATGTATTTTTCTCTCGTGTCTGACAGTGCCCAGAAAAGCTTTGTATATGTAGTAGGGGTTCAGTAACTACTTGTTGATTTGAATTAAACACAGAAGTCAAGTTTAAAGTGAAAATCTGGTAGGTCAAGTGCTCTTTAGATACATAGAATTATTGAATCCTAGGAAGGCAAAGAAAGACCAATGGGCTGACAAGGTAAAAGAAAGCTCCCAGGAATTATAATAAGGTTAAGAGGTCTAATAATTCATTTCCCTTACTTGTTTCTTTTTTGCTTTGTTGTTGAGTATTCACCTAGTACTAGACAATAATTCCAAGACTGTGATTTTATGCTTTGCCATTTTCTATGATAAGTTATAACCTTGTGGCTGCAATAAACTGTGTAATAAATAAGCTTTAAGGCTTTACTTTTGCCAATTGTATGATAGCTTATAGTGGGAATGTTCAAGATTATCAACTAGAATTCCTTTTTCAAAACAGAATGTATCATCTGTAAGAGATGAGAATGGATCAGCAAGATCAGTACTATACAGACTCACTGATACATGGATTTAATAAACATTTGTCAACTACATACTATGTGCAAAGTGGTATGCTATGCCTATAACATTGAAAAGGTTTTTTTTTTAATTATAAAATGTCTTATTTAAGAAAATGTTGCATTTTAAAATATTGATTCATTTGGGGTTCATTAAATCACTAAATGCACACACACATATACACACACACAAAATATACTTACACACTTCAGCCCATGTTCAAAAACCCAAGATTTTTATTGCATTTTGAAATTCAAGTAAAGATAAAATTCACCTCTTCTGATCATGGGAAATATGAATTTTACATAAAATACTCAACATGCTGATACTATTACATGGTACAGGCATGGAGTTTGGAATTCCTGTGCTAAGTAACAGTCACTTTGCTAGTACATGTGGTTGAAAAGCTAGAAAATATATTTCAGGAAACAAGAAAATTCCCTAAACTTATGGAAAGAATTAATGATTTCACAATCAAAAGAAAGAGTAAGACTGAGTAAATCGTAATACTTCTGATATACTTTTAAGCATTGTCAATATTTGTCTATTTGGAAGATGTAAAAAAAAAACACATGGTGTGGTAGTTTTAAAAAAATGGTTTGGTTGTTGGTGTTCAGTTGTTTCAGGTCATATCCAACCGTTTGTGACCCCACTTGGGGTTTCTTGCAAAGATACTGATTGGTTTACCTTTTCCTTCACAGCTCATTTAATAGATGAGGAGACTGGAGGCAAACAGGCTTAAGTCCACTTGCCCAGGGACACACATCTAGTACCTGATGCTAGATTTGAACTCAGTTAAGATGAGTCTTCTTGACTCTAGGTCTGATATTCTATCACTGTGCCACATAGCTGCCAAATAATTGGATGGCAAATCAAAAAGACTTGGTTTTAATGATCTGACTCAGCCACCTACTAGAATGTGATCCTGTGATTTCACCTCACTTCACCTCAGTTTCCTCATCTACAAAAACGAAGTAATTATCATGAAAAAAGTACATTGTTAGTGAAAACTGCTGCAAAAATATGAGTTGGTGTTATGGAGTTCTTATGTAAATCCATGCTGCAATCTAACACTCAGAAAAAGAGTGCTTTATTTCCAATTTATCCTTTATATATTGCTTGTTTGTACGTACTTGTTTTCATATTTTCTCCACCATTAGACTAGAGTTCCTTAAGAACATGGATTGTATTCCTCCCTTCTTTGTATCCCCAATGCTTATCACAGTTCTTGGCTCATAATAAATATAGTTAATAAATAATTGAATGACCAAAACAAAATGGTCTCTTTTTCTTAGTAACTACTTTTTTGGGGGATTCTTCTATATCTGAACAGTTATGTGATATGAACGAATGATTTGGAGACACAAAATATCTGCAATGTTATCATGATTTTGAAATGAAGAGCAATATCTCTGGAATAAAAGGATACTCAGTCTGAAATAAGAGGGATATCATAATGTAAGGGAAAGAAAGCTTTAATTTAGACTTAGAGGTCCTGGTTTGGCTTTCCTATTTGCTAGGGATTTGAGTGAGTGAGTGAATGAATGAAAATGTACTTATTAATCACTAACTATGTGCTAAGGTCTGGGGATAAAAATCAGAGTAAGTAGGCAGCCTCTACCTTCAACGTGATTACATTCTAATAAAGAAAGAGAACACTTAAAGGAGAACTACTGGTATGTTTTGAATTAGCTGGGAAGTCATAAGCGGACCTGTTACAGGGTGGGATAAGGAGAAAGCTCATCTCTGTACCTTTTTCTGTACCTGTCTCCACATATGAAAAAAAGAGGGGCTTTGATTAGATAACCAAAGTTCCTTTAAGCACTATATCTCTTGATCTTATGACAACAGTGGCAAGAATTACTAAACTGATTTTTTAGTTCAAAAAATGTACAATAAAAATATAAATCTTTGTTAAGATTTTTTAAATGAATTTTTAGTTGGAAATAGATTTGCTTAAAATTCATTTCAGCAGAAAATGCATTACATTTACTGGCCCTGGAGTGAGGAGGACCTGAGTTCAAATTTGACCTCAGATACTTGACACTTACTAGCTGTGTAACCTTCGGCAAGTCACTTAACCCCAATGCCTCACAAAAACAAAAACAGGATGCACTGACCTAGTTTATAGAGAAGAATGGTATTAAGTAACATTCTTTTTTTTTTTTTTTTTTTGCGGGGCAATGGGGGTTAAGTGACTTGCCCAGGGTCACACAGCTAGTAAGTGTCAAGTGTCTGAGGCCGGATTTGAACTCAGGTACTCCTGAATCCAGGGCCGGTGCTTAATCCACTGCACCACCTAGCCGCCCCCATTAAGTAACATTCTGAAGCCAAAGAAAGGTGTCAGCTCCATCTTTGTAAAATATGTAATGTCAGTCAGAGGCAAAATAAAATTTTTAAAAAGCCCCACATAAGATTGAAAAAGTAATCTACTATGCTTTCTTTTCTATTTTAGTGACTCAAATTAAATATTATGAAAAAAGTAACCAAAATATCTCAACCCTGCCAGAATTACATGTTGTTGCATTTAACTATCTTCACCATTTTCACGGAAATACTGGGGCATCAATTAAAATGATTTTCAGTTTAATTTTCATTTTTTTATCATTAGGGAGCTTATTTTTTCAGGTAATTATTTATAATCCATGTCCTTTGGAAAACCACTTACTTTGTAGCAATAAGAGAAACCTTATCTGTGTTTAACATAGCCAATCTAAGCAGATTCTAGATCTAGAGTCAATGTTTAACTTTAACTAATTTCCATGAAATCTCCAAAAATGGCACATCTCTGAGGCAAATGGTTTCCCAATATGACTTCTTAAATTCTTTTAAAAAAGTTATCTAGAATTCATATTACATATTTTCCTTAACCATCTTTAAGATTAAAAAAAAAAACTCATTAGTCTCAGACACCATTAACCAAACCACAACTGCCATCAAAGCATTGGAACTTGTGCTCATTTCCTCCACCAATACTGACTGTAAAGTCAACATAAGATGTGCAAATCATAAGCTCATCCCTATAATTAAAATTTGGTGGTGGTTCATTTTGAAAAGACATCAACTGTCCTAGAAGTGCTTATTTAGTTAATGCAGGTCAAAAGTCCCTGAGTGCCTGAGCAAACAAGGAGTTATAAAAATTTAATTATATTGCTGAAAAGTGTACTGCACGAGAGAACCAAAAAAAAAAAAAATCCATAGGTGTTTCTGTAAGTCCTTCTTCTTCCATGATTTATAAAATGCAAACTTCACAAAAATTCATCCATACATAAAATAACTATAAATTAAATATTTAAATATTCTATTGAATTCTTGCTTTAAAACAAAGAATCCTTCTGTACCAAAAAGGACCATCCCCGCCATTATCCTTTTTTTGAAATTTAGATTTGTCCTGTATCAGTTTTTCTTAAGGCAAAACATACCTATATTCAGTTTTTCCTGCTCACATAGCAAGCATCACCAAAAATATTCATCTAATACCTTGCTGACGAAAGAATGAAAAAAAAAATGTTTTCAGCACTAACATCTTTGTGTTTCCTCACATACATTTATTTTTATACGCATATTTTCCATACTCATAAATACATATATTATATTGCATTGTTTTATTATATCATTTGTATTATATTTCATAGTTTGTGCAGTAACTGCTTCTGTCTCTCCTTGGTAACATATGCTGGTCTAATAACTTCAAAAGACTAGACAACTGAGAAAGGCAAGGAAAAGAGACTACCTGCTAAAGCCACCAATACTTATGTGCTTTGCTACTGACCTTCCCAATTCCTATCCTAAGTGGCTTTCCACCTGCTGGCAATTTAGAAAGAGGCAGACTTGCTAAATGTCATATGCTAGGCACTGACAGTATCAGCTATCAAACATCCTGGGTAACTGTAACTGCTCTATACTCAGGATGTCAGTTTTGACAGAATTGTTATCCTTCTTCTTTTCCCTTTTTATGCTTTTTGGGATCTCTTATCTCCTGCCTACACTCATGATCCTTGCCAGCTGAAGGAACATAGTTTCTCCAGTTATGAGCAAGTAGGTTTGCTTTTATGCATTATGACATAAGTGGCCACTCACAAATAAGAGGGGAGAAAGGAGAAGGAAGAGGAGGAGGAAAAGGAGAGAGAGAGAGGGAGGAAAATTTTACCCGTAAGAAGGAGAGATCACGATTGTGCTCGATGCTGGTTATCTCCAGGTTGCCCATGACTACCTCACAGTTTTCATAGTATTTACGCAAGGCACGATATTGCTGCTCCAGGTCAGAGAGAGAGCTCAGTTTGTTTTCTGTTCCAGCACACACTGCAAAAACAAATAAATATATATGTGCATAAAGTCACAGCCTTCTGAATAACACAAAGCCCCCCCACCCCCCCAAAAAAAAACACCAAAACAACAACAAATTATGGTAGATATCATTCAGATTGGCATTCTGCTGCTCAATTAAGACTATGACAGACAACCCCTGACTACAGACAGTGAAAAAAGCAATGGAATCTCTGTGAAACTATTAGCAGAATAACTAAATTTAACTTTATCCAAGATTAGAAGTAAAGATAGGGCAGCTAGGTGGCACAGTGGATAAAGCACCAGCCCTGGATTCAGGAGGACCTGAGTTCAAAGCTGGCCTCAGACACTTGACACTAGCTGTGTGACCATAGGCAAGTCACTTAACCCTATTGCCCCACAAATTAATTAATTAATTAATTTTTAAAAAGAAGTAAAGTTAACACATGAGTATGCATTTATGCATATGTGTATAATATTTACAAAACTAAGTATATATGAATAACCCTTCCTTATGTTCAAGGAATTTATACTCTATAGGGGATAATACAAAACATTTACAAAAAAAATACACATTATATTGTGGCAAGAATATAAGGCTTTTCTTTTTTTTCTTTTTTTGCAGGGCAGTGACGGTTAAGTGACTTGCCCAGGGTCACACAGCAAGTAAGTGTCAAGTGTCTGAGGTCAGATTTTAACTCAGGTCCTCCTGAATCCAGGGCTGGCACTTCATCCACTGCACCACTTAGCTGCCCCCCAAGAATATAAGCCTTTTTGAAAATCGTACTTTACTAAAGAACTTTTGTGATTATTATGAAATCGAGTCAAATTTGGTTCTGGCTGTAGTCTGTGTATCTTCTGTCTGAGGGCTAGCTAAGCTAAATGGAGAAAAGCTCATGATAAGGAAGTTGTACCCATGGAGTGATTTTTTTTTTTTAAAACATAGTAACAAGTAGCATGGAATATGATGTAGATTCAGTTGGGCATTTTAGATAGCCAGCTGGCCTTGAGGCTAGTACTTTAAGGCTAATACCTTAGTCCTAGACTTGCCTCTGACACATATTGACTATGTGATAGCCAAGGAAAATCATTTTTCTCCAAGCTATAGAAAATTCTCTAAAATAAATATTCTTAAACTCTGTGTGTGTGTGTGTGTGTGTGTGTGTGTGTGTGTGTGTGTGTGTGTGTGTGTGTGTGAGAGAGAGAGAGAGAGAGAGAGAGAGGAAATCATTTGTCAGTCTGTGAGGCCTACCTGAAATAAAGCTTTTGAATACATAAAAGAAATGTGATTATAAAAGTTCATTACAATGTAGTAATTCAATTATATTGAAATGTAGTTCATATATATATATATATACATATATGTGTGTATGTGTGTGTGTGTGTATATATATATATATATATATTTAAAGTTCATGGATCACTGCTTTAAGACTATAAATAATAGAGAAGGTGCCAACATCCTTTGGTAAAGTTTAGTCATTCCTGTATCCTCTATATTAATGAAATCACAAACCTATACCCTATCCCTTAACCCTTATGTAGTACCTATCTCTAACCCAGGAAATGAAGGAAAATATAAAACAGCCAATACAACCCCTTCCAGGACCACAGTGGCAAGAAAGATGGTTCCAAGATGCGTTACAAGAATAACAGTTCTTCTGTCATCTACTAAAATCAATCTAACTATTGGTACTCAGTTCTTACCCAGTGATATCCATATTGAAATTGCTGATATAAATAAAACCACAAGATAGAATTAAATCTCACCCAAATGAAAAGAGAACTTACATAAAAGAATTTGATGGAGAGGTTTCATCATGGCAAAACGAAACCTCATTTCATGAGTTACACAGCAATCTTATCTAGCCATGTTCATAAAGAATATGACAGGACAGTGTGAAGAAAAATGTCATTTCCTTTGAAAAAGATGAATAAGTAGAGAAAGTCTGTGAAAATTTGACATGTTCCTACAAATTAAGTAAGCATATACCTTGATGTTTGGTAATTCCAATATGAATGTGGGAACTGAGGAAGATGTAGAAAACTCCTTAAAAATATAGTTCCAGTAAGGGAAATAAGGGGGGAAAAAATGGCTTGAAGACAAAAATCTCATACCAACATAATATGAATCCTTCCTTAAAAAAGATAATGAGAAGACAGTGGATGGGAAAAGCACCCCAAGAGAGCTCCTCTCCTCTCCCAATATATTAATTAAATTGATTACACATTGGCAAACAAGGAATGACTGATTACTGAAATAGCTTTCATTTGAAGATTAGTGATATATAGTAAAGGTTAAAATGTAAAACAAACTAGATGGGAGTTGCCAAATTACAACTCCTTAATTGGGATGAATTGCCTACTTTTGTACAGTCCACACCTAAATTTTTAAGAAAGTTTTAAAAATTAAATTTTTTTAATTTAAAAAATGCATTAAAAATTCTTGGCTTTTCAATCATTTGGATTTAGTCTATAGGAAATTGTTTGCAGCCCATGAATTAGATGATGGAATAAAGATGTGTACTTATTGTATTTAAACAAGCTCTCCACTCCCTAAAATAGGAAATGGACAAAGGTAAAGCTATAAATGTCATTATTCTATTTCATAGATACATAACAAATGTAATAAAGTTGTTGTAATAAGAAGGCTGAAAAAATCCAGGTTTCCACTAATAAATACCAATTCTCCACCATATGGAAAAGCATGGCAAACCATAATACCAGTTTAGAAGACAAACTTATTTTCAAGACATTTGATAGAAAAATGAAAAGATTTCAAATGATACATGGCTTCACAAAATTTGCAAAGCAATTGAGGAAAAGATGAGCCATCAACTAGGATGTAACTCAAGGAAAGTAAGAAAAAAACTGAACAAATTTGCCAGTGTTTTAAAATTAATCCATTTTCTTTAGGAGAGATAACAGAACCACCAAATTTATACTGTGCCATTTCAAGATATGACATACTATGAAAAGAAGCAGTAGTAGCACCTAAGAAGAGAAAATGATGAAAATCAACTGACCTTGCCCCAAAATGTAGAGAAGATATCTAAAAATCTGGGAAAAATGGCTGTCACTAAGTGATCAATTCAAAGTATTTCTAAGATTACAAAATTATTGGAAAGACAAAATCAGATGGTTTTGTTCTCTGAAGACTTAGAGGCTTTGGTTTATCTTCTATGGAGAATTTCTGGAAAGATATCAACAGGAGCACCCAATGAAGAGAAATGAGAGATTTTACAAATTTCCATTAGTAGAGGAATACGTACACTAATAAAATCTTGTAGACACAATTAAGAAAACATTGCTTCCACCTGGGAAAATTATAGAACTTCACAAAAGAGTTAGAATTTTCAGTTTGGTTTTGAATTTAACACTTGAAATATCATGGGTATAGATGGGAATGAAGGGCATTTTACTCAAAATAAACGGCATGAGTCCAAGCATGGATTTAGGAACACAGTAAAGTATATAGACATGCTTAGATTACCAAACACTGATTACCAGGGCATACACCTTTTACAAATTGACTAGTTCTATTCCAGTTGAATAGCCCTATTATGTAATAAAAATTATAAGATAAGAATGACAAATACAGTATGTGAAAGAAAAAAACAAAGGATTAATTATGTTGGGGGTAATTTTTCATTTGAATAATTTAAAACGATTCTAAATTTTCCACATAAAAAAGAGAAAACGATTATGTCATGTACTCTTTGATACTCACACAGCAAGTTTTATTAATTAAATTTTTTTAATTGAGTTTTACTGACATCTTTTGTCTTTTAATCCATTAAAGTTTTCCTTCTTAGAAAACAGTTAAGCGAAACTATTATAGGTGACATAGGAATAATGAAACCCCAAAGTATCAAACTTGTCTTGGGGTTTGAGTTTACCAACAAGAGAGATCCATCTGTCTTGACAGAGATGCCCCAAAGTGAGTTTAAATGGAACTTTCATATACTTAAATGACAAAGGAGGGTGGAGGCTTAATGCAAAATGATATTGGGACAGTATGTTGCAAGAGCTGGCTGATCAAATAAGACGCCTTGACCTAAATGACTAAGCTGATTTCTGAAAAGAGGGAACCTTTGAAGTCTCACTGAATAGCCATGATCACATAGAATATTCTTGTGGAGCTATCATTGGAGTGAGGAATATAGAAAGGAGATACTTTAATTGGTGTGCTAATGCTTAACACAAAATGGAGGGAGTTGTGTTCAGATTATCAAGATGGAGTGAGCTGTGTTTAATTTGTGATCCATAATTCCAACAAAATTGATTTAATTTGATGTCCTATGTGTATGCAGAATCCTTCTAACTACCCCGATAGTAATAAAGTTGTCAAGAATTGTGTATATCATTTTCCCATATGGAAAGGTAAACAATTTAATCTTATTAAATCTGATTTCTCTTTCATGTTTACCTTTTTTTGCTTCTCTTGAGTCTTGTTTTTGAAAGTCGAATTTTGAAAGTCCTTTTGTCAGGAGTGCTTGAAAGTCCTTTATTTCATTAAATATTATTTTTTCCTCTGAAGGATTATACTGAGTTTTTCTGGGTGGATTATTTTTGGTTATAATTTTAGCCCTTTTGTCCCCAAGAATATCATAGACCAAGCCTTCCACTACTTTAAAATAGTAGCTTCTAAATCTTGTCTAATCCTGACAGTAGTTCTATGATATTTTAATGATTTCTTTCTTGCTGTTTGAACTATTTTCTCTTTGACCTAGGAGCTCTGAAAGTTGATTTTAATATTCATGAAAATTTTCAGTTTGGAATTTCTTTCATGTGGTTCTAAGATATTAACACAGTTTTACTTGACAACTTATTGGAAGATGATATCTAGGCTTTTTGTTTAATCATGGCTTTCAGGTAGTCAAACAATTTTTAAATCATCTCTCCTTGAACTATTTTCCAGGATACTTGTGGTTCCTCCCCGCCCCCCCTCTGCCCCGTTATGATACACTTCACATTTTCTTCATTTTTTTTTTCATTCTTTCATCTACATTTTATTGTTTCTTGATATGTCATGGAGTCATTCACTTCAACTTGCCCGATTTTAAGTCTTAAAGATTTATTTTCTTCAGTGAATTTTTGTACCTCTTTTTCCACTTGTCAAATTCCGTTTTTTTATTCTTTGGTATTGTTTTGCCTTTTTTATCATCCTGTTAATTGTCTTTCCATTATTTTACCCTTACTTCCATTTCAATACCTAGTTTTTTGTTGTTGTTTTTTTCTCGGACACACATTTGATTTTGAAAATATCTTTTCAGCTCTTCCAGGAATTCTTATGATGGTTGTGTTCAATTCATATTTTATTTTCCTTTGAAGTTTTGTTTGTAGCTATTTTGACTTCCTTCTTCTAAGTTTGTGTCTTTATCTTCCCTGTTGCCACAGTAACTTTTTAGGGTCAGGTTTGTTTTGGTTGTTTGTACATATTTCCCAGCCTATGTCTTAACTTTGAATTTATGTTAAATTTGGGTTCCATTCCCAGTTGGGGGTCAGGGAGAGGCACTGTCCTAGGCTTGAGGCTTTTTGCACTAATGTTTTCAGAGCTACTTCTAGGAGTTTGGTTGTTTTCAATGCTTCCAAGTTGGTGTGATCTGGGGAGTGGTATGGTCAGTGCTCTCTTGGGATTTCAATCAATAATGTTCCTTAGGGTAATTGCTCTTTCAGGACTAGAAGAGATACTGTTCCTCAAGGTGCCCATGTCCTTGAGACTAAAGAGATACTGCTAATCAGAGCCCCTGCTTCCTCATGATCAAAAGTACTCCTCTCCACCCTTGAACTGTAACCCAGAAGTGGGTATAGGCAATGGAGTTGCCAAAGAGCTTCCATTACTATATTCAGTGCTTGCAAAGGGGTCAGCTGTAAACTTTTTCTGACTGGTTATCAGGTGCACTTACCACCTCTAGCTTATGAGCTCCCAACACTATAGCTGCTTCTATCACCACTACCTAGTTTTACCAATGTTGTTTCAACCACCTGAGCTTTGGACTAACCTCCATTCCCAAGTCACAAATTTCTCCTTTTAAACTTCTAAGTTGTCTTGGGTTAAAAGAACGTCTCACTCTTGTCTTTTGTTGACTTTGCTACTCCAGATTTTGATTTGAGGCATTATTTTAAGTTGTATGGAAGGGACTGTGGTGAAAGGTCGGCTGAGTGTTTCCTCTATGCTGCCATCTTGGTTCCACTCTGGAACAAGTCTCTTAACCTTTTATCATGCTAGGAAATTCTTTAAAATTATAAGTGACATAGAATCTGCTGATTTTCTTTTTTCATTTGTAAGGTACTTATATCAATGAAATCACACTGACAGACTTTTCCAATGATGATGATGATAATAATGGCAGTTTGCAATCCAGTCTCTACTTATTCTATGTATGGATCCTGAGCCCACCATCCTGGTATCTGCAAATGCTCCATCCACTCCCCTCACCTGCTTCCAGTTGGAGATTGCAAACAGTCTGAAATAAAATTTCAACATGTCCTGTTTTGCATCCCAGTTCCAAGAAATTGCTAAACCACAATATCCTAGGTTCAGTAGACAAGCATGATGAAGAAAAAAACTTACGAAAATCTGCCTCAGAGTCCTTTAAGCAGATATCCCACCTTTACCCCTCTTTGGCCCTATAAAAATCACTGCTCCCTCCCTGAACTACTGGAGCAGGAGAGTCACACTTGCTGGTGAACTAAATAACCCTTGTTTTGGTTTACAAATGTCTGGTCTTATTACCTGGTTATTCCTATTATATGCTCCTCACATGTGCTCCCTGTTTATGTTTTCCATTTGAACTCTATAATTCTAAATTTTATTATTTAATAATTGTACCAAAGAACAAGTTGTTTCATACACACACACACACACACACACATATATATATGTATGTATGTATGTATACTGAGAGAGAGAGAGAGAATGTTTTGTGTCCCTAATTAAACAAAGTTCCCTGCGAGCCAAAATTATATTATCTGTTTGCTCATCATACCCACCCCCCCATCTCCAAATGATTGTGAAGAGTTTTCCTAGCAAGTACTCCATATAGGCATGCTGATTTGACAGGTAAGTCCTCCTTAAGTTAACTGGTAAGATAATGTTTTTCAGACTGTGTTCCTTTGACTCTCACACAGAAAACCAATCTTCTTTGCTATCTGTTTTAGTTGAACACTGCTTATAAGTTCATATTCTGCGGAAAGCCCTCAGAGGTTGGTCAAAACTCATTACAGGAAAGCAAAGCTGTAGCCTTACAAATCTAGAATCTTTGTGCCCAGTAACATATTGTGCGCAACAACAAATATTTCTTATATGTCTGTTATGTGCTAGCGTCTGGAGATACAAAGGCTGATGGAAAAGTTCCCCCTCCTTCCAGAATTGAAAGGGAAAAAGAGATAAAACAGGCATGAAGAAAAGTAAATATCTGAGGGGTTTTGTTTGTTTTAGGAAGGAAACAACACTAAAACATGAAGTATCTGGAAAGGTTTCAGAGAGGGGGTGATATCT
Source organism: Dromiciops gliroides (assembly GCF_019393635.1). Lineage (NCBI taxonomy): Eukaryota > Metazoa > Chordata > Mammalia > Microbiotheria > Microbiotheriidae > Dromiciops > Dromiciops gliroides. Next base: position 76,820,635 of record NC_057863.1, on the reverse strand, counting down.
GAACTGATCTTTAAAGGAAGCTCAGTTTAGTCAGGGATGAGGAAAAGGACATGGGTAATGGCTTTAACAAATAAAGGGAAGCAGTAGATAGAAGTCTGAGTTTGGGGAATATCAACTATTCTGATTTGGCTAGAAGATGGGAGTTCTTGAAGGGGGGGTTATATGAAATAAGGTTATAAGTTATTTCACCATTCCCTGAGAATCACTGAAGATTTTTTGAGGAAAGGAATGGCATTGCTAGATCTGTACTTAAGAGGGCTGTTTTGGCATCTGTGTGGAAGAAGGATGGTGGAGGGGAGAAAAAGGTAACCAGGAGATCACATTGAAAAGCTATTACAATAGTTTAGGACACAGGTGATGCGGTGGTAGTCCTTTGAACTGAGGTGGTAAATTTTTGATGGCAGAAAAGAGAGGGACATGAAAAATATATATATATATATATATATATATATATGAATGGTGAATCACCACCACATATTTTTTCATATTGATAGCAAGGTGACTCAGTGGTAAAATGCTATGCTTGGATTTAGGAAGATCTGAGTTCAAATTCACGATCAGATATTTACTAGATGTGTGATCCTGGGCAAGTCACTTAAAATTTCTATTTATCGAGGCAGCTAGGTGGCACAGTGGATAAAGCAGTGGCCCTGGATTCAGGAGGACCTGAGTTCAAATTCAGCCTCAAACACTTGACATTTACTAGCTGTGTGACCCTGGGCAAGTCACTTAACCCTCATTCACATGCCAAAAGAAAAAGAAAGAAAGAAAAGAAAATGAAAAATTTATATTGGCCTTAGTTTCCTCTGCTATAAAATGGTGATAATAAAACAGGGTTTTAATAATAAAAAAGGGTTATTGTGAAGATCAAATGAAATAACATTATAAAGTACTTAACACAGTGCCTTGCATATATTAGATGCTATAAAATGTTTATTCCAACCTTTCTTCCCAAATGTAAACTCCTCAAAATTCTGACATGACTCTATCTGTCCTACCTAATGCCCCCTCATATAAATTCCCAAATGCCCCCTCAATTCCTGGTACATAGTTGTCTGATGCATATTTAGATCTTGTCCATTTCTACCTCTATACCTTTGCTCAGACTGGGACCCTAGTAAGAATATTCTCTAATTTTTCCTCTCCTTATACACTAAGGATCAAGTCCCAACCCCTCCATAGTCTTTCTTGATTACCTCTGACTAGATTATTCATCTTTTGCGGGGGGCAGGGCAATGAGGGTTAAGTGACTTGCCCAAGGTCTCACAGTTAGCAGGTGTCAAGTGTCTGTGGTCGAATTTGAACTGAGGTCCTCCTGAATACAGGGCCAGTGCTTTATCCACTGTACCACTGAGCTGCCCCAATATTTATTATTTTCTTAGAGCTCTTACTCTGCTTATGATTGGGATCGCATCATTCATTAATTAATTATATGTAGTTTTGTATTCGGGCAGTTGGGGCTCATAAGCCTTGGCAGGCAACCCGCCTAGGGAAAGGAAGGAACCCTGATTTTAAACCTCCACTGCCTTGCGGCTATACCCATATATGGGAAAGGCTTCTGGAGTTAACCCTGAGGAAAAACCAGGAATAGGAGTCCCTTAGGCAGTTGGATGTTGGACATCACATCCCTCTGGCAACTCCTGCAGCAGCACTGGGGCCAAACTGTATTGGCTCTGCCTCTCCTTTGGATCCACCAATGTCGCAGAGAGGGAAAACCTGCTGCATTGGCAACAGTATGTTTTCCAATTGATCCGCCCAGGCCAGCACCCTGGAGAGGACACTCCAGCTACTCCTCATGAGGTAGATACAACACGAGATGCGGCAGTTACCGATTATAAGTCACTCAGGAGCTGCGGCTCCTATATACTACTGCACAGCCACACTGTGGCCTGTGGCTCTTCGGGGCACTGATCCATGGTCTTCCGCGATTGATGGAGGCCTACACAGTTTTGTATTGTTCACTAGCTATTCTATTACAATTTGTCTACTTTCCTCAGCTACTAATTAGAGGTACATTGTTTAGGCCACTTTTGAATTCTCTGTCCTGCCTAACACATCTTCTATGCTGGGCACAATTTTAGCTTTTCAAAAGATGAATGTTGTAAGACATTACATCTCTTCCTATATCTGTAAATATAAGTAGCTCCTATATACCTGCCTGTAAAGCAAGTGGCTTACTATGATTTTCATGATCTCTCCCAGTCCATATTCCTTATACTTCCTCAGACACTTTAGTTATAAGATAAACAAGCAACTCTATTCACTTAAACTAAGTTACATGGAAAGTTTTAACACATGGATTTATTTTTTTAAAGTTCTGAACATTTCCATTTTTCAAAAATATTCAATGTTGTAAACTAATCAATACTAAAAAAAGAAAAGGTGGACCAAAGGGGAGAATCAGCTGTTGTTTATCATTAAGTAATTTTTAATCAAGCAGTAATCTGCCACTTTTTCCCACTTAAGTTGTGGTCAATCAAGGGATAGATAACTGGTATTAATATTTTTTAAAAAGATATATACATGAACATGAATTCAGAGTAGTAATATAAATATATATATATATACATATATATATGTCCTTGGCAATCTATATTAAAGGTAAATATGAAATAAAAGAATCCTGGCACCTTTCCTAATTAAAGTATATTTTTAAATTATAGAATACAGTTATTCTTTAATTTTGTTTGTTTCAAATTGCTGTCATACAAAAGCAATTCATCTATTTCTTCCCTCAAGCAGAGAATAAAAATCTATAAATATCCAATGTGGGGGATGATTTCATATACCTTATTGAGTGAAAATTTAAGGGGTGGTTCTTGCCACAAATTAGCAAAACAATTTTTTTCTATAAGCACTTATCTTGCTTAATTTAAATATTTAAATTTAAATATATATTATGTTTGTTTTTCTATGTTGTGTTATGTTATGATGTATATCACAACATGACATAACATATATTACATTCACACACACATATATATATAATATATACATACACAGTTGTATGGGTAACATGAAACGTGATTGTTCTAGACACAAAGGCCTAGAGTGTATATGTAGACATACATACAAACATATATACATGCACATATATAAGACGTGATATAAATATATTTATATAATATATCTATATACACATATAAATTATATATGTGTGTGTGTGTACACACATGCTAGGCCTTTATGTCTAGAACAATCCCATGTTTCATGTTACCCATAACACCAGCACTGCCTTCTGTCATTCTTATAACTTTTGAAACCGCTAGCCTTTTTAACTGATTTAGGAACGGCATCAACCTTTTATTCTATATATACCACCAACTATATATGACAGAACTCAAAAATCCATTGTCTACATGATATTTTATGTATCCAGAATCAGTGAGGAATAAGCTATTACACAGAAGAGGGGCTTTGCTTCATTTCATTTTAATTCAACAGATGTTTATTAAGTCCTTACAATATCCAAAGCCCCATAATAAATAACATAAGTTTATCTGACTCTTAAGAAGCTTAAAACATAATAGAGAGAAGATAGAAAAATATATTATACAAGTATGACAGAGAAGTAAGAAGAAATAGAGTAGGAAGAGAAAACAGGTTAGGCCTTCCAAAAATGGATGAGATTAATTCCTTTGAGAAACATGAGTTCTAGTGCTTTACAAAATTATGAAAATGACAAAATGACAGGTGGAATAATTAACATGATGTACTTGACAAGGAATAAAAAAGATGCTACATTAAATAATTAGAAAACGAAGGGATTCCCATCAATTAAGAAACGGCTGAACAGGTAGTGGTTTATGATTGGGATGGAATACTATTGTGATATAATGAAATGAAATGTGAAATAATGAGCAGAATGGTTTAAGACCTGAGAAGACATATGAATGAATGCAAAAGGAAGTGAGCAGAACCAGGAGACCACTGTACACACTAACATCAATATTGTAAGGATTGATCAACTATGAAAGACTTTAGCTACGCTGATCAAGACAATTCCAAAGGAACCATTGTGAAAAATGCTCTCCAGAGAGAGAACTGATGAACTCTGAGAGCAGGTTGAAGTATACTTAAAAACAAAACAAAGCAAAACAAAAAAACTTCGTTTTTCTTGATTTTGGAGTGTTTTCTTTTGCAACGTGACTAACATGCAAATATGTATTACATGACTTCACATGTATAACTGATATATCACTTGCCTTCTCAAGGGGTAAGGCAGGGGTGGGAAGGAGAGAGAAAATTTTGAACTCAAAAATTTTTTTTAATTAATATTAAATTTTTACATGCAATTGGGAAATATTTAATGAAATAACTAATGTATATTAATAAAAATATGCCACATAATAAGGACAAAACTATAATCATGTAATCATTTCGATGCCTGGACTTTTTAGTGACTTGTACAAATAATTCCATCCATATAAATGTAATCTGACAGTATATAAAAAAGTAGAAACCAAGTGGACCTATAAATTACTAGACTTATTTTCTCGGGGGTAGAGGATAATTTTTTTAAAAAGACATCAAGGAAAATCACATGAAAACATGATATAAGTAAATTTTAACAGAGTTTATCCTAATGCAATAAATGCAAGGGTATCGCCCCCACGCCAGTATCCTCCTCTTTGAATTTCCTGCATCATCACATACTAGTGGTCATACCTACTTCTTGACACTCTGCCTTGCTTTTGTGGTCATGCAATATACTGTTTTTCTACCTAACTCTCTGACTCCTTTTTACATCTCTTCTCTTTTCAATGGCTCTCCTGCTTCCTCTAGAAACCTAAGGGTGAAAATCACCCCAAACTCTTTATACAACCTTTGTCTCTTTTCTTTATAGAATTGTTCCCTTAGGGATTACATACATTCCTTTAGGATCAATTATGACATCTCATAATTCTCAATATTCTCCAACTTTGATCTCCATTATAATCCCACATGTTCACCGGTCTATTGGACATCTCGAATTGGATGGCCCATAATCAACTTCAAATATTATGCAAGTCATTCAGTTATATTATTAATCCTTAAAACACCTCTACATAATCTTATTTTACAAATTAAAAAAAAATAGTCATCTAATCTAACTCTGACTTTGTTTCCTCTAAGTCCCGTGTTTCTATGGCTAATTCCACCAGCTTCCCAGTTATTCAAATAAAAACTCTGGAGAAATCTTCAACTCTTTCAGCTTCCCCACTACCCACATCCAAGTAAACAAGTATTTTTGATTCTCATTCTGTAATATATTTCACATCTGTTCCTTCTTTTCAATCCCATTGCCATATTTCAAGTTTCTATTACCTGACAACCTATAATACTATCATAATTTACTGACTAATCTTCATACCATGAAACTCTTCAAGTTAACCTTCACACTATTCCTCAAGTCATTTTTTGGGGGAGAAAATCTAAAAGTAGAAATACTTCACCAGTCTATTTGAAAATATTCTGTAAATTAAAGGATAGCATGTCAACTCCCAGCATAATGTGACCAAGCTGTTCCTGATCTATTGTTCAGATTGTCTTGGACCCTTCTGTTGTAGAACAAATGTCGTCCTACTTTCACCTGTTGAAATAATTTTCCTTCACTGTTCAGCTTGTGTGCTACCTCCTCTATGAAATTTTCCCCTCCTTGATCCCTCAACGAGAAATGATACTTTTCCTCATGGAATCTCTTGTTCTTTTCTTTTCTTCCTTTCTTCCTCTTTCTTTCTTTCTTTCTTTCTTTCTTTCTTTCTTTCTTTCTTTCTTTCTTTCTTTCTTTCTTTCTTTCTTTCTTTCTTTCTTTCTCTCTTTCTTTCTCTCTCTCTTTCTTTCTCTCTTTCCTTTCTCTCTTTCCTTTCTCTCTCTCTCTCTCTCTCTCTCTCTCTCTCTCTCTCTCTCTCTCTCTCTCTCTCTCTCTCTTTCTTTTTGCAGGGTAATGAGGGTTAAGTGACTTGCCCAGGGTCACACAGATCAGTGTCCAGTGTCTGTGGCCAGCTTTGAACTCAGTTTCCCCTGAATCTAGGGCTGGTGCTTCATCCACTATGCCACCTAGCTGCCCCTGTTCATTTCTTTTGAATCAACAATATATTAAATTTTAAATTATTTTCTTTTTTATTTCTATAAGTGTCTTATCTGCCCCAATATATTGCAAGTCTCTTGAGGGTAGGGCCTATATCTCATCTTTAATCTTTGTGATACCACTGACTAATACAGAATAACTAAATAAACGCTTATTAAATTCAGTACACAATGAAAATTAAACTTTGGAGAATGAAACTAAAGCAATGCAAAATTTCAGTGGTCAAATCATATATCTATTCTATTTCGTATTTAAGAAGAAAGTTAAATTAGTACATTTGGAAAGATTTCCCCAATCAAAAATATAGTGCTTAATCTTTCATTTAACCAGAATCTCTGAGTATCTAGAATATCCAATGCTTTAAGCATTCCCCTTTATCAAAGTTTTACTATGAATGATAAACTATAAACTTCAATCTAGGAAATAATTTTGACACAAATATTTTTTCTGATGCTTTGTGTTTAATTCAATTCAGAATCAATAATGCACTCATCATAATTTTTGTCTTAAAAGATTCATTTGATTTCAAAAGAACTACTTTGGAATTGTGCATAAGATTCCCATTTGTGTTTCTCCACATGCAGGCTTTGATGGAGTGCATCACAACTCTCCCTTGTCAATCGATTCTACAATCAGCCAATGTATACAAGACAATGCTTAAAACATCAAGCTCATTGATTTCATGATCCTGTTTATGAAAATCGAATTGAAAATTCCTTCTCACCAGCCAAAACAAGCTAAATAACATTTGGTACCTTTTGCCAACACCATTATAAACTACATAAACCATAAGCCTAACAATGCTTCAAGGTTTTATAAACCTGGATTTATTTATAAGCAAGGCATGACTAAGCCTTGGAATAAAGGACATAAAGCTGTATTCTTTCTGGGGATCTTTGTCCCAATTTAAAATTTCAGACTATAGCTATATATGGACCTCTAACATAATTGTTATTGATGACCATTTAAAAGTATCAATAATATTGATTATCAAAAAAATAAAATTTTAAAAATAATACAGATTCTCAAGGAAAGCTCTTTAAAGAATAACCAGATTCACAGACTCACATTCATTACTTTTTTTTTTAACATAAAATTGACTTTCAGTAATGAGACTGGGATTAGGGTGATAGTATTGTTTTTTTGTTTATTTTATTTATAACTGGAAGAGACATAAGAAGTCCTCTGTTCTAATCCTTTCATTATACAGATAAGGAGTCTGAGAGCCAGTGACCTTCCCATAGTTACATAGAGTGTAAGTGGCAAAGCCTGAATTCAAACCCAGATCCTCACTCCAAAACCATTACTCTTTTTACTATATCTTTTTCATTTGGTAAACGGTGAGACTAGAAGGAGTTTATGTCATAGAATAACAGAGTTGGAAAGGACCTCATGGATGGTCTTCTCTGTCCCATAGCTGAAGAAAAATTCCCTTTCCACAGACAAAGAGTTAACAATTTGTAAAATCTCTTATCTGGCTCTTAGGGTAATATACTAGAAACACAAAGGAAAAGGCTCTTTAAGAGGTTTCTTCTATGAAAAGAGAAAAACCCTTCAAGATGGTTACCCAAAATAAGATAATTCTTCTGATTCATTGTGGAAACTGGAATGAGTAGTTCATTCACTTAAAAATGAAATAATCCCTTCAAATATTTATCTAACCTTAAACTTTAGTGCCTATCATTGCATATCAGTTAATCAAGTGTTCTTGAAAGCATTCCTTCTATTACCAAATCAGTACATTATGTGGAACTGCTTGCTATAGTTTTAAATTGGCAACATATATCAGTAGGAAAAAAAAACACCAAAGTTGTATCAGAAAAAAAAAATTAATAAGGTAGTAGAGTATAGTGAGAAACAGCAATCTTCCCAAAGCATAGGTCTGACCATATTGCCCCCTACTAAATAAATTCCAATGGTTCCTTATAATATTAAGGATCAACTATAAAATTCTATATCTTTTAAAGCTCTTTATGACCTCCTTTCTAATCTAACACCTGACATCTTCCTTTTTCCCCTTTGAGGATACTCCATTTTCCAACTTGGGGAATTTTCATTTTCTGTCCCCTGTGCATGGAATGGTAGGTGATTTATGGATAGAGTACAGGGCCTGGAGGGGGCAGCTAGGTGACACAGTGGATAAAGCACCAGCCCTGGATTCAGGAGGACCTGCATTCAAATCCAACCTCAGACACTTGACACTTAACTAGCTGTGTGACCTTGGGCAAGTTACTTAATCCTCATTGCCCCGCACCCCCGAACCCCATCCCCCAAACAAGGCCTGAGTTCAAAATCTGGCCTCAGACACTGACCAGATCACTTAACCCTGTTTGCCTCAGTTTTCTCATCTGTAAAATGAGCTGGATCAAGAAATGGCAAACCATCCTAGTATCTTTACTAAGAAAACCCCCAAAGTGGTCATGAAGAGTCAGACACAACTGAAAACAATGCATGTAATACATTCCTTCCTTATAACTGCTTCCTGATTTCCTTGTTTTATTTCAAGTCCAAGCTAAAATCCTCCTCTCTGAAGAAAGCCTTTCCTAATTCTCCTTTATCTTACTGATTTTTTTGTTGATTATTTCCAATTTAACCTGTATAAAGCTTGTTTGTAGTTAATTGTTTGCATATATTCTTTCTCCATTAAACTCTGAGCTCCTTAAGAGCAGATATTATCTTTCATGTTTCTTCATATCCTCAGCTCTTAGCATGGTGCCTGGAAAATAGTTAGCACTTAATAAATATTGATTGACAAACCCACTGACATCAAGGATAGAAGTTGTGGAGTCAGGGCAATTACTGTTTGTTCGATGTCCTGTCATTGACACATATGTACCAGTTATGTAATGATGGGAAGTCATTCAATTTTCTAGTGACCCAGGAAAATTTATAGGACTACAAATTACAAAGGAAGTTGATGTGCATCAGTGGAAGAATTTTCTGAGCTAGGAGTTCTTACAAACCAATGAAATCATGAATCTACTCTTCCATAAAATATATGCTATAGTAGAAAGAGAATGGTGAAGGTGGCCAGGGGACCCACGTTCTAGTCTTGTGTTTACCACTAAGTGTCTGAAAGACCTAGAACTTCAGCTTCCTCTTTGGTCAAACTAATGGAATAGACCAAACTGCTCTTTCAGATCCTTTCAATAAGAATCATTATAATTTTATTGTCTCTTTTTTTAAGTTTGACTTTACTGGTTGGTATGGAATTTGATCTGTGCATGTCTTAAATATGTGCAAAAACTGTGTGGTTGGAGAGTATCAGCTCAAGTTACTTTTGATTCAGTCACTTAATATTGTCAAGGTAATTTTGTACTTTAGTAAAAACTTGAAGAGTATCAGATTGTATCCTCAAGTTATCATTTCTAGCTCATGGAGATGCTAGAAAATAAAACCAAACATTTTTATCTTATTTCTTCCACAAGAATTGGATGTCCCTGGAGAACACTGACAGGAATCTATCATCTCACTGGCCTTGTGAAGCCACCAACCTTTAGAACACCAATCACATTTAAGAGAGACACAGAGACAGAGACAGAGAAACAGAGAGAAAGAGACAGAGAGACAGATAGGCAGAGACAGGCAGAGACAGAGAAAGAGAGACGGAGGGAGAGGAAGAAATATGTGGATGAGGTTGGGTAATGGTGAGCAGTACAGTTTGACTAATATATAATCCAAGAAGATGATTAAATTTGGAAAAGTAGGTTCCAACTAGACCACAGGGGTTCTTATATGAAGCAATAAGATGTTTCTATTTTATCCCAGAGCCAACAGAGACCTAGTAACATTTTTGAACATGGCAAAACCTGTGAATTAAAGTTATTATTTTGGCAACTGAGAGAAAAATGGCTTCCACTCATATGTGCCACAATAGCATGAATGGAGATGATGCTGATTTGATTTCTGGAATACAAACTGTGGAATAAGGTCTCTTAACTCTCATGACCTTGAAAAAACCTATATATATATACATACACACATACACACACATACCTATACTTATACATACACACTCACATATGTATATACGGTTTTTCAATTTATTTTCCTCTGTACTTCTATTTATTTTATTTTGTTCATGTAAAGACACCATTCAGATAAGGCTCTAGAAGATTGCCAAAGCAGGACAAAAACCAAAAACCAAAAACCAAAAGGTTAACAACCTGTGTGCCAGAAGATGCTGACAAACCAAAAAACCCTTCTAATATGCAGAAGTAATGGGCAAAAGACTTTACTAGCTAAGTTCAAAGAAACATATCAATAGGTTGATTGAATTATGATGAATGTACCAGCAACAATCCATGAAGACCCATCAGTGGAGAGACCACCTCTACAATGAAACCACAATTCCTTAAAGTAAGCCACTGAAGGTCAAATTAGTAAGAGGATGGACTGAATGGATGGGAGAGATGAGAAGTAGGTTACCAGTCAGACGTTTAATGCAATAGTCCAGGAAAGGAAGGGTCTAAACTAGGTTGGTGGTAAGTGCAGTTGAGAGGATTGATATTAAAGATATGCATGGAGGCAGCTAAGTGGCACACTGGATAAAGCAATGGCCCTGGATTCAGGAAGACCTGAGTTCAAATCTGCCCTCAGACACTTGACACTTACTAGCTGTGTGACCCTGGGCAAATCACTTAACCCTCATTGCCCCCCCCACACACACACACACAAAAAAAAGATATGCATGAATTAATTAGATTATATTTAATTTGTACACCAACAAGTTATGACAAATCCCTGATGTGAGCTCAGTATACCTTTCAAATATTAATTCCCTTATTGGCTACAAAGCCAAACTTCTGACATTGTATGAATAATGATGAAAAGTTCTGTCACTTTCTACAGAATCCAGCCCACATTGTTCCTGGATGACACAAGTTGCTACTCTAAGTTAGGTCTATAGGACCAAAAATATTCATTGATGTTTTATTACATTATGAAAATCTATTGATTTATGTGAAACAGGTTTTTACATTTATTTTATTTTCCAATTGGCTATGCTACTGCCATAGACATGAAGAGAATGAAAAAAATTATATTTTGTCTGCCCTTTCAGCATGCAATTTCATCCATTGTTAATGCAAGATAACAGAAAAAGGAAAACAAAAACTCTTGAAGAACCTTGTGTTCTGGGAAAATAATCTTAGTGAAATTTTGTGCCTAAAATGATGAAGAATATCATAAATCCAAATATTTTTCAATAAAACATGTTCTATATTCTTCCCTAAAGCATTTAAGACTGAAATTTGAAGGATAACAAATGAAAATATTATATCCTGTCTGAAATAAATTTTGAAAAGCATTGAGAGCTTCAAGATATCTCAAGATGGGGAAGATAAAGTGAAAAAAATCATGGACATCTTTTCTTTTCTTTTCTTTTACATATTTAGACACCATTTGTTTCTACTTCAACTAGATTTCAACATATCCTACATGCTCCTTATTCTAGTAGGTGTTCTTTACAATAAGTTTTAAAAGAAAAAGGAAGGAAAGGAGGGAGGGAGGGAGGAAGGGAGAGGAGGAAAGAAATAAAAGAAAGAAAGGAAGGAAGGAAAGAAAGAGAAAAAAGGAAAAGACATATGCAAATTTTTACATTTACACCTCAAGTCTCAGATGTCACATAAGTTAGAGACACCTAGGACATTAACATATGTTATTGGCTGAGAAGGTATGAATAGTCAAACTGAGTAAAAAAACAACAAAAAACAACACTTAAATACTTAATAGCCTACTCCTTACCCCCTACTCATTAGCCCTTTCAACATGGCTTCAAGTTCTACCATTCAAAGCAACTGCTTTCATCAAGGTTCCTAATGCTCTCTTAATTACCAAATCCAACCTCTTTTGCTTAATCTTTATCTTTGCCCTCTTTCATACAATTGATTGCCCTTGTCTTGTGAATACTCTGGATTTTTGTGAAAGTATGTTCTCCAGGTTCTCCTCCCTCTTTTCTTTTTTTTTCTTTTTCTTTCTTTTTTTTTTTTTTTTAGTGAGGCAATTGGGGTTAAGTGACTTGCCCAGGGTCACACAGCTAGTAAGTGTTAAGTGTCTGAGGCCGGATTTGAACTCAGGTACTCCTGACTCCAAGGCCAGTGCTCTATCCACTGCACCATCTCGCTGCCCCTCCTCCCTCTTTTCTAATCAATAGTTCTTAGTCTTCTTTGATGCATCCTAATCTGCCTCTCTCTTGTTGACTTCATCAGACCCAATGGGGTAATTTTCATTTCTAGCCATGATGTCTTTTCTGAGATCCAGTCTCACATAGCTTCTAATATAAGATATCTCCACCTAGAAACTACACAGGCATCTCAAATAACTTGATGATATTCTCTAAATCCATTCCTCTTCATCACAGGCCTCTTTTTTCTCACTTCTCTACATCTATCAAAATCACCATTATCCTTCTAGTCAATAAGACATAGGTCATTTATCCTCAACTCTTTCTCTGTCTCACTCCCTTCACATGCAATTATGGGGAATGGACCAATTTTACCTTCACAAAACATCTCAAATCTCTCTTCATCTCTTAATTCAAGCGACCACCACCAATTCAATCCTTCATCACGTCTTGCCTGGACCATTGTAATAGTGTCTATATTAATCTCCCTGTCTTCATCTTCCTCCCCAAACAATCCATGCTCTACAGAGCTTCCATATTGATATTCCTAAGACATAGGACTAGTCATAGCAGTCCTTTAGGAAGATTCAGTGGCTCCCATATAGTATGAGACAGATTCCTATTTGCAATTTAAAGACCATTCCAAATCTAGCTCCAGTCTATCTCTTTACACTTATTTCATATTAGTCATGTACCTCTAGATTACAGTCCAAATAGCCTATTTGACATTCCTATATATATTATATTGTTTCTCACTTTTGTCCCATTATAAAAGCTAATATCCTCATCTGGAATGTTCTCCCTGCCTCCTTTATGTTCACCTCTCCAAATCCCTTGCTCTCTTCAAGTTTTAGTCCTAATGCCACTTCCTATAAAAAGCCTCTTCTTGACCTTCCCAATTATTAATCCTCTTGCCAAATAACTTTACATTTACTTTCCATATATTTTATATTTCTAAGTGCATATAGTGCTTCCCCTAAACACCCCCCTCCAGAGACTAACATCTCCTTCAGGAAAAGTACTGTCTTAATTTTTACTGTTGAATCTCCAGTGCCTACCACCATGCTTGGCATAAAAGAGGTGCTTAATAAAGGCTTGGTGAATTGACACAAAATTTACCAGTGAAGGAAGTATGCACAGCAATGGCATCATAATTCACTGAAGTATTGGCAGAAATCATTTTGAAGCCTCTATACTGAATTTTCTCAAAGTTTGTCATCAGACATTAAAAGCAAATATCTAAACATTGCTACGTAAGTGCGATTGGGCATCATCCAAGCTGAAAACATAAAAAACAAAGAAGCAACAATATTTATCCTGAGATGAGAATCTTCTTAAGTAATTGATCCAAACTATTCGAATAAACAAAATTTATTAAGAGTCCTCTCTGTGCAAGGTAAAGCTGGAAATCATGAGTTTCACACCTTATTGAAACAAGGTTTGTTTCTAGCAGATAGGTGCCACCAATGCTTATCTATGGATTGCTGTCATCTTTGTTTACGCTTCAGCAGCTCCTTGAAGTGGCAGAACTCTGATTCAGCTGAAATTAGCTGAAGCATTTTCTGAACGATCCTTGAGCCAAATGAAAAGGGACATTTGGCAAGATGGCCATTGCCTAATAGAGTTGTAGCCAGGGGAGACAAAGGCATGATGTATCACAAAACGGCTGAAAGACAAGACCATTTGCATTGTGTGAGATCACAAGCTCTTCTTTGGTCTGCTTTCTACAACTTTTCATCAATCTGATCTTGTCACATTTCCCGCTTGGCAAACGTTGCCCTTGGTATCAGGAGGATTCCTTAAACTGCTAAAGTGTATTTCAAGGGGAAATTTTCTCATCTATGAGGTTATCACAAGGAATGATAGGTTTAAATATTGAAAATGATTGTTTCTTAATTAAGAATGATTATTTTTCTGTGAGGGGACTAAATTAATTTATTTTTCTGTATTTGATGTGCCATCCATTCAGCAATCCTGACTTTTTTTTATTTTACATTTCATAATCTAGTTTAATAAAGGCACTGTACAAAATGACATAAAAATCACAGACAGATCAACATGGAACAATCAAATTTGAGCCTAGCTGTTCATCAATTTCGTTAATTTCTCATCTCTACTACTGTCTCATTTGTATATGTTCAACCATACATGCTTTCTCTTTTTAAATCAAATCACTATGAAAACACATTATAAAATCTAAATAAACAATAATATAGGATATAGAGAGTAGGAAATTAACCAAAGAATCATGCATCTAAAATGTTCATTTGGGTTAGTGTTGACATTCATTTCTATTCCTTCTCAACCTCCAAGAAAAAAAAAATTAAAGGAAATTTTTCTTTTGTGGTTTGTTTTGTTTTGTTTTCTCACAATGCAAGTGCTGGTCCTTAACTTTAACGTAGGTAGTGGACTTGACAAGCAATTAAAGCAAACAATTTCCACTCATCAAAGCTTGCCAAATTAGTCATCTGCCATCTGCTCTATCATCTGGCTCTCCTTGAGGTCTTGCTGTGAATCTGGAACCACTCACTCAGATTAAGAGGGACAGCACAAGCCTCTAAGCTGGTGGAATGCCACTGGGAGTGATGTATGCAAACATTAACAACCATCTTTTTTTTTAAACCCCTGACTTGCCATTCCTCCAGCCATGCTAGTAGGGGATAAAATTATTCTGTGTGAGATTTCTTATAACTGTGAGACCTTTGCCATCTACAGTAATTAAAATGACAAAATGTGTCCAGTAAGAAACACATTGAAATAAATGCAGGTTGTACATGTATAAATGTGCATATACTCTTTGAAATAATTATGACCTTGATATTTGGAGTTCTCAGTGTCTGACTGCCTTATCAATGAGACTAGGTAGGACCGATTCTAGGCAAACATGTTAATTCCTCCAACATCTTTCATTACCCTGCTCTTCTTTTATAACACCCTCCTGAATCCTGGCAGACCAAGGACTTATATCCAATCTTGTTCTCCTAAGGCAAAAAGATCCATTCTAATCTTTTACTTCTACTCTAACCAATTGAAGTCTCCTTTCAGTCAGGTGACATTTTGGAAAGTACTCTACAAACATGTTTATGTGAAGGTATAAATGACCTGAATATAAGGCTTGAATTTTAATCCCAAGGATATTTGTATGGCAACCATACAAATCAAATCAAAGGAATAAAGCTCTAATAGTGAAAATTCAGATGGAAAGGAAGGGGAACTTTGAGCTTGGGGCCCTATATTTTCCTATTTAAAGTGTAAGCAAAAGTGATTGATTATTTCTTCTTTGTGTAAGGCTAGCACTAAATGAGATCGCCTTGTAGCACAATCTGCACTGGATACTAACTTTTAGTTTCTCACAAGATTAGTCTTTATTATATATCACTTCCCTATGACTCAGTTTCTCATTCTTTTTTTTTAAGATATGGGGGGAAGAGAACAAGGCCTTTTATTTCATTGATATAAGGAACTCTGAATGAAGAAATTCCATTGACTATTACAGACACACACCTACTTTGCAATTTAGTTAATGAGAGTTGCTTGGTGCCCAAGAAATTAAATAACTACGGTCACAAAACCAGTAAATATGGATATATCAGAGGCTGAACTTGAAGATAGCTCTTCCTGAGACTTTGAGTCTTGCTCTATATCCCCTATACTATGCTTCCCCTCTGTATAATGGCTAAGCTCGCTTTACTTTTTACTCAGCACTAACCAAGAATCCAAGGTTAGCGAAGTGCTACAAAACCAACTTCTGACTTGCTCAGATACCATGGACAGAGGGCAGCTGTCCTACCACAGTCTAAAGGATCCCATGAAGTCCTACTGTCATGTCAATATGGAAAATGATGAAGAAACATCTATTGCATGGACAATAACATATTTAGAATAAGTTACATTTTAGCTTCACTTAAGGAAAAATCATTTCTAAAATTTGGTGCAAGAAAAAGGGTGGAGAAACTTGGTTATTTTGTGATAAAAGTTAAGGGAAATTTCTGATATTTGTGTCCTCAACTTAGATTCATGACCATAGTCAAGATTCACTTTTCCCACAATAAAATCTCAAGGAGAAGAATGAGAATGGAAAGAAAATCAGAAGATATTTCTTGTTTATTATCAAGGGTAGTGAATCCCTTGTGAAATGCAAGAACCTGTCAGAGTTGATAATGTTCCAGCCAGACTGTTCAGCATCACCATGCTTAATGGCAAGAAGGAAATACTACACCGGAACAGATGCCTTATTATTTTTTAAAAAAGGTACTTATTCTCCTCTTTCCAGGGTTCTCCTGTCACTCATATGGAGTACTATGTGAATTCAATATAACTTCTTAGAAGAGCCCTTCAATACTTCAAGAATTCACACATTCATTCATGTTGCTCACTCCCAAACTGATGCTCATCACAAACCCTCCATCTTTTAGTAATAATCACAATTGACATTCAAATAGAGATTTAAAATTTGTAAAGGACCTCAGAGATATTATCCCACTTGTTCCTCACAAGAACTCTGTAATTGAGTGCTAATAAAGAGAGCACTATATTCATTTTATATATAAGAAAACTGAGAATCAGACATTAAGCAATTTCAATATTGTGTGACAACTATCAAGTATTAGGGGTACAATTCAAACCAAGATTACTCCTTGCTTGACATTCAATGTTCTTCCTACTATAACTTGCTGCATTGATTTTGTGGCAGAAAAAAAAATCCACTGAATTTGGACAAACCCTCTGGTGATAAATGAGAGAAAGAAATATATATTTTCAACTATTTTACTTGTTCCAAAGGAATGTGCCATTAGGTGTCCAACTGAACATTCTTTTTTATTGTTTCCTACTATGAGTTCAACATTAAATTTATGTGCTTTAAAACACCTCATTTTTCTATATCCTGTCCTTCAGAAGGGTTCCAATATATTCTCTTTAGCCCTTGTCAAAGACACACCATCAATAGTCAAATCTTGAATTACATCAGAACTTCTTTACAATTTCCACTGGAATATAGCCATCAATAAGCATTTATTAACCACTTATCTTGGTCGAGTATTGTACTAGACACTAAGCATGCAAAGATCAGACTTAAGCCATCTCTGTGCCCAAGAAGTTTACATTCTAAGTAGTAAGGGAAGTAAATGGGTAAACAGACATGGCTCAAGAAGTCACTTCACATGTCACACTTTCATATGCCATTTCCCTTGTAATATGGCCCAGGAAACATATTTAAAATAGTATTTCATTTTCCCCAGTTACATGTAAAAACAATTTTTAACATTGATTTTAAAAAATGAGTTCCAAGTTTTTTCTCTGTCTTCCTCACCTTCCCCCTCCGTAAGACAGTAAACAATTTGATATAGGTTAAATATGTTCAATCATGCAAAATGTCTCACCATATTAGTCATGTTATGAAAGAAGGCACAGACCCAAAGGAAAATAAAAAAGCCATGAAAACAATACAGAAAGTACAAAAATAGCATGTTTCTATCTGCATTCAGGCTCCATCAGTTCTTTCTCTGTAGGCAGATAGCAATTTTCATCATGAGTCCTTTGGAAATGTCTTGGATCATTGTATTGCTGAGAATAACTAAGTCATTCACAGTTGATCATCATACAGTATTGCTGTCACTGTGTACAATGTTCCCAGGAAACATTTTGAGAGGCACTGTGATAGAATGGAAAAAACACCAAGCTTGGATACCAAGATCTGGTTCTCAGTTTTGGCTCTGATGATTAACTCTTTCCTCATTTGTTAAAAAGGGATAATATCTCACATTGTTGTGAAGACAGTGATACTTAAACTATAACACACGCTGCCTGTGTGTGTGTTAACAATATTGTTATCTGTGAAAACAAGTAAAAGGAGAAATGCCTAATGGCAAAATGTTTATTATAACCAGCAGAGATAGCACTTGGAAAATCAATGAGAAAATGTGACAAGACTGATGGGCAAGGAACCAGAATCCACAAATTCCAGTCCAAGTTCTCCCACTAATCAGCTGTTTGAATGAAGCCTTTCTGGGTTTCAGTTACCTTTCCTGAAAATTTGTTTGTTTGAACTATATGACCCCTCACACTTCTTCTAATTCTAAAATTCTATTATTCTGAGCCAGGTTATAAAGGAAAACATTTTAGGGAAACTAGTATCACCACTGAAAACAAAGGAGTTAAATACTACCATTATTATTATTATTAATATTGTTATTGGATATAGCTTCACGGATACATGCTAAGCTCCAAATACAATAACAACTAAGAATAATTAAAATTTAGGCAAATATAATCATGTTAATTTAATACATTAGACTGAATTACCAACTAACTACCTGTTGTATATCTCCCAATGGATATCCCATAGGGATATCAGACTATACACATTAGAAACACAACTCATTATCTTCCTCTCTAAACCCACCCTGCCTCCAAATTTTCTTATTTCTATTGATGGAACCACTATGTTTTCAGTCACCTAGATCCACAACCTCAGAATGATCCTTGACTATTACCCTCCCCCTGTTCTCTACCCTGAATGATTTATTCAATCAGTTTCCAAGTATTTTCAGTTCTACTTACTAAACATATCTGCTAGCTGTCTCTTTCTCTCCATCAACATAGTTCAATCTCTTATCTCTCTATCTTGGACTACTGAAAGAGCCTCCTAATTGGACTTTCAGCTTCCAATCTCTTCCTTTTCAAATTTGTTTTCCACACAATTGGCAAAACCTTCCTAAAGTACATAGTTTGGGGCAGTTACAAGACACAGTGGATAAAGCACCAGCCCTGGATTCAGGAGGATCTGAGTTCAAATCCAGTCTCAGACACTTGACACTTACTAGCTGTGTGATCCTGGGCAAGTCACTTTACCCTCATTGCCCCACCAAAAAAACAAATAAAATAAAGTATACAGCTAACCATGTCATTTTTCCTGAACTCTCTGAAAAGAAAGTTCTCATTGACAAAATCTTTTGCACCGTAAAATAGTTGAACACAGAAACTGATAACATTTAATTAATAGAAAGAACACTAATGATGATCTACTACCATCTACATCACTGTTATACCCTCAGGATCACTCAGAATTTCTATCTGCCTTGAAACTAAAATCTGTTATATGTATTAACTCTCTCATTGAAATGTGAGATCTCAGAGAACTACTTTACTTTTTCATTTGCATTCTCAGTGCTTTGCACAATGTTTTCAATTTTGGATGTACATAAAAGAGGTTTTAAAAAAGTATTTCACTTCATTCATTCATTCTCTCACTCACTTGTTCCCAAATAATAAACTTTAGTTTTTCCAGATTGCAGCTAAGATAAAATACAAACTCTTCAGTTTGGCATTTGAAGTCTGGTTATTAGCTAACCACCTATTGAGGTTCATTTAAATTAGTTATGATCATGCACTCAAAACTTGAGCCAGTGCTCTATCCTACCATTTTCTTTCCATCTCCCACCTTAATGGGTTTGTACAGGATCTCCTTCATGAAAGGAATGTGCTCTTTCTTCTTCCTCTTTAGAATTCTTAGTTTCATTTAAGGATCATCTTACATGTCTCTAAATTTCCCCCCAGTCTCCTCATTTTTTAAATGTGGATAATAACACCTGCCTTAAAAGGTTGTTGTGATGATCAAATTGAGATAACATTTTTTAAAGAGCTTTGCCAAGTTCAAGGCATCATATATATGCATATAAATGTCATATACATACTGGCAAGGAGATAATAGCAATATATCAGAAAGATCGTATAGCATGAACAGGTAGGATTTATACCAGTAAAGCAGGGCTCTTTCAGTATTAGGAAAAAATATCATTATAACTGACCATATTAATAACAAAAATTATATGATCATCAATAGATGCAAGAAAAGCTTTTGAGAAAATACAACATCCTTCCCTATTAAAAAGACTAGAAAGCATAGGAAATAATAGAACTTTTTTTAAAAATGTACGTAGTATTTCTTTAATACCATAAGCAAGCATTTTCTGTAACAAGGATAAACCTTCCTAATAAGATCAGAAGGCAAGCAAGAATGTCTATAAAGACTATTATTAAATATTGTGTTAGAAATGCTAGCTATAGCAATGAAACATGAAAAAGGTGTTGAAAGAATAAAAATTGGCAACGGAGACACAAAACTATCACTCTTTGCAGATGACATGATGGTACATTTAGAGAACCCTAAAGAAACAACTAAAAATTCATTTAAATTTACAACTTTGGCAAAGTTGCAGAATAGAAAGTAAACTCAAATAAATCATCAGCATTTTAATATTCTAGCAATAAAACACAGCAGGAACCAATAGAAAGAGAAATTCCTTTTAAAATAGTTGAAGACAATACTAAATACTTGATAGTCTACCTGCCAAGACAAACATAGCAATTATATAAAAATAATTAGAAAACACTTTTCATACAAATAAAGATATATAAAAATGGAGAAATACCAATTGTTCAAAAGTAGGCCAAGCCAATATAATAAAAATGAGAATTCTCTCTAAGGTAATTAATTGATTCATTCAGAGAAAAAAATTAACAAAATTCATCTGGAAGAAAAAGTGTCAAGAATATCAAGTGAATCAATGGTCAAAAAATGTTAAAGAAGTTGGCTTAGCCATTCCAGATTGCAAACTATATTGCAAAGTAGTAAGCATCAAATCTATCTAGTACTGGGCTAAGAAAAAGAATGATTGATCACTGAATTATATTAGGTACACAATGCATGGTAGAAAGTCACCACAATAATGTAGTGTGTGATAAACTCAAAGATTCAAGCTTTGGGTTAAGAATTTACCATGTGATAAAAAATGCTGGGAAAACTGCAAGGTAGTTTGGAAGAAACTAGGCATAGACTATCTCACACTATATACCAAGATAAGGTCAAAATGGATAAATGATTTAGACATAAAGAGTGATTTAAGTAAATTAAGAGAGCACGGAAAAAACACATCTATCAGATCAATGAATAAGGGAAGAATTTATATCCAAACAATAAATGGAGAGGGTTATAGGAAGTGGAAAAGATAATTTTAATTATATGAAATTTTTTTTTTGCAAACAAAAGCAATACAGTAAAAATTAGAAGGAAAACAGGAAACTGGTGGAAATTTTTGCAGTAAGGTTTTCTGATAACGGTCTCATTTCTTGCATTAAAAACTTAGCCAAATTTGGGACAGCTAGATGGTGCAGTGGATAAAGTACCGGCCCTGGATTCAGGCGTACCTGAGTTCAAATCTGGCCTGAACACTTACTAGCTGTGTGACTCTGGGCAAGTCACTTAACCCCAATTGCCTCACCAAAAAAAAAAAAAAAACCTTAGCCAAATTTATAAAAAAAATAAGGGCCATGCAACAGTTGATAAATGGCCAAATGATATGAACAGGCAGTTTTCAGAAGAAGAAATCAAAGCTATTAATAATCACATAAAATGCTCTAAATTATTATTTATTAGAGAAATGTAAATTACAACAACTCTGAGATACAACTTCATAGCTCAGATTGGTGAACATGAAAGAAATGGAAAATGACATATGCTGAAGGAAATGTGGAAAAATTGGGACACTAAGACATTGTTGGTGGAGCTGTAAACTAGTCAAATATTCTGGAAAATAACCTGGAAGTACTCCTGAAGATGTATAAAAGTCTGTGTTCCCTTTGTCTTAGCAATACCGCTACCAGATCTCTATCAAAAAGAAATCAGAGAAAAGGGGAAAAAAAACACCCATTTGTACAAAAATATTTTTATCAGCCCTTTTCTTGGTAGCAAAAACAAATTGCAAACCAAGATATGCTCATAAATTGGAGAATGGCTGAACAAATTGTGTTATATGATTGTGATGGGATGCTAAAAAAATGATGAGAAGAATGGTTTCAGATAAACCTGGGAAGATGTATATGAACTGGTGCAAAGTGAAGTCAGCATAACCAGGAGGAGACCACTGTACATGGCAACAACAATGTTGTAAGGATAATCAACAGCAAAAGACTTAGCTACTCTGATCAAGACAATGATCCAAGACAGTTTCAAAGGATCATGTTGAAAAATCCTTTCAGCCTTCAGAGAGAAAACTGATGAACTCTGAATGCAGACTGAAGTTTACTTTATTTGTTTAACATTCTTTATTTTTATTGTGTGTACTTTCTTTTGCAAAATGACTAATATGGAAATGTTTGGCATGACCTTGCATATATAATCAAAATCTCAAGGAGGTATGAGGTGCCAAAGTTTAGAAGAGAATTTAGAATTCAAAATTTGAAAATTATTGTTAAAATTTCTATAAGTAATTGGTAAATATTTGAAGAATAAAATTATTTTAAATAGCCTTCAATTTATAGTCAGAATTAGAACTTAAGGATTTGAAATTCAAAATTATAACTCAAGGTTTGTGCAGTCTAATAAACATTTAGTAAACACCTACTATGTACAAAATGTAGTCGTTAGTGAAACTGAATCTTCTTGAACATGGGGTTAGTTTTGTTTTGTGCAAGTGAACTCACCACATACCACAGTAAGGTATGCATAATAGTTACTGAGTATTTATAAAATATATTCAGACTGAAAAACTGAATTCTTTTTTTGTGTCAAATATTTCTTTCCTATTCACAATTTTTAAAATAACTCTAAATAGTTGATTGTAGGCAGTTATTATACTTAATAAAATTCTCCTAAAACATAAGTAAAGGGGGTTAAAGGAACACAATATTAGCAATATTGTAATCTTATTGCACCCTGTAATTTAAAAAAGTATTTATAATAATTCAAAGCATTCCTTTACTTATTATGGCTGAGATTCAATTCTAAAGGAAAATTAAATGTTTACAGATGAACTCCGTTGCTATTACTGAATCGAGTATTGACATTTTCTGTTCCAGATGAAATAAAATCAAGTTTGCATTAGGATTGTATCAGATGATCGTCACTTGTTGTGTCTTTACCCAATCAAGTATGTCTTGCAAAGGAATATAGCATATTCTAACCCTCAGTGGTAATTATTATGATTTATTAACATCATGAGAAATGAATTTGAAGTTTTTGTAGCTTCATTGTATTTAAGAGATGGTAAGTTGAATTAACATTTCAAATTATTCAACCTTGAAAGAGTAGTGTAAAATGTTACCTAATACAGTTGTAGCATCCAAATGACAGTTCAAAGATTTTATCTTTCATGTGAGGTATTAAAAGAAAAATACCATCATTTTCTGTGTTATGCATTTCTTTAGAGGAAAAGAAAATTTACATACTGTAAAGCACATTTTAAAATGGCATTTACACTTCCTTTTGGCAACTTTTATTTATATTTCTAGTTGTACAAAAAACATTTGATATCCAAATGCTTTTTACAAGTGTACAAATCAAAATAGAACAATTCTTTTAAATTAAGATATGTTGTTTACCTTTGTTAATTATAAAGGAATGGTCCAAGGTGAACCAAGAAATTATCTATCAGAATTAACTAGGAAACATGGCAGACAAGCAAATCTCTAAAAAAATCTAGATCCTTTCTTTTCTAGTTGATGTTATTTGATATTACACTGAACATTTCAGAACATTGGCCTAATTCTCTGAGATTTTGTCCAGTATAATTTAACTGTCTAGTTTGAAATAATAAAATATTTGTTGTGAATTGGCTTTGTGTTTTTACTTATATTTTATAACACAATCGGTCAACAAGCATTTAAAAATTTGGGGGGGGGGGGGTTAGGCAATTGGGGGTAAGTGACTTGCCCGGGGTCACACAAGTAGTAAGTGTCAAGTGTCTGAGGCTGGATTTGAACTCAGGCTCTCCTGACTCCAGGGCCAGTGCTCTATCCACTGTGCCACCTAGTTGCTCTCCACCAAGCATTTATTAAGCTAGAAGAATGCATTGAAAAATTGGCCACCAATGTTACAATCAGGAAACACACCACCAATTCTTTTGAATATGAATATACAGAAAGTCACACAATGAGTCTGGAAATATAGGCCTGAGTCAGTGGATGGAGACTTTTAAAAGACTGATGGAATAGAGAAATAGAATTGTTATATCACTAGGGATGATAGAGAATTTAGAGATTCTGTATATTCTTCCCTTCCCCTTGATCTTGAAGAGAATGAAATTCAGGCCCAGGAAAATGAACTGATTTGTCCAAGGATCGTGGGAGGTGCAAGAACAGGGTATAAGCTCACTAAGCTATTTGGGGACACAGAGCTCCCTACTCCTCAGCTAATGACATTTTTCTATACCTCATAAGTATCTCTTCCCCATTCATGCCAACTTTATTTGGCATACAGTACTTTATTACACACCTCAATTTCTGTTCCTGTGAGAATAAGCCCAGTATAGATCTATGACTTACCCCATACCTGCCTTTTGGCTTGGCCTGGCCTCTTCAAGAATTTCTAAGTGCCTTCCTCCATTGATCTACCTTGCTTTTTACATTTAGTTGGCTGATGCAACCAAGTTTTAGATGATTAGTCTATTAATTCTAATTCAAAAGTATACATTAGACCCAACCTTGGCTTAATAGTCTGACCATACTTTCAGATGCTGTGCCTGCATAACAATAAAAAATAACAACTTACATGTGTTTTGCATTTTATGGTTTCCTTACCCAGACAACAGAGTACACTGGAGCATATTAGACAGAGGGCTGGCCTTCAGGTGACTAAGACTCACCTTCTTGTCCTGCCTCTGATACAAATCTGAATAATCATGCATATATTAATTAACTTTTCAGAAAGTCCAAGGGTAAATCTTTATGACTATAAATTACATTCAGGTTGCCAATTTGCTTTGGTATAGAAAATTTTTATTCTTGGAATTACCTCTAATGATGAACAAAAATGAAAATAAAATACACAAAAAGTTCGTAAAGGTCACTTCACTCAGATCCATGAAAGGTCACTAGTCCCTGTTTTCCAGATAAAGATACCGAGTTTTAGAGAAATGAAGTCATGAGTTTACATAGCCATTGAGTGTCAGGACTGGGATTTGGACCCAGTTATCCTGATCTGAGGTCACAACAACACTGCCTGGCCTCTAATACTGGCCTTGTTTGCCTGCATCCCACGTTCTGTTTCCTGTTTGTGGCTTTTTTAGTCTTGGCAGCAAATGAATAACCAAATATTTGATGCCAAGAATTCATTGACTAAAGATCTCCGGTTCTATAGCCAACAAATGGCACTATTGATAGGAAAGCAATTCTTAGCTAAGCAATGATTCTTCATTGGAAAATATGGACTATTCTGCCTTTTTTCTGCTGTAAAGTCAGCACTCTGAGTGCCAATTGTCTGCCAGGGGCATTAACTGGCACAAAACATTGCCTTGGCTCCAAAGCAGTAGAATTCCACAGCAACTTCCATAGTCCTTAAACTCCTCTGGTATGTCAACCTTATTTGTCTCTGAACAGCTAGGGGGCTTTCTGCAGAGAGGTCCCTAACTACTGCAAGCATTCATTCTACATAAATGTATTTTAATTAACAGTGTACAAACACCAATTCTGTGTGTGCAGTGAAGTCTATTCACTGGCTGAATTTGCCCTCTCAATAGATCCTATGAGACATTCTGGGAGAATATTATGGTGCCTTGGCCTGTTATTTAAAAATCAAGCTGTGTAAGAGGTTAGTTTAAAAAGGAGGGGGAGGGAGGGCTGATAAGGGGGTAGAGGGGCAAAATAAAGAAAAAGTCTATCATTTCAAAAGGAGAAATGAAGTCCATTGTTCATTCTCTCTTTTTTCTACTGAGTTTTATAAGAATTTCTATAAATATGTGAAAAAACACTATATTACATTTTTATGACAAAAGTTAAATTTAGGCAGAACTTAAACTAGTCAGTCACATCTCTAGGACTGTTTCCAAGCTCATGTGTGTGTGTTGTTGTATATGTGTATACATACCCACACATGCCATTCTCTTGCAGCTCTGGTATTATAGGATACAAAATTAAGTAAGAGAGTTATTGAAAGCTCATTAATATTTATCACAGCCTGCATCTCACAAAATAAAAGCTTAGAAAATACAACTCTAGACAAAGTGAAGGGCCCAATTGTAAACAACTGCAACTATAATAGCTCCATAACTTCTCAATCCTTTTCTAAAATCTAGAATTTTATTCATTTAACTATTCATTAATTGAGTTAGTAAATCCAGGCTAGACACAGTACACAGTACTGTGAGTAGGCAGAAAACATGGGCCCAGTACCACCGAACTTCACCCATGATGTATAGACTTGTTTTACCTCTGACCTGGGCTTGTTTGCCTCTGCTTATGTAGTCTGCTTGTCTCCTCTTTGTGGAGGCTTATAATACTGGTGCCAGATATTATATGAACACAATTTAGTGTTCATATTTAGCCCTATTGTAGCTCAGAATCCCCTTATTCCCATGATCTACTCTCTTCAACCTCCCCAAGAACATGGACTTCAGGGATGTTCCACCACCCCTAGCCAAATTTAGTAAATTCAGAAAAGCAGCATCTCTTGGTAAATGAAATGTATTGAATATTTAAACACTTTAAGCCTCAAAATTCCCCAAAATGAAATCATACCAGTCATGTTATTGTTTCAGAAATCCTGATTGTTAACTTACCAATACACAGCATTTTTGCTAAAACCTGCTGATTTTATAACCTAAAATTAAACACCGGTCTTTCCACTGATGAAGAAGATGGCAATAACATTTTAGAATTGTTACTATTCCAACATGACCTTCCCTCACCACTTCTTCAAATCCAGATACTTAATTAGTGATACAGGATGTCTGAGGACAAAAATATTTACTGATGATTGGGTTGTGACATATATTTAAAACTATCATTGAATAAACATTTTTATAGAGTCATTTTTCTGTGGACAGTATATTGACAACGCATTTTAAAGGCTTCTATTATATTGCCTTATTTAGAAATGTGTGGCTTGACATCTAGTAAGCACCCCCATGAACAATAGGAATTTGAAGATGAAGAAGATAGAAATGGTCTAGAGTCTAAATAGCATAGGAGCATACACTCAATTCCATAACATAAAGGTTAGGGAACAACACCCAATGCCAATAACTTTATTTCAATAAATATAGACTTCCTATTATGAAAAACAATGTAACTAAGAATATCAGACATATCAAAGCAAATAGCAATAACCAACTCACACACAGCATAGTATGGCTTACCATGCCTTTTTAATCTTAATAACCCTGTGAAGTAGGTAGTACAGAAATTATCACTGACTTAAAGATAAGGAGTACACTCAAGCTCAGAGAAGGTCATAGAAAGAAATAAAGAAGAGTATCTGAGTATTTACAGCATACTTACCTACTTACAGAGTATGTACTGAAAGAGACCTTAGAGATAATAAATGAGTAAATTGAGATAATTAAATAATTAAAAAGAAATAATTAAATCAAATTGACTCCATTTACAGATGGGAAAACTAAGGTTGCTTAAGGGACTTGTGAATGGCCATGACTGAAATATAAACCTCATGTTATTGGGCTTTTTTTTCCAATAAGAATTCATAGCCCTAATCTATAGATGCAAGAAACTGAGTACACCTAGCATATGTCTGCAAGTTCAGCTTCTGTAGCATTTAGTATTGACATTGTTGGTTCTATTATTTTCTGTAAAGAAACATGTTCTTTCTCAAACTACTCCACTGGTAAAGCAATTATTTTATTAGAACCGAGAAGAACTTAACACAACCCCTTCAGCTCATGGGATTTACCATTTTAAAAGTATTTTACTACTACCTTATGGCATTTCTCTGCACTTTTATATTCATTTACATAACCATTTTCTTGATTTATTACTTATTCCCTTTATAATCAGGTCATAAATTTAGTTATAGTTCCAATAGTTATAAATTCAAGAAAAATCCAGTGGCCAGAGAAAGTTAAAAAATTAATAATCCTCATACTTTTCAGCCAATGTAAATTTAGAACCGAGGCAAATTTGATACACCTGACTTCTACATTATGGAAAGTGTCTAGATGGGGGGGGGGAATTGATTAGTGTGAGTCTGATAAGTAAAAGACTTCACAACTGTGTTAGTTTCCACTTTGACCACAATGTGCTCCTGGTAACAACTAATAGAAAAGTCTATTAAAAGCTCTTTTTTTTTTCTGATGTGTTATAACACCACTGTAGAGTCTGTACTTCCCCACTTTGCCACTAGATGATGATGTAACATTGATAAAGAGAAGTTTGAGCTTGGGGGCTGACCTGAGAAAATAAAGGAAGGAGCGGGTGGAAATGGCAAATATCAGATTATGGGGTCATAGAGATTAAATGGGAAAGAGAATTGAGCGTTCATCTCAAACTTTCCTGGCTCACAGCACAGCAGTTATTCTTTGCCCCAAGAAACCCACACTCAGTTCATGATGGGAAGAGACACTCACACACAAGCATGTGTTTCTAAATGTAAATTCTATTCAATTTCACTAAACCTAGCAGAATGTGCTGGGGGATCCACTTTGAGAACCATTGATCAAATTTTACAATCTCATTTAATAAATGAGAAAATACAGGTCCTGGTGATGCATGCATGTGACAGAATACTGGACTTAGAAAACTGGACTTAGATAGAGTAAAGATCATCTGGGTTCAAATTATGCTGCTGACATTTATTAGTTGTGTGACCATAAGTGTATGCCTTAATATCTCTGTGGCTCTTTCCTCGTCTGTAAAATGAGGCTAATAATCCCTTCAGTACCTACCTTATGAAGTTAGTTTTAGGGCTCATATATCAGTTAATCCTAGTGATTTATCCAACAGACATAACTTTGTTGAAGGAAAAACCCAATAATATTTAAAACTGCCATGAATTTAGAAGCAAGGACTAGGCAATTTGTTTTGTTTTGCTTTTTTTTAACTCTTAAAATCCATAGAGCTTTATATTACATAATATGCTCTCAACTGATGAATTTCAAGACCAAGGGAAAAGAAAAGGAAATATAGGATATTATATAGCATTGGATGTATAAATTAGTAAAATCTTAGATGTTAAGAAATACAGACCATCTTGACTCGAGTATATTACCCTACCTAGAGGTTAGGTTAAACAATGATATAATATAATCCAATTAAAATTTTTTTTTAAAATTATAGCTGTTAGGTAGTCTGATCTTAAAATTTAATTATTATGGGGTACTACTGGTGTAGAAATTTCTTGCACCAATGTATATTAACGACCCTTCTGGAGAGAGTTTCTCAGAGTACCAAGAGGTACTTGCTCATGTGGCCACACTATGGTCACAAATGTAGTGTAAAAGGCCTTGAACTCTATTCTTCCTGACACCAAGGTCAGCCTTCTGTCTAGTATGCCACTTTATATCTCTGCTCTTTAATAAGAAATGGCAAATCATTTCGATTTTCCTAGAACCATTTTAAAATATTTTTTTTCTGATTACATGTAAAGTTTTTAACATCCTTTTTAAAAAAATGTTCTGAGTTCCAAAGTCTTCCCCTCATCCCTCACCTTTCCTATCATTCAGGCAATTTGATATAGCTTTTTCACGTGCAGTCATATAAAACATATTTCCATATTAGTTACAATGTGAAAGAAAACACAAACTAAAAAAATTAAGCAAAATAAGTTTTAAAAATGGTATTCTTCAATCTGTATTCAGTCTCCATTGTTTCTTTGCCTGGAAGTAGATAGCATTTTTCATCATGAGCCTTTCAGAATTTTCTTAGATTGTTGTATTGCTGAGAACAGCTAGGTCATTCACAGTTGATTATCCTTACAACATTGCTGTTACTATATACAATGGCCTCCAGGTTCTGCTCACTTCACTTCACATCAGTTCATTCAAGTTTTTCCTGTTTTTTTTTTGAAAACTTCCTGTTCATTATTTCTCATAGCACAAGAATATTCAATTAAAATCATATACCACAACTTGTATAGCCATTCCACAACTGATGCCCATCCCCACCATTTCCAATTCTTTGCCAACACATAAAGAGCAGCTATAAATATTTTTGTAAAAATAGGTACTTATACCTTTTTAAAAAAGTATCTTTTGGATACAGACATAGTAGTGATATTGCTGGGTCAAAGGATACCCACAGTTTTATAGCCTTTTAGGCATAGTTCCAAATTGCTCTCCAGAATGGTTGGATCAGTTCCCAACCTCTCCAACAGCCTAGTACCATTTTTTGAAAGAAAAAAAAAATGATTCTTCAAGTTTTGTTTACAACTGAAGCCTGAAGCCAGCTAGTGACTTCAAAAGAAGCTTTTATAATTATGGTCCACAACCTAACATTCTAGTCACTGAATATGTCAACTCAAAATTAAGGCCAGTGACATGAGAAAGCTTGAAATATGTTTCTTTCATAGGCCCAAACTTATTAAAAATGATATGAATAGTGTAAGCAATAAATCTAATTGTTTCTAAATTTTTAGATAGGAAGAAATTTATCATCCAGAAGAAAGACATTTTATGAGGCACCAACATGTCCAAATAAGACAAGCAAGTTTAATGATTTTTTAAATACCTTTCTTTTAGTCAACACAATCACGTATTTTAGTTCGGGATAAGGCTATTCAGGAAATACTGACCAAAATTTTTTATATATTAGCTTCCTTCTTCATACTCATGCACTGTGCACAAAGCATAGTTTCTACATTAATCTTTCTAGTCACATCTGTGCACATAAATGGTCATTCCTGTGTGAAGCATCATCACTAAGAACTCTTAACCCATCAGGTGCATTATATGGATAGATTCCTTTTTATTTTTATTTGTTTTTATAGATCTATAAAATGAAACAGATCATAAAAAGTCAAAGTATACAATAATTCTTATATGAAAATGGACAAATATATAAAAACCAACAATATTTGAAAGCTATAAATACTTGGATGACAAAATATGTCTTTGTACTGAAATAAAAGGATCCAAGTACTTTGCTAACATAAAAGAAAAATCAGCCCTAAACAGAAAGGGCAATATAGAACTTGATAGTTGGTTAGTTATTTAAAATAATTTTTGGATAGACTAAATCCAAGAATTGGTCATCCCAAGACTATATTTATCTCCACCCAAAAATGAACCTATGGACCTGTGGGTTTAAGACAAGTAAGCCCCAACAATTTTCCTGGGCTTTCCTTAAAGGCCCAATTTCATATCCTTTGATATTTTTCAAGATGAAATAGTTAAATTCGATCAACTACTCTAAGTGGGCTGCTAGTAAATGTTTAACAATCAGCTCTCTGTGGGGGGAAGGTATACATGGCACACTTTAAAGTTCTAACTTATTAATATTTTCTCTACCATATTCATAAAACTAGACAATTAATAAAATAATAAATCAAACACTGATTTGTAATGTCTCCTGATTTATGAGATGTAAATGTTCACGCTTAAAATTTAACAATCAGCTTCTGGCTATATAAGCAGGATCTAGAATTGTCCATGCCTATACCTAATCAGACCAAAGGCAGAGCTAAGACATTTTGTAGGTAAACTGGTTTAGACTACATTCATAAAAACTGTAAAGTCAATAAAATTTGTCTTTGACCTACCCTTCTCTTACTCCTACCATATCTTTTACTCTTTTTATTGAAAACTTTTCAAAATTCTATTCCTTTGGTGGAAAGATAACAAATGACTGTGAGAATGAAGGCAGATTAATTATCTGATTAAGACACTATACACTAACGTGTGAATCACTGAGACAGACTTCATTGCTCAAGGAAAATTTTCACTTCAAGGCAGATATGTTACATGACTTTATACCATGTAAAATTTGCAGATGTCTGTTTGGAGGGTTAAACATGTATTTCTTTTTTCTACAGGAAGTTTTCTTCTGTCCTATTGTCTATCTCAGTCATGAGTTTGTTTTTTTCCAGAGATGCATGTAGGGCCTAGACAAAGGGATTTAGAGCTAGAAGATATCTTACAGATAATACTAAGAATTGATTATGTGTGTGTATGTATATTTTACTTGAACCTCACAACACCCCACTGAATAAAGTGCTACAAGTATCATTAACCCACTTTTATGGAAAAGAAAACTAAAGCTCAAAAATATTAGGTGACTCATTCTTGGTCACACAGCTACTAATATATAAACAGATATCCAGATGTTGTACTCTATCCATTCATTATCCCATAATAAACCATATTCCATTGTACCCTCCCACTTCTACTTTACCATTTATCATTTAATTGAACTGAGGATATAGAAGGTTAAAAGACCTGTTAACAGTCAGGAAGCTTGAAATACCAGTGCTAGGATTTGAAAGCACATCCTTTTATTATGCATCCAGTGCTCTCACTACTTTCTAGTCCTTTTTTTTTTTTTTTGCAGGGTAATGAGGGTTAAATGACTTGCCCAAGGTCACACTTACTAGCTGTAAGTAAAGTGAGTAAATTATGGGGTTGCATAAGCAATAAGTGGGATGACTTTTTTTAAAAGAA
Source organism: Dromiciops gliroides (assembly GCF_019393635.1). Classification (NCBI taxonomy): domain Eukaryota; kingdom Metazoa; phylum Chordata; class Mammalia; order Microbiotheria; family Microbiotheriidae; genus Dromiciops; species Dromiciops gliroides. The sequence continues at coordinate 76,788,060 of NC_057863.1, read as the reverse complement.
GCTTAGCAGTGAAGAAAAAGATAAAAACGAAAATAACTTGACAGCGCTACAGGGTCAGAAAATGCAATTTGGTTTGTGTGTGCATGTGTGTATGCATATATGCATACATGCATTCTCATTTGAAAATAGGGGAGATTTCAGCATATATGTGTACATACATATATAGACATGTGTATATATGTATGTGTGTATACATGTATATGAATATAGAAAGGAATCAGTAGAGGAGTATGGAATGATTATACAAGAATCAGAGAGAATGTATTGTCAGTGCAGTAAGGCCTTAGAGAAGAAGAGAGTGGATACAATCAATGACACACGTGGAACAGTTAACTTTGACAAGTAGGAAAATCATCTTATCCTCTAAGATTTGAAGAAAGGAATAGAGTGTGAAAGAAGATACAGAAACACATGGGAAAAGGATATCCTCATTTATTAACTTCCAGCTTGGTAAAATTGGAGAATAAACTACATTTGTAAAACATGCTTAGGGGATCAGTGCTTTAGTCATTAAATCCTATTAGATTCAATTCAGTTAAATCTCTACTATGTACTAAACATATTCTGGGCCACTACTGATACATGGACAGGACAGGGACTTTGATAGTAAATGTCCTCCAAAGTTAAGATATTATAGTGAGATTCCAGTGTAGAATGGTCTAGGGATATAGATCACTAGTCATAGGTAATACATTTTTTTCCTAGTTCAAGTTCACAAATAGATACTAATTGAAAATTTGCAATCAATAATTCAATTTCTAATCATAAGAACAATCATACCATTTATACGAAATCTTCATGTTCAATTCATATAAATTTAGATTATATTCTACAAATACTTTTAAATGAATCACATTGCAGAATCATACAACTGAAAGAACCCATACTTGGAATAAAGAGACCTTGGTTTTAGTCCTGGCCCTGCCAGCAAATGGCCATGTGACTTTATTTGAGTCATTTTCCCTCTCTGGATCTCAGTTTCCATAGTTGTAAGATGGAAGGAATGGACCAAATGACCTCAAAGACCAATTACATGCCTTCTATTCAAGACAATATTACTCTGTCTGCTTAACAGATGAAAATACCAATCAATCAACAAAACATTTCTTTCTTTTTTTGGTGAGGCAATTGGGGTTAAGTGACTTGCCCGGGGTCACACAGCTAGTAAGTGTTAAGTGTCTGAGGCCGAATTTGAACTCAGGTCCTCCTGAATCCAGGGCCGGTGCTCTATCCACTGTGCCACCTAGCTGCCCCAACAAACATTTCTTAAGCACCTATTATGTGACCAGGTACTGTGAAAGCCCCTTGGGATGCAAAGAACAAAATGAAATAGTCTTTGCCTTCAAGGACTGTCTATTCTATCATAATCCTTAAGAGAATTTATAATCTGTTATAATCAATTCTTTTTCTAAAAAAAAAAAAAATAGCTCATTCAGCATCATGTAGGCCAGAGTCTAAGCACTAAGCAGACAGTGATGCTTAAAATTCAGAAGTGTCAAACACAGGGCCCAAAACTCCTTAGTGTGGGCCTGAACTAGAAAATAAAAATACAGTAAAACATAGGTAGTTTTAACTTGTGGTTTTCTAAGTCATCAGTATGTGGTCTGCTGGGATATGTTTCTATTTAAGTTTGACACCACTACTTGAGAACAAGTTAACTGTGGGGTTAAGCTACAGAAAGGTAACTTAGAAATCATCTTAGTTAAAATTATCCATGTATCTATCATTCATTCATCTATCTATCTATCTATCTTTCCATCTATCTTTCTATCTACCTATCATTTATATCTATCTATCTGTCTATATACCTATCAATCATCCATCATCTATCTCATCTATCCATGTGTGTGTATACATATACATACACACACACACACACACACACATATATACACATACTTATACACCCAGTGACATACACATTTACATCCAGGTACATATACATGCATGTATATCTGTATGTATTGTGTACGTGTGTATGAAGAAACTAAGGCCCAGAGAGTTAGACTGATTTACCCAGCTTTGTGTATTAGATGGAAAGCTATACTTGGAGGATTTAGATTCAAATTCTCTCTCTGATGCTTACTAGCTCTGTGGCCATGGGGAAGTTATAGTGGTTTCTCTGAATCTGTTTTCTCACCTGAAATGGACACAATAATAACTGGAGTACCTAACTCACAGGTTGCTGTAAGTTCAAAGGAGATAATGCCTATAAAAGTGCTTTGAAAACTTAAAAGTTCTACACAAATGCAGCAAGCCTCATCTTTGCCTTGGCTTCCCTAGCACCTGTTTCAGTCTCTCACATATAGCAGGTACTTAAGAAATGCATGTTAATTAACTGATGACAGAGTACGTTCAGGATTCAAACTCAGGCCCCCTACTCCAAAGCCAGTTTTCTCTTTCATTGCCCCATTCTGAGAGACTCAGAGCTTAGGAAGCAGAAAAATACAGACATTCACATTAAACCAAGTAAAACTCCAATCTGAATTTGATGTGGAAAATACTACCTTTAAGCAAAAGTGCCAGGTGTTAAAAATACACATATTGGTTTCCAAAAGGATCTTGGTTTTGGCATGCTTCACTGTGACATTCCATTATTTTGTTGAAAATAAGGCCAGCACAAAGGAACACACATTTATTTACCATCTTAAGTGAGGTAAGAACTGGGAGAAGAAAACAACCCTCTCAGCATCAGATATTCTTGGAATAATGTCCCTAATGACTCCGTTTTTCCACCTACCAGCAGACATCGCTGCAGTGTTTCTGATTATCCATTTCCCAATTAGCTGAGTGGACCTTTCCATTATTTTCATTCCACCCACATAGAAGGGAGAATACACCCTTCTCATACCCACTGTATTCAGCAGCTTCATTCCTGTCAGCTGCGAGACGTCCACTTAACATCAGGAGGTGGATTCTCACTTGGATTCATTGAAGAAGAAAAAAACCTACTGGCAGAGATGGTGATTAAGAAGGATGTTACAGAATTTCAACAACTGTGGTATAAACAATAGCTCCTTTGTTCACTTTATTTAAGCCATAAACCACACAGGTCCAGCACTGGTTACTTCCTAGTGCTTATCTGTACCTGTGAAAACAGAAACAGCTGACCACATGTCCTTTTTCAATGTCCTATTCATATGACTAGTGTTATAATGTCAATATCTTTAGGAACTTTCACTAAAACTTTTGATAAATATATAGCCATGGCTTCTCAAAGGCTACACCAATGGACAACAAATGATGGGTTCAACCAAGTTGGATAGTGAATTACAATTGACTGGGTCTTTGATCCAAGGAGTGGCCTACCAAAATAATGAAGCTTATCACTGGATGAGAGACCATGAGCACCTGAATTTTTTGAGTCATTATCATCCCTGAAATGGACAAAAATAAAATATAAATATGCACTGTCCTGCACAGTCCTATTTTAATTCTGTGATTATGGTGGCAAATTGGAAGAAAAGAAGTAGAAGGGATAAGAGGAATTCACTCAGAATAACAGAGGATTTAACTGTTTGCATTATTAATAAGTGATCTTTCTCCAAAAATGAAGAGGTTAGTAGAAGAACTAAATTACTTTCATAGAGATAGTCTTCCTATAAATGAAACCAAAAGGCCTTAAGAAGTCAGTTGAAAAGATGACTGGCAGGTTCTACTTAGGGAAATGTAGACAGGAATCAGTGACTTTGATTTTTTTTTCTATACCCCAAATGAAATGAAACATGACTTCAGAGAACTGGGTCAACTAGCCTTGCAGTGTTCTAAATGAATCTAAGTCAACAGGCTGTCATGAAGTTAATTATAGCTTATGTAACAATTCATTACACCACACCCATTCCAATGGATAAAGAACTTGACAAGATTCCCTAGCAAAGTCAATATATCCCTCAGTGGGCATTAACTTTACAAATGTATTCTGTGTAGCCTCAAATGAGTTGTCACTGCTCAATGACATTCATTTTTATTAATATGCTATTGATTCCCTATCTCACATTGGAGAGCAGCTTTTTCAAGCCTTCTCAATTAATCAATTGAGTAATGCAAATTTAATAAGTGCCTAACACATGTTGGGCAATGTATTAAGCACTGGGCATATAAAAAGAGGCAAAAACTATACTTCCCTCAAGAAGTTTCAAATCTAATTCTGGTTGCCCACCATTTCCAATGACTTCTTCTAAGTAGAGAAGCTTTACTGAAAATACTGCAAATATTCACTTTTATAATTACCCAATGATTCCTTCCCCATACCAAAAAAAAAAAAAAAAAAAAAAAACCAAAAACCACCTTTTGTAGTTTCAATCCATTATATAATTCTTTTTTTTTTTTTTTTTTGGTGAGGCAATTGGGGTTAAGTAACTTGCCCAGGGCCACACAGCTAATAAGTGTCAAATGTCTGAGGCTGGGTTTGAACTCAGGTCCTCTTGACTCCAGTGCTGGTGCTCTATCCACTGCGCCACCTAGCTGCCCCATTATATAATTCTTACTCAATTTTACAAGGATGTGATGGCCTTCATGCTACCCAAGGATAACTAAGTGCTCAACCCTTTATTCAAGGCTGTTCCATTCATCATCCCTCTTCTATTTTCAGTATGTCCAGATCTCTTAGCTTTCCTCTTCTCCCAAACATAGAATAGGATGATGAGATCATACATTTATAGCAACAAGATCTTAGGCATCATTCAGCCCCAAATTCTCATTTTGCTGATGAGGCAATTGAGGCAAAGAGAGATGAAGTAACTTGCCACGTGGTACACAGATGGTAAACATCTGAGCTTGGATCCAAACCCAGATCTACAAATCTAATGCTCCATCCATTATACCATGGTCCTGTTCGAATGTGGATTGAATTGAATATCACACATTCCAATTTGGCAGAAGCAAAGAAGACAATATGTATGAGAGTTATGGAAGATAGGCTTAACGGGTAGGTGGGAGAGAACAGAAGGCCTCATCTCTAGATAGGGAATTTATTAATTACTCCATATCATATTAATTATACTATAAACTCCATATTATTTTTAATAAGGAATTTTAGGCATAGAAAATATTTATTCACAACAACCCAAGAAAGTAAAGAAAAAAGTATTAATATTGCAATTTGACAGAAGAAAAGAGAGGCTCAGACAAGTTGTGACTTAACCACAGATATTATGTCTTAGCATCATGATCTATGTATAGTCTTTGGGTGCCAAGTTCATCACCGTTTCCAATACACTACACTGCTCACTTCGAACAAGGTTCAAACTTTATTTGGAAGGCAATAAGGAGCATCTGAAGGTGTTTAAGCAACAAAATCACATGGGCAGGGTCCTGTAAATGAAGGGGTTCCCTGGTAATGTTCAAGGTGCATCAGATGAAGGAGAAAGTAAAGTAAGAAAGAACAGTATTAATCAACTTCAATGGTCCAACCCAAAGCTAACAAGCATCTGGCTAAGAATAGAAAGGAGAAACAGATGGGGGAAAAACAGTAGACAAAATAATATTGACCTTCAGAAACTACCAACCCACCTATATTATCTATGTGAGCAAAATGCTTTTAACTGTGAAAATGTCGACTCAGCTAGGAAGGAAGGGTGGAACCACAGCATTCTGGGAAAGTGTGGGAGAGATTTGGTGAGACAAGTAGGGGTTCGAGCGGCCCCTCAAGTCAGCTCCCAACTTGCCCTTTTCTGACCTTTTCATTCTTAGAACTTTCTCCTTTCCACATCCTCTAAAATCCAGTGACACCGGCCTTCCGGCCTTTCCTTTCATTCCCCACTCTGTGACTTTTCAGTGGTGGTTCTCCATGTCTCTAATGCTTCCCTGTCTTACCTGTGCTTCCTAGTTTAATTGGCTTCCCTACAGATTGTGATCAAATCGCACCTTTTTGCAATAAGCCTTTCTCAGTTGCTCTCTCTCACTCCTGCAAATGCTAGTGCCTTCTCTTTCAGATTACACCCCATTCACATTGTAATTATGTTGTATATATCCACACTCATTCACATGGTCTCTGCCATGAGACTGTGTGCTCCTTAAAGACCAGGATACCTCCAACCTCATTTTTCTCCTTTCTTTGAATCTCTCTCACTTAGCATGGTGCCAGGTCCATATAAGTCCTTCAAAAGTGCTCACTGACTAATTGTAGCCATAGAAGTTGCTCCTTACTTTGCTTGTTCCAAAGCAGACCTCGTCTGAAATCTATTAAAGGGGTAACACATGTTATCTGTGACATTCATATTTGGATTGGTCTTTAGTCAAGTTGCCTACAACGTGTCCACCCAGAGTCTTTTAATTCATTTAAATGCACATATCGAAGTAGAGATTTCGTACTTCCAAACATTCCCATGATGCAGTCAGATGTGTAAGCTAGTTAGTGATGAGTGGCACTTGGTGTGGATTTACCCACAGCAAGCTGTCCTTGATAAGACAGTTTGTCTGTTCCCAGTAAATGGCAGTGAAGGTCAGTGAATCTAATTTGACAATAATGAGCCTACCCTGCATCATGTTATGATACTGTGCTCCCTCTTCTTCGTCTGTTTTTTTTTTTTTACTTAAGGCATCAGCCAATCAGAGAAGCTGCTCTGTGACACCAGGGAAACCCCCCCAGAGAGCGCCAATGAGTCAAAGAACAGGGTTCTCCTGTTTTACCTCCTTAACAATGGCAAGAGCAGAGGTGATAGAGACATGCAGGGTGCCTCAGAACAAAACAAGAAAGGGAAAGAGCTTAATTAAAAACAATTATCTCCTGCAGAATTGTGATTCAAGCCAGGTTTCTTAGCATGAAGGAGAAACTTGACACTCTTGCATCTTTGTGGACAGAGAAATTTCAGGCAAAGTTAATGGAAACTGAGCGGATGAATGGCACTGTAATTCAAATGTACTGTAAAATTACTGGAATGATTTCAATGTCACAGGACTGCAGTGCATTGCATTATTATTATTAGCCTCTGCTATGCTTTAATAACATTGGTCAAATATCTTAAAACCATTTCTTTTAAAAATGCACTTTGTAAAATGGTTTAAATAAAAAAAAAAGAAAATAGTCTAACAATAATGACGTGGGTGGGGACATACATCACTAAGTCCTTCTATATGTAAACCTCAGTCTCACCACCTTAGAAACTTGTGCATTTTGTGAACAGAGAAGGAGGCAAGGGAGGAAAACAAGGGAGGGGAAGGAGAGAAGAGAGAACTGATTGTCAGCTGTGGTTTCCTGATCGAGGCTTTGTTGGCATTTCCTCTGAGCGGACATAGAGGTGGGAGGGTGATGAAAGGCAGCTTATGAAATTCCAATTGTATTATTACTATTCTTTTTTGCAAGCAGCAACACCTGTCAGTCACGAGTGGCTTATTGGCTGAGTTCATCAGCAGGGGGCCTGAATTTGATCGGTTCTGCCATTATTAGTGTCACTGCAGTCAAGTGCAACTCCCATATAAACAGGAGTGTTGGAGAGGAAAATAATTCAGGCCATCCCTCTAAATTGTCTCCATCAGCACAGACATCAAAAGCTATCAGTTAGGAAGCAAAGGGCCGACATATGCCCCTAAAGTATTCAAATCTCTGGAGCCGGCAGAATATTTTTTTCCCCACATAAAACCAAGGATTAATCCATACTAGTTGATTGTGCTTTATATGCTTTGAGTGTATGAGTGATTACATGATATATTCATTTTCATATCATAAAGAGTCTTCTTTGATAAACATGAGTGAGTAGAATTATTAGAGAGGCAGATACTAGGAAAATGAATGAGACCCCTGGGCTAGGAGACAGGAGACAAGTTCAAGTTCAAGGTTTCCGTGTATGACCTTGAGAAAGTTCACAACCCCATTCAGTTGCTAAGATAAGGCAGCTGAACAAGGTGATTTCTAAAGTCTCTTACCAAGCCCTAATAGTTGATGATTGTATTCAACAATATATAATCACAGGGAAGCCTTTTTCAGGTGACTTTGTCAGACAGGAGAGGGAGTGATGCCAGGAAGTAGTACCCTAGATCTGACCCTGACCAAGGATGAGCAAAGAACCACTGATGTGAAAATTATCAGAAGATGGGGTGGAAGTGGCAATTCTATCTTAGACGATGGAATCAAGAAGAAGAGGAGTGCCAAGCATAGCCTGGAATGCATGCTAGATATGGGAAATGAAAATGGCAAAGAGCTTAAAGAGAAGTTAGGTAAATCCTTTCACCAAACTTTTTTTTATTAAGGGAAGTTAGTCCAAAGGGATGGGAAGCTCTTTAAAATGAACTTCTTCTAATGTCACAAAAACAAATGATTATGGTTGACCATATTTAATAAGGCCACATTCAATAAGAACAAATGTTTCTTTTCATTTAACAGCTATAAAAAGCTTTCGCTTGAGTTCTAAGAAATCAAATTCTCTAATACAGTACTGTGTAGGCATTTTTTCTTCTTTGCAGTTTATGGGAAAGGATCTAGAGACTTCAGTGAATTTGCAAGTTGAATATGAGTCACCACAGTGACTTTATGGCTGGAATTGCTAATGTGCTCTTAAGCTGCATAAATAAAGGTAGATTTTCCAGAAAGTGAAAAGTGTTAGTCCCACTATAATATTCCCATGTCAGACTACATTTGGAATATTGTGTTCAATACCAGTAGTCACAAGGACATTGACAAACTGTAGTAAAACAAGAAGCAGAGGAAACCAAGATGGCGAAGGGTATTACCATCATGCCACATGAAGATGACTTGAAGGAGAGTTGTCTACTTTGGAGAAAAGAAGGCTTAGGGGGCATGTGATAACTGTCCTTGAAAATTTGAAGGATTATATGTAGATGAAGGGTTAGATATACTTTCATTTGTCTCAAATAACAGTACTGGAAGTTATGTCGAGATTATGGTTTTAGGTTGAATGTGAGGATATAGTAAAATAGGAGGCTATATTGTAATATAAGGATACATTATGTTATTATATTATATTGATTATATAACATCATATGATTATTCAACAATTAGAACTAATAAAAAGGGAAATGGGGGGACTCAGGAGGAAGTGGGTTCCATTTCACTGGGAATACTTAGAGGATTGATGACAAATGGCAAGATGTTTTGGAGGGGATTCCTATTCAGGTACGAGTTTTACTAAAGGACTAAGTGACTTGCCTAGGGTTACATGGATACTTAATGTTTAAGGCCCAATTTAAATCCAGGTCTTTCTGAGTCCACGACCAGTTCTATCTACTACATCAGGGAGCTGCCTCTAGAGAGTTATAAAGGAGGTTGTTTGCTATAGATTTTGTCAAATCAAACAAACAATAAAAACCTCAAAAACATAGCATATTAAGATTACACCTCTCACAATGATGAGTTCATAAATGGTGGCCACAAGTCATCCAAGAAAAGTGAATTCATGTTCAGTTTGGAGTACACTCTCTGAAAAAGCAGAAAAGCATTTTAAACATTGAAAAAGATTTCAAAAAGTTTCTAATTTCCATATGAAAATATTTATTTTTAAAAATTCTTAATGGCAAAAGTTGTCTGGGAAATTAACTTCCATAGAATAGTTCCTTCACTTGGATAAACAAGATGTTCTTGTTTATACAGATGTATGCACACATACACATGCACACACAATTTAGACTGTATATATGTTCAGTAGTTAACCATTTGGGCAGAAAGTACTATATACATAAGCATCTTGAAATTACATCCTCAAAACTTTTCAGTCACCATACTCTTAGTGCTTAGAAATAAAAATGAATTGCTACAATAGAGTTGCTTCCTAACTAAAACTACTAAGCTTAAAAATCAGGTTTCATGCTTGTGTGGCTGAGATTTATGCAGGCCTTCCTCATATACTCAGGTGCATTCCTGTTCCCTGAGAGTATATTTGCTCTAATCCTTTGGAGCCACCAGTTCTACCTAAAGACATCAGGCACCCTACTGTGGGATTTGTTGCTTTCCCCGTTGTGTATGACAGCCTCATCGCAATTACAGAAATGAATTGTTTTATATTATCCTCATCTGTGCATTAATGAAAAACTGAACGATTACTGAAAAGATCAGCCTGCATGAAGGAAGCGAGACCAGTTTTAACAACTAGGGCAATATTTAAATCATTTTGGGAGTTGCAGAAACCTATTTTTTGAGCTAACTTTTCAATCCAACAATTGCTACAAATGTTCAGAAATCCTCTTTGTTCACCATCAAGAATTTCCATTTGCTCTTATCCCATTCAGAGTGAAATTTAGGACAAAGGAGGTAATAATTGGGTGAGGTTTTTTTTTAATGTTACCCAGGGCAGCTAGGTGGTGCAATGGATAAAGCACCGGCCTTGGATTCAGGAGGACCTGAGTTCAAATCTGGGCCTCAGACACTTGACACTTACTAGCTGGGTGACCCCGGGCAAGTCATTTAACCCCCACTGCCCCACCAAAAAAGAATGTTACCCAACAAAGCTTCCAGCCAAAGAATTCACAATCTTATAAAAAAGAAATTGTTTCATGCCTTCAAATGGGGTGGCATATATAATGCTTAAAAAGAGTTTTCTCTTAGTGCAGGCTTCTCAGACTTAGAAGCACCAATTCTGTGCCCACGAATTTCAACTTCTCTTTTTGTTCTTCTTTCCCACTTATTTCTCTAACTCAGGAGTTTTTTACTTTTTTTAAAATGTCATGTACTTCTTTGGCAATCTGGTCAAACCGATGCCCCCCTTCTCATAATAATGAATCAAATAAAATGCGTAGGATGCCAAAGGAAACTCATTATATTGAAATACAGCGATCAATTAAAAACAAAGAAATCCACAGACCCCAGAATAAGAACCCCTGCTTTTAAGAGAACTAATGGTTTAGGTTTAAAGGCTGCTTTTTCAACATAGAGCTCTAATAAATCCTCCTAACCTTCTCAATTCAGCTTATTCTCTAATAGAGCAACTAGACTATTATCTCTAGACAATTAGCTTAGACTAGAATCTATACTTTGGGAGGCCTTTGCTGCTTACTAGCAGAGGGACAGAGACTCAGCAACTGCTAGGAGAGAAGTACTTAGCTCAGCCTTTGAGAAAATCATTCTTGAGTTCTCTCTATCCATATCTGTCTCTTTTGACAAGCCCTACCCTCCTACCTACTTTCCCCCATCATTGGAATTGTTTTTGCTATTACCTTAATATTTTCATTCTTAAGAAGTTCCCATTTCTCCTGGACAGATGTAACCACTGGCTTTTACCTATTCTTTATCTGAATCTTTCAATACTGACTCTCCAAAAATCTAAGCCATATGTCATACTACACATGAATTTTTAACTCCTCTCTTTCAAACTCCAAGATGATTTTATCATTTTTCCCTTGAATTCCCACTTGTTGGTGAGAATCAGACATAAAAACAGTAGCTCCTCTCCACCTTTATAGAATGAAGTTATCATTAAGGCAGATGAAGAGATTCACTGTTTTGCCTTGACAGCATAACTGAAGCTTCCCATCACTGTTACAACATGTTTTTTGGCAAGCTTATGATGTTGCCCATACTACTCTTCCTTTTTTTCTCCTTCCTTCCTTCCTTCCTTCCTTCCTTCCTTCCTTCCTTCCTTCCTTCCTTCCTTCCTTCCTTCCTTCCTTCCTTCCTTCCTTCCTTCCTTCCTTCCTTTCTTCCTTCCTTCCTTCCTTCCTTCCTTCCTTCCTTATAGTTTACAATATCTGTTGGCAATATGGCTTATATTTAAACCTCCACCGATCTTCACTCAATTGTTCTCCATCACTTTCCATTATTTTACTTCTATTTTTTCTTATATCTTCTTAATATATAAAACCATTTTCTTAACCCCTTTTATCTCCCATGACATCAAATAAAATGTACCCTACCAAATCCGTATTCTAGCCATGGGTCTTATCCCACTGAGTCTGTGTCACTTACGTATAAGAAGCAGCCTTGAAGCCAAAAGTCCAAGCTTCATCTCCTATCTCTGAAACATACTAGCTGTGTGATCCTGGGGTAATTCCTTATCCCCTCAGTATTGTAGACAAATTTCTAAATGATACTTATGACATTACATTTTTTCCCTGCATTAGAATCCCTAGTTCACCCTACTTAAGTAACTAACAGTTTGTGCATTTGAATCTAAGAAAGCTAATGCACTGGTTTTATTGCTTCTTTCTTGAATTTTGTCTCCTATTAATTCATAGACAGCTTCACTTCTGCTCTCACGGTTCAGGATTTCTCTGCCTCTTGAGATTATTTTTCTTTCTTGTCTTTACACTGAAGTCCTTATTTCATATTTTAAAGGAACATACCATTCGCTCTGATGACTTGAAAAGTAAAATTATTCCTTGAACCGTTTTTACTTTCTCTGCTAAGAGAGATCAGCTTTCCCTTTAAAAAAGATAATAGCTACCTGGCCATGGTAGAAAGACACTCACAGCCAACTCTATGCAGGCCACTGCAAAATACTTGCTATCCTACTCCCTCCATATTTAATGGAAGTGAGAGCTTCATTATATTAGATAGATAGATAGATAGATAAATGATATGTAGATAGACAGACAGACAGATAGATAAATGACAGACAGATAGATAAATGATATGTAGATAGACAGATAAATGATATGTAGATAGACAGACAGACAGATAGATAAATGATAGACAGATAGATAGACAGATAGATAGATAGACAGATAGATAAATGATAGACAGATAGATAAATGATAGAAAGATAGATAGACAGATAGATAGATAGATAAATGATATGTAGATAGACAGACAGACAGATAGATAGATAAATGATATGTAGATAGAGACAGACAGATAGATAAATGATAGACAGATAGATAGACACACAGATAGATAGATAGATAGATAAATGATATATAGATAGACAGACAGATAGATAAATGATAGACAGATAGATAGACAGACAGACAGACAGACAGACAGACAGACAGACAGATAGATAGATAGATAGATAGATAGATAGATAGATAGATAGATAGATAGATAGATGATAGGTATTTTTTTTTCTTTTCTTGCTAATTGTTCTTCTGGCCAAGTCCCCAAGAGGATTTAGTTCACAAATGCTTGTAACATAGAGTACGATAATAAAAGATATGGGGACAGTGCAAAATAAGAAGAATTCACAGGCTCTGTTAAATAAAAAAGTCATTCATCTCCATTGAAAATAGGATTAAGATCACATAAGAATAAATTTGTCCATTTACATACCCATCCTCACACTTAATGGGCATTATGCATCAAATGACAATTTTAATGAATTTCCTTTATTTGTACTTCTCTGTAAAGAATCTTCCTCCTGATAAAATAATTAACCTTTGTGGAAATTATTCCCACACCCAGCTGCCTGAATTTCTATTCTTTGTCTCTACAGAAAACTAGCCATCCTGTATTATGAAATGTTTAGGGAAATTAATATTATTCTTTTCTCTCAGACTAATAATATAATTCATTTCAACTGATAATTATTAAGCACCTAGTATGCACAGAGAACTGTGCTAACTTTAGGGAGGGGTGTAAAATCAGATAAAATATAATTTCTGCCCTATAAGAAAAATTACCTATTTGGCAGAAATGCTATATATACAGATCAATGTAATATGAAATAACATATAATCAAAGATTAAAAAATGGATTATAATTGTAAAATCTGAGGTAGAAAAATAAATTAGAACTAGGAGCCAAACAGAATTGAGAAAGATTTCATGGACAATATGCTGTTTGAATTGAACTTTAGGGAGATCATTTCAGTACAGAATAATTAATATGAGAAAAAAAGTGTTTTTTCCAAATTCTGAGCCTTTCTGAATTAGAATCTCACAATCCAAAATGTTCTACAAATCTAAGAAAAAAATTAGACCCAAGCTTTCCTCATCAGTTATATTTTTAATTAGAAAGAAAAAACAATCAGATCTCTTTAAAATAAAATGGGAAAAAAGTTAAGGTATATAATGATCAGATGCTGGTTTCTAACCTCCACCTCCTAGAAGCCTAATCCATTTGGCAGTATTAATCAGAAATAATTTAATATTCAGCTTAATATCAAACTTTTCTGAAATCTGAACACTTAGGAGAGATGAGCTGGTAGACAAAGCACTGAGCTATAACTCGGGATTTGGGGGCCTATTTCCAGCAATGACTGACTTGATGTGTGACCCGGAAACTACCAATATGTCTTTGTTTCAGTTTTCTATTACCTCAAAAATGGCAACAATATTTTCCACCTAACACGTATGTCATAGGAATGAATGAATTAATAGTTTGAACTCCTGAGGTGAAATGGCCCCATAGTAACCATGGTACAGTAATGTTCTTTGGTATCTATACCCCTTGGCCTTTCATTGGATTCCTCTTTTATTCTTTTAGCACAGCATTCCAAGGCGGGAATGCCAAACATTTCTACTGACATCAGCAGTCTTGGCAAATAATTTGCAAGCTAGGCAATATTGCTGTTTGTCCCCTGCTGCTGGACTCTGCAAAGGATGGCAAAGGATGGCCAATTACTATCTGTCTGGGAGACACAGAGAGAGAGAGAGAGAGAGAGAGAGAGAGAGAGAGAGAGAGAGAGAGAGAGAGAGAGAGACAGGGAGAGACACACACAGAGAGAGAGAAAGAGAGACAGGGAGAGACAGAGAAGGAGGGAGGGGGGAGGGAGAGAGAGACAGAGACAGAGAGAGAGACAGAGAGAGAGAGAGAAATACTTTTTTGGGGGGAGGCCCTAGTGCTTATTGTCTTGTCTCTTACATGTTAAACAGCTTTCTATGGAAGAGGAAATATATCTACTCTGAATTGAGAGCTCATATGGATTCAATTTCCTTCTAATCCCTTATTTCCCAGAACTCCTAACATTCTTTTTTTTTTTAAGAAACTGAGTATGTCAAAATTTTTCATAAGTGAGAAAGACAACTCAAGCTAATAATTGAGACTCCTAAGCAAAATAACCAAGTGTTGGCCTGTGCCTTGACCCATTTCATTTGCACCTGCAAGCAAACCTTAGAGTCAGTTGCCTCTAAATGATCTCCCTAGAAGCAAGAATAGACTCTGATTTCTGGCTTTTGTGAATTTGAACAGTCTAATCAGAATTTACACTCTTATCTCTAGGGTTTCACATATGATGTTATGACATACTGGATGTCAAAATATAGACTAATGGTTTTTTTAATCATTTAAATGATTTTACATACCTGTATTAATAACTCTGATATGAATTAAATTCATATCCCCAGTGATTTTCCAGTATAAGAGCTGTATTGTACTTAAGATTGACTTGATCTTTGTCCTCACATTGAAAGTTAGCCCTTAAAGAACATGAAGTCCTTGGATTTTGCTTTGAGCTGCCCTGTTCAGTAACCACTACATGCTCCGAAAAAAGACCTTTTATACACCACCACAGAGGGGAAAATTTCTATAACACAGAGGTAAACATTAGGGATGTCCCAGTTGTAGGAGCTGGCAAGCAGGTAGAGATTTAATACTTGGAGAAATGATTTTCTATTCTGACACACTGAAATGCCATAAAATATATCCTTAATTTTGAAATGCTGGACAAATGAGAATGGAGAACAGAAGAATACTTGAGACAGAAATTTACAAAGCCACATTTTTAAAGCTTTTGGAATGGTCCAGGTTTTAAAAACATCAGCAACTTTCCTTTATTTTGTTATTATCAATATTAATAGAGGGGCAGCTAGGTGGCACAATGGATAAAGCACTGGCCCTGGATTCAGGAGGACCTGAGTTCAAAGCCAGGCTCAGACACTTGACACTTACTAGCTGTATGACCCTGGGCAAGTCACTTAACCCTCATTGCCCCACAAAAATAATATTAACACCTAACAATTATATATTGCTTTAAGACTTGTGAAGCTTTATAGCTTTTATCTCATTTTTTTAAAAAATTGGATTTAAATCAGTATTCTTACACACTTTTAGGGGAGATTTCTAATGTCCCTATTTTTCAGTTCTTTCTACTTCTGAGCTTATCAGATGAAGAAGGAGGAGGAAGAGGAGGAGAAGAAAAGATCATCATCATGATATTTTCAGTGGTATTCCAATATTTTCAAAAATGAAATTTTATTTTAATTTTATTTTAAAATATCATCTATCTGCAAAATTGGTCACTTTCTATTAAACACAAAAGAATACAATAGTGACTCATCCTAGGACCCTTTCTCCCTTATCTCCATGGAACACAACTTGAAAATGAAGTAATAATAATAGCAGCAATTCATATTTGCAAAAAGCTTTACAAATTACAAATTCATTCTTCACAGAAACCTATTGAGGTTGGCATTCCAAGTATTACAATTCCAACTCCAAAGATGAGAAAAACTAAGACCTAGAGATTTTATTTAAATGATTTATGATTTTTTTACTGCAAGGTTCTTTAAGGCAAGAACCTCCCCTTGCTATTTTACCTCCAGCTCTTAACATAGTTCCTGGTCCATAGTAGGCATTTAATAAGTGCCAGTTGACTGACTAACTTACAATTCCCAGTTTTGAGGTTTTGTTACCCCATTAACACAAGAGTTCTAAATCTAAGTTTTCATAAATCCAAACCAAGCTCTGTATTTACCATACCACAACAATACACACATAGAAATATACACATATACATATTATGTGTATGATGTGTATATGCATATATAAGAATATATACATGTGCAAGAAAGCAGTGGAAGAACATATCTTCTGATCCCCAAATCACTCTACCACTATAATAGAAGGCAAATAATTTTGATACAACATCTCCACCCCTCAATTTAGAAACACTGGTTTGATCCTTATGTTTCTTCTTTCTGTTATCCTGGTTAGCATGAAGAATGTTTTATGTCACAAATCCCAGCCTATTATTTACCCCTTGTAATTTCTTTAGGGAAAAAAAAAACAACCATCAGCCTTTTGAAAGTACCAGAACTCTATGGAAAGATAATTAAGTGTATGTCAATCACATAGATATTTTGGTATTATCATGACCTCATTTAAAGCATTAATAAGTAATATGTGCACTTGTTAGTGACCTGCCTTTTTTGATTTTACCTTGGACTCACATACATACACACGCAAAAACACAAACACACAGTACAAAAAGGAGGACCTGAAAACAGAAGTGGCATTATTCAGATGGCATAAAAATATCCGGTTGCTTTATTATCAAATCCACAGAAAATGACCACCCAAAGGGTTCTCATCAGTATCTAGAATTTTTGTAGATGTGGTACCCTTAAAGTCTGCTATTAGCCACATGGTCCAAAGATTAGTAAGCATTAGGTTGTCATAGTAAAAATAATGACTGCATAAATATAATTTTGAGGGTCTTTAGTGCTAGGAAATAGGTATAGCACAGAAAGAGCAAATCCATAGATAATTCAAAATGCCATTCATAAAATAGGTGCCTTAATTCATTATTGGTGGAGTTGTGAACTGATATAACCATTTTGTAGAACGATTTGAATCTGTGCCCCAAAGACTCTATAAAACTGTGCATACTATTGATCCAGCAATAATACTACTAGGTTTATATCTCAAAGGGATTAAAGAAAATGGAAAAGGACATATATATATATGTGTGTGTGTATACATATACATATATGTATGTGTATGAACATGTTTGTGTGTATGTATATCTATACATATGTATACATACATATATAATATTTAGAGTAGCTTTTTTGGTGGTGGTGGCAAAGAATTGGAAATTGAGGGGATGTCCATTAATTGGGGAAAGTCTAAGCAAGTTGTAGTATAGGTTTGTGATAGTATTCTATCATACTATAAGAAATGATGAGCAGCACGATTTCAGAAGTCTTCCGAGAAGACTAATATGAAAAGTGAAGTGAGCAGAACCAGGAGAACATTGTACATAGCAACAGCAATATTGTAACAATGATCAATTGTAAAAAACTTAGCTACTCTGATCAATACAATGATCCAAGAAAATTCCAAAGAGTCCATGATAAAAATTATATTCACCTCTAGAGAGAAAATATCATGAAATTTGTGCAGATTGAAGCATACTTGTTTGACTTTATGTTTCTTTTTTTAAGTGTTTGTTTATTTTGCCAACAGTGCTCATATGGAAATGTTTTGCATGACTTCCTTGTATAATTGATATATTGCTTGCCAATTCAATGGATGCGGGGAGTAGTAAGAGGGAGAAAGAACCAGAACTCATATATTTTTTTAAAAATAATGTTAAATACACAAACATACATGTATATATACATACACACACACACACATATATATATGCTATCCATTTAAATAATTGTCGTTTACTTTTCCTTACCTTATATAAAATCCTGGAAGAAGGAAGAAGTAAAAGAAAGAAAGAATGGAAAAGAAAGAAGGAAAGGAAGGAAGGAAGGAAGGAAGGAAGGAAGGAAGGAAGGAAGGAAGGAAGGAAGGAAGGAAGGAAGGAAGGAAGGAAGGAAGGAAGGAAGGAAGGAAGGAAGGAAGGAAGGAAGGAAGGAAGGAAGAAATAGTCACATGGATTTACAAGCTGAAAAAGTGGCAGTGGAAAATTAGAGATTGGGGCACTTGACCAAGGAGGAGATTTTTTTGAAAAGGGTCACAGGTAATCAAGCTTCAAAGATCCAAGGAATAAGCTTTCTTTCACATCTGGAGGCATCTTAAACTCTTCCCAAGGCAACTGATAGATCATTGGACAGAACTATGGCCTGGAGTCAGAAAGAATTAAATTCAAACCTGAATATCAAACTATTATTAGCTATCTGACCCTGGATGAGTTATTTAATTTCTGTATGCCTCAGTTTCTTTAACTATAAAATGAGGATAAGAATAGCACTCACCTCCCCAGGTTGTTGTGTGGATCAAATGAGATAATATTTGTAAAAAGTGCCTAGCACAGTACTCAGCACATAATAGGTACTATATAATTACTTATTCCCTTCACCTGACATCCTCCAATTCAATTGACTTTGTTTAAACAGACATTTATTCCAAAAGATATTGGATGAATTGAAATGAACCCTCTGCACTTGCTCCTTAACATCCTTTAAGATCCATTGCTAAATCTACAAGAAACGGAAGCTGCAGTGATTGTTCTGAACTGCTATCTGGGAGCAGTGGTGTCTGGAAGATGAACAGTGGGATTCTTATTATTCTTTTAAGCATCATAAGAATTGCTGGAGCCCAGAAGGAGATAATGAAATGAAAATCCTTGGGAACTATCAGAAAAACAGTAACATTGAAGCAGACCATCTAATCAACATTCCTGCATCTGTCCATTTTACATTTAAAAACACAAAGAAGTATAACCAGTCTCAGAGTGAACAAGCAGACAGACCAAAGAATTCAAAGTCAAGGCCTGCATCCAGTTCTGATCTTAAACTTCAAAGGTCATCTCAACTGGAAGTTCCATGTTTCAGAAAAGGATGGAACTCAACTATTAAGCTTCTTGAAATAAAATGTGGTCATTATTCAAGAAAGTCACATTTAGTCTATTTCTGCTCCCTCTCCTCTAAAATTTTCCATAATCTCAGTTGTTTTGTTTCTGAAAAAAAGCAATGAAAAAAATATAAAGAATTCCACCGAAAACCATTTCCTCAATCCCAATCCCATTCACAAGATATTGTCATCTTTCTCTTTGATGGTGTTAAATGACTATATTGATCATTTCAAAATAAAGAAAATGTTCCAGAGAATTTCTCCTATTCCTTTAGCTGGAAAAAGTGTGATATTGTTTCAAGTGTCTTCCTGACTCCAGACCTGGCACTTCATCCACTGTGCCACCTCGCTGCCCCTTCTGCAGTCCTAAAGGTTATAAAAACAGCTCCCAAACCCTAATCAATAACAAGTGAGAAGAAAATAAGCCTTCAAATAACTTGGTGGAAGATCCAACTAAAGCCACTTTACTATACAGTTAGCAGCATGGGCCACAATGTGCTCCATGAAGTAGAAATCATACCCAAGGAAGTAAAGATGTAATCTGTTGTTGACTTTTTTTTTTTTTGGCAGGGCAATGGGGGTTAAGTGACTTGCCCAGGGTCACACAGCTAGTAAGTGTCTGAGGCCGGATTTGAACTCAGGTACTCCTGAATCCAGGGCCGGTGCTTTATCCACTGCGCCACCTAGCCGCCCCTAAAGATGTAATCTAATCCAAGAAATAGGGGCAGTTAGATGTAGCAGTGCATAGAGTGACTGGCCAGGAGTATGAATCTTCCTGAGTTCAAATCTGGGTTTTTTTTTTGTTTTTGTTGTTTTCTGCAGGGCAATGAAGGCTATGACTTGCCCAGGGTCACACAGCTAGTAAATGTCAAGCATCTGAGGCTAGATTTGAACTAAGGTCCTCCTGAATCCAGGGCCAGTGCTTTATCTACTGTACCACCTAGCTGCCCCCTAAGTTCAAATATGGCGTCAGACACTTACTAGCTATGTGACCTAATAAATCACTTAACCCTGTTTGCCTCAGTTTCCTTTTCTGTAAAATGAGCTGGACAAGGAACTGGCCACTTTAGTGACTTCCAAATGGGGTCGTAAAGAATCTGAAAAATGACTCAATCACAAAACTTTGAGAAAGTCTGAGATAGTTATTTCTGGGTAAAGTTCATCTGGATCCAGTCTAAGGTGAGAGTGGACTAGATTGCTTTTTGTACATGACACAAGACTTTGAATGACCCCAATCTCCTAACTAAAAGTAAGGTTTACCTTTTGAACTTCATGAACCTTATAGTGGATATATATATATATGTATGGAAGACTACATTCTCCAAAGAGTTTAAGCTGTGTTACCACCTGAAGGGCAGTGGAGAGACACATGCCAGGTATGAGTGGGCTGTAATGCCTAACTAAGAAGGAGCTTCATAGGAGATGTGGCATAAAGGATATCATCTGAGAGTTATCTTGACAATAAAAGGAGTTGGGTCAGTTATGCAACTAGAGCAAGGGTAAATGGGGAGGCAGCCTTTGTACTTCATTATTATCCACTCAATAGCAAGGAACACAACAAGATTAGTGAGCCCCCTGTGGAATTTTACCAGAGCACAGGGACAAAAGTCACACAGGACAAGAAGGCAATAAGTTGGGATCTGCACTATTGATTTGAGGGAGCAACCTCATCATTGAGAGCACAAGCCATTAAATCTTCAAAGATAACACTTTAACTCACTTCTACTTATTGTGTCTAAGGAAGTGTTATTTGTTCTTAAATTAATAATTATTACAATGTATGAATCCCTGGGCTGAATGACTTGTTTGAGAAACAAAGATAAATAAAAGATTATCTCTAATTTCCAAATCTTAAAATATAGCCAAAGACATAGTATAAATGATTATAATGAAAGGCAGTTTATGTTAAATGTCACATTAGTGACATAAAAAGCATGTTGGGGCAGTTCAAAAGAAAGAAAAAAACCCACCATTTAACTGGCTTAAAGACAGATGGCTTTTAGAAGAATGTGACTTTCGAGCCAGTCCTTCAAAAATGGCTATGGTTTTAAAATACCAACTATTCCAAATAGCAGTGATAGAATGAGCAGAAATACAGAAAATATATCAGAGAATTCTGGGAGGAGGAACAGCAGGTAGACAAGTTTAGCTGCAAACAGGGTCTTGGTAGAGAAATGATTGGACTGGAAACTGTGATTGTAGGTAAGTCAAAATATGTGGTTTCCAATAGCAAACCAAAAAAAATTAGACTTTATTCAGAAGGCATTAAAGAGTCAATATAGTAGGTTTTTTGTTTGTTTTTGTAGTTGTAATCCAGTGACTACAATGGTCAAATCATCATTTTAGGAAAGTTAATCTAGTGTGGTGAACAAAAAGGATTAGAAAAAGTAGAGTGGGAGAAGGAAGACTACTTCTTTGAGAACTGTGATTGAAAAGAAAGAGTGAAATTGAATCATAGCTAGAGGAGACGTGAAGGGTTATTTTTCTCCCCTTCCCTTCTCCCCCCTCCCCCCAATTTGTGAGAGACATACATGTTTGAAATTAGAGAGGAAGGAGTCAGGAAAAGAAGATTTGAAGGTAATGGAGAGAAACAGAATATAATACACAGTCTATTCATACCAGGAGGCTTTAATTCATATGGATTAGGAAAAAAGAGACAGTGAGAAGATAGAAATATAACAACACAAAAAAGAAGGAAGAGAAGAACCTCTCTTCATTGGATGAACTTAGTTTGATGGGATTTTGTTTCCCATGTCATGTGTGTCCCTAATAGTCAGATGATGAATGTAGGGTAGTTCAGATAGAAGAGCTGCCTATAATGCTGGGGTAAGAGTTATCCAATTCCTCAGTGATACAGCTGGCCAGAAGTGAGTTTCATCACTTAGCTATTACATCTGACTTGTTGCTAGAATTCAATGTCATCATGCAGCAGCATCAGTTGGTGAGGCATTTCAAAGCTTCCATCTGTATCATCAGTTCCACCTTTACATCTCTTTCAACTCTTACTTGGGCCTGACTCTTACAAAAGCAACTGAAATTTTACTTTCCCCCACTCTAACTGATGTAATTATTGGGAAGTTGAGCTATTTGTCACAAAGAGCAGTCTTCTTCTCCCATGATGCAAAATGCATAAACATTTCTTGGAACCTCTGCTTTTTAAAAACCAGGGATAGGGAGCAGCTAGATGGTGTGGTGGATAAAGCACTGGCCCTGGATTCAGGAGGACCTGAGTTCAAAACCTGCCTCAGATCCTTGATACTTACTAGCTGTGTGACCCTGGGCATGTCACTTAACCCTCATTGCCCCTTTAAAAATGGATAAAAATATTTTTAAGAAATCACATAGAACAAGCTAATTTTTATCATGAGTCACACCATCTACCTCACTTGCTAAGCTATGAAAAGATAAAACATATCACCCCTATGCAGCCAGGGTATGTAGACACAACCATGCTGAGCATGCTCCAGAAGGTTCCAACAGCTATCATTTAATGTCAGAAATCTCTTTAAATGACCCTTCCCTTTATCAAAGCCCAAATCCTTTGTTGGGGGTGAACTAACTCCATAGGCCCCCTTACATAAAATAGAGAGGTGATTTTGTTGATGACTGCCAGAAAGGCAAATTATACTGATCACCTTCAAAGATCTCTCCTCACTGGTACAAGGGAGGGTTTGCAGTGGGGAGAATGATGCAGTTTGTATATTGTCATGCCTTTTCTTGAAATTTTCTCCAGATAACCAAAGAGATAAAAGGCGTTGACTACAAAGTATTAAGGCTGTATGGTGGAAGGTTAAATATGGGCTCCCACTGCCATTATTTATTGGCTGAAACAGCTGGGAAACTTTGGAAGTAGTTAATATATCACAGGAGTAGAGGAAGTGAGACTGACTATATAAACATACCTCAGGGCCTGCTACTGTTCCCATTAACTGCCTGTCTCAGTAAAGGTCTGCCATTAGATAGAATCCTGCTGAAACTATACTGATTGAACACTGCAGGTAGGTCTCAGAATTAGAGTGAACATGCCTGAGCAGGTGACACATGAGAACTTGTCACAGGAAAGGAGGGACAAGGAAGCTGAGTTTATTTTTTTTAAATACCACACCTTATGTGAAGGATTCTCAAACTGTCCAGATTTCTTTTTTTAATTTTGGGCAATGCTTTCAGAAACTGACCATTGTCTCATGTTCCACCATTATAAACTCCCATCTGAATATTCCTTTGGTTCAGTCTGGCTCATTCAAAGGAATATATCTATATTTGTGTCTGTTGCTTATAGTAATTTTCCTATATATTAGATGAACATTAAACTTCTTGAAATTCACTCATGAAATAGAAATCTAGGTCAATGAGGGGAAGGCATTATAAAATAAACTTTGACCAAAGCAATGCATTCCAGCTAACGCATAGCTACAAAAAAGGGGCAGAATGTCTAACGTTGCTGATTTTTCACTCTGAGGTCAGGAATATACAATTGTCAGAGAGCCTCAAAGGTTACAGTGCAGACACTAAATAACTGTCAGTTTCGAAGCTACTTGTATTGGCTGGCTTCACTGACTAAAATGGTAATAATGAAGAAAATGGGGAGAGTTCAATTCACAGATTAATCATTTTATTACTCTATTTTATACAAAAATGACATTTTTCTTTCTCCCTCCCCTTTTTCTTCCTCCTTTCCTCTTCTCTCTGTCATTATCTTTCTCTTCCTCCTCTCACTCTACTTCATTTAAAGCCAATAAAATTAAACATGTATTTATTAAGTATTACATATCCTAGGAACTGCCAGGAATTAAGGGTGGTGCTGAGAATAGAAAAGCAAAACAAATTTTAAAAGTCCATTGTTGAAGGGGCTTACATTCCACTAGGGAGAAAAAGTATATATCCACAGATAAGGAAATACAAAATGAGTACAACAGATTTAAAGGGAAAGTAGAGCCAACTGGTGGGAAAGGCTTTAGTAAGTTCCTGAATCTTAAAAGTAGTAAGGAGTTTTAAGAGGTGAATGTGGCAGAAAGAGATTTCTTAGTGTCAGCCTGTACAAAGACTGAGAGGAATGTCACATATAGAAGGTGCAAAAATTAGAATGAAAGAGGAAATATTCATGTACAATAATTCTGGAAAAATAGTTTGGACTGTTTGGCAGAATGTACTTGACAGTATAGGGATGGCTAGGTGGTGGTACAGAGGGTGGCACACTGGCCTTGGAGATAGGAAGATATGAGTTCACATCTAGCGTAATACTGTTACTAGCAGTGTGACCCTAGGCAAGTCACTTAACCCTGATTTGCCTCACTTGCCCATCTGTAAAATGAGCTGTAGAAGGAAAAGCCAAACCACTCCAGTACCTTTGCCAAGAAAATCCCCTGGACAAAAATTCCATGGGGTCACACAACTAATTGGCTGAACAACAAAACCTGAAAGTATGTATCTTACTGATAGGATGAAAATTATTTCTGTTTGCACTTAATTGAATTGTGTAACTTTCCTTAGAGGCTAAAATCATATTTTATTCTATGAGTAAAGGAATTCTTTTCAAATTTGATTTTAAAAATTAAGAGTCATTATTAAATTCATTAGTGTTTTGAGACTTCTTTTAAAGAATTAATTCAATTATCTTTCAATATTATTTTGAAAAATGAACAGGGAAAAGAATGTCAATTTAATTAGTTAAGGTGTCAAATATTGGAAAACATTAAAATTTTTTTAAATAGAAAATCTAATTAAAATTATTTGCTTACAATGAAATATTTATTGCCAAATTTTACCCAAACATCGCTTTAGGTTGGTAATGGTGACATTTTGTTTTACCAAAATAAACCCAACATTTGAATGAAAATATATTTTCTTGCCCAGTTGAAAAGCCGTTCATGTAGAGCCTTGTGATAAACCATTTCTTTAATTTCAAGATTATATGTAAGAAAGGACAAGAATTTTTATTCTGTAAGTCAATTATGCATTATGCAATTAAATAGACTATCTCCACTGGCATCAGAGGGCTTTGTTAATAAGAACAAACCGTTCTATGATTTTCACTGATAAAGAAAGAGGTATGTAGGTTTTGTCTACTCGATAACAAAATAATCCACCAGCATGATCAATTAACTCCCTCTAGCTGTTTTGTATCTCACAGGCAAGATAAATGACTTGAACCCCCTCACCCCAGTTTTGCACCTATGTACTTTGTACAGTAAAGACTGATGAGTACAACAGAAACACCCAAGAATGAGTTCAGACCAGAAGAGAAATTATAACTTTAAGTCCCATATGATAAAACACAGGAAAACAACCTTCAACTAAGCAGATTGCCTCTATTGATTGGGCGCCACTCTTCATTCACATGAAATACATAAAACGTTGATTTCATTCTAAGGTATATTTGAGGGATAGTATCTTTTCAATCTACTATATCCTTCCTACAATTATAGAATGTTAGAACTGCAAGAGGTCTTATTGATCATCTTGTCCAGCACATTCTGCCCTCCCACCCCTACTCCCTCCTTTTACAGATGAGAAAGAAAGAGAAATAGCTGAGCTGGGACTATACAGCACACGTCTTCTAAATACCACTTTGGTTTATTAGACCATATATGCTTTACCAAAATATGACTCAATCAGATATTATTTTCTGTAGCATGTAGAAGCTAATAAGTTTAGGTAACAAAAAAAAAATGAAAACATGCCTGTTACTACTAGCATTCTGATTAATTAACATTTATGGGCCTATTTAGTATTTTATTTATCCTATAAACTTTATTTACACATGTATTAATTTGAATTTTACTCTTTTTTTTTAGGGCCATAAGGGAAGCTAAATCTATTTCATACTTGCATTAAAAATAGATATAACCTATATCAGATTACCTGCTGTCTAGGGGAGGGGGGAGGGAGGGGTGGGAGGGAGAAAAATCTGAAATTGTAAAGCATGTATAAACAAAAGCTGAGAACTAAAATAAATAAATAAATAAATTTTAAAAAAAAATGTTTATTTTGACCAAGCAAATGATATTTATGAAAAAAAATCCAGGGATATATTATACTTTTAGTTCCTTTAACTAACAAATTATGCTATGCAAAAGTATTGTTTTCTCAAAACAAATTTAAGATATACCCTGTTGCAATTTGTAAAAAGCCAGACTTCAAAACTAAGTCTTGAAACAATATCTTTAAAAGTAAGTGTCAGGACTGTGGCAGAAACAATTGAAATTTCAGGTCACTAGAGCTCAGCTAAGTGTACAGGTCTTCAGACTTATTTCTGTATTTGTATTTGTAACTGTTTGAGTGTTTACATTAGTAGTTAGCTCTTTATAAGTTGGGAATATAGAAAAGTAAAGAACTTTATAATGGAACATTAGTTACACTGTATGCAAGGAACCCCCACCATGTGCTTTTAAAAAATAGCTACATTTCCTGTATGATCATTTTTCCCCCGTGATTTCCCATTGGTCCTGCCTATTACATTGGAACCCAGCTATGAGCTATAAGTCAATCTAAAAAAAAAAAAAAGAAAAGAAAAGAAAGGGAGAGACATTTGAAAATTACTCTAATTCAAAAACTGAACTGAAACTACTTAGCAAATTATTATCTTGATGTGATTTTGATAGTGTAGAATGGCTTAAAGTATGTATTTTCTATTCAATCATTCATTCAACAAATATTTAGTGAACACTTACTAGCAAGACATCATCTACAAAGTAGTGTTTTCATCCTCTACTAGAGTTACACTTTTCCTAGAACAATAGAAAAATGAAAAAAAACTATTTAGACTTCAAAAGAGAGTCATCTTCATAAGGAGGGAATGAATAATGCCAAGCCAAAAAACTGGGTTCTTTTTTCTGTTTATATCTGAGTTTCTTCGGTATAATATTACGACAGCCAGCTAACCAAAAACGTTAATCCCCACTCTAAAAGTTTCCAAATTTGATTTTTTTTTTTAGTGAGGCAATTGGGGTTAAGTGACTTGCCCAAGGTCACACAGCTAATGAGTGTTAAGTGTCTGAGGCCAGATTTGAACTCAGGTACTCCTGACTCCAGGGCCGGTGCTCTATCCACTGCGCTACCTCCTGCCCCCCAAATTTGATTTTTTTTAATAGTAGAAATATAAGGGTTCAGTTAACTTTCACTATTTGACCAGGTTATTGGCAAAGTTAATTTAAAATTGTGTAAAGACTAATTTTGTAGGAGATATTTAACAGAGAAAGAGGATCTCTACAAGGGACCTGAGTCTAAGAAGAGTGTCAGCTGGAAACTGCTGATACCACACCCAGACTGGAGAACTGTATAAGATGATATCCAAAAAATCAGACCGCTATATGAGATCAGTCTTCTGAGCCTTAAATGGATATTAAACCAACAACAACAACAGTAACAACAACTGTTTACTTTTTCCCTTTGCATCTTCTATCTGTAAAGTCTACTTATTAAAGGAAATGCCTTCTTTGGTTTTGTCAATAATGCTGATCAGTTTCTCCCTTCTTTCCCCTCACTTTGTTACCCATCATAAGACCCATAGTTAAGAAGCCTTGATCAAGTGTTTCTAATATCACTTACTGATTCATTGAGGAGACTTTCTCAATTAGAATCAAATGGGGAAATGTGAGAAATTAATATTTCTTGTTTATAGTTAATAAGTAATTATTGTATTAGGATCAAGCTTTCCCCCATCCTGCTTCCTCATCCAGAAACCAACCGGTGTGGGAAATTTCTCTTAGAGATTTACTCAAGTAAAGATATAATGAGACAGTAAAAGAAATTCTATGTTTAGGCTAACGGGTGTATTCCTGCTTATTGTGTTTGCTCAAATAGGTCCTGGGAAAATGCTGATTCTCCCTATTATCAAGATAGCTGATATGGAAATTGATGTGTCTTTGACCAAGATTTTAGTGACTTAAGTCACATACCCCAAGATAACCCACCTCTCCTTTGAATAATCAATCAGAGTTGGGAATACCTCCTCTTCAAAGGGCATATAAACTGTGACACTACCACCATTAGGTGGTCTTCGGTCTAAGAGAGACGGCCAAATGACCATCGTTTTATTAAAAACCTTCTGGCCTTATTAATAAAATTATTAAATTACCCAGAAAAAGACATTCTATTTTGTATGTAAGAAACTATTCTATAGGATAAATAACAAGTAGTCATCCAAACTTTATAGGGCAGGTAGGTGTCAACGTGAACAGAGCACTACGCCTGGAATCAGGAAGACTCAGCATCATGAGTTCAAATCTTGCCTCAGCCACTTACTAGCTTTGATCCTGGGGGTCATGTAACTCTGTTTGCCTCATCTTTCTCACAAGTAAAATGAGCTGAAGAGGGAAATGGAAAACCACTCTAGGATCTTTGCCAACAAAATCCAAAATAGGGTCATGAAGATTTGGACATGACTGAAAATGACTAAAACTTTTGAGCTTCACCCATAGATTTCTGATAAGAGGAAAGCAACTGGCTTCCAAGTCAGTCAGCCTATTTAATTTATTTCAGATTTCAAATATTCAGATTTATTTCATATAACTCTCATTTCTTTCTTTCTTACATCAAGCTTAATTTGTTCCCTTTTCAACTTCTGTCCTGTAACCAAGCAGAATAAATCTAACTGTTTTTCACTTGTGAGTCTTCCAAATACTTGAAACCAGTGCTGGCAATCCCTTTGAATTTCATATCTCCAAGTTAAACACCTCTCGTTCCTTCACATAATCTTTACATTGCATATACCCAAGACCCTTCATAATTCAGATTAACCTCTCTAGAAGGTAAATGGTTTGCTGATGTCTTTCCAAAACTGTGACATGCCAAGTTAAACAAAACACACCAGATTTGGCTTGATCATTGCCAATGATCAATTGTTAATTGCCAAGGGTCATAGAACTGTGCTATGATTGCCTTTGTTCGAGACACTGTTAATACCATTTATATATAAAGAACATTCCCTCTGATGTCAGAGGAGTTCAGTTAGAATCCTTTTTCTGATTACTCCTTGAACAAGTCTCCCCACTTGGGTCTCACCTTCCTGGGAAGACCACTCTATTGCCTCTGACATTCCTTGTAGCTCTTGATCTCTTCAAGCATCATCCTAACAAAATCTGAGGGATTTTTCCTTGACTATCATGTTACAATGTTGGCTTATAGGAGGATTATAGGGCTTAAAATCTATAGATCATCAATAGATAAGCTGATATCTTGTCATAATTCTTTCAGTTTTTACTTGGGAAGATGATTTTTTAAAATAAATCCAATACTTTACATTGATCCTTGAGTTTTCACATGCTGCTGCTGCTTATTATATATGTACATGGGTATATATGTATATATACAAATACACATACATACATACATATATGTATATACACACATGCATTCATACATATATCATAAATTACTTGTCCAGAGAGATACAATTAGTTGTGTCATACACGGATGTTAACTCATGTCTTTTTTCACTCCAGGTTAAGATGAATTAAAAGTCTAAGACAGAGTTTCTGGGTTAACTATTAATTATGGCTGGCAAATAATCAATAAATTGAAGCCAGTGGTTCTCTCAGAAACCAAAGATGAACCTTGGAGACCGTCAAATGGTTAAACACCTTTGGAAAAGGGGTTGTTACTGGAAAAGGGTTAGAAAAGGCTGGAAATCAACTCTGATTGGTTAACAATTAATGAGAAAATTAATATTATAATGAGGTGGGCTTTTTCTAATGAGGGGCTGGGAGGGATGTAGCTCTGATCATATCACTCTTAGACAAGCTCATTTCTATCCAGACCATTCTGCTTGAGGCAAGCTATACAAAGGGATCAATTTTCTACCCAGCCCTACCTGAGTAGAACATTGGGCCTGAATTGACCTAGATTAGATTCTCTTTAACCCTTTAATCAGAATGAGGCTCTTCTAGTTGGGTGGTGTCCTGCTCAAGATTGATGGGGATATTTTATTGTATCAGAAATAAAAAGAAAACAAAAAGAAACCTCTTTGGTCCCAAATATAAAACTGGTTATTAATATAATAAGAAAACAATTTTCTCAAGGCACAGAATTCTATCTACTAAACTGCGAAGCAGTGTGAATTTGATTAATATCTACTTCAATTAACTTCCTCTTATGAGGTTCTTCATATGGCTTTAGACTAGTGTATCTTAAACTTATTGGTCTTACATTGTAGACTCTTAAAAATTATTGAGAGTCATAAAGACTTTTTTTAATGTGGATTATGTCTTGGAGCATGCTGATAAATGTTTAACAATCAGCTGTCAAAAAAAGTATAAATGACACACCTTTAAACTGCATTATTAGTATTTTTCCTATTACTTTTTTAAGGCTAGACAGTATACAATAATTGTACCCATAATAAATATTTATTTTCCAAAACAAAAATAAGTGGAGAAAGTGGTGTTGTTTTATGTATTTTTGAAAATCTCCTTAATATATGCCTTGAAAGAAGAAAATGAGATTTTTCACATCTACTTCTTTACTAAATCTTTTGTGATACATTGTTTTGGTTGAAATATATAAGAAAATTTGGCCTCGCAAAGATACATAGTTAGAAAAGGGAGGAATATGTTAATAGGCAAATAACATATTAGTATCATTATGAAAAAGAGTTTTGCCTCATGAAGCCCCTAAAAGTGGAAGGAAGGAAAGACCAGGCACTATGCTTAGTGCTTTACAAATATTATTTCATTTGATACTTATAATAACCCAAGGAGATAGGTGTGACTATTACCCCCATTTTACAATTGAGGAAACAGATAAGTGACTTGCCCAGGGTGACATAGCTACTAAATGTCTAAGGCTGAATTCTAACTCAAGTCTTCCAGATTCCAGTCCCAGTCTTCTATCCACTGTGCTACCTACCTATCTCTTGGGGTGATGGTTCACTGACTACACATTGAGAAACCACTGTTCTGGACTATCAAAATCTGCCTGTGTTCTGAATGTGTTACACTGATAAGCATGTGACCTATGCATTCACTGAAGTCATTGATACAAATGTAAAATGGTACAGTACATAGTCCAGCAATCAATCAATGACTATACTTTTTGTCTTATCATGCAGCCCAATCTCTTTAATCATGGAAGACCATTAGGGCACTGTTTTCATTGCTTTGTTTTGCTAAAGTCTAGATAAGGTATATCTGTGGATTTCCCCAAGCCCCATAGTAGTCCTGTCCAAAAAAGCAAATGAGATTAGGCTCTCATTATTCCTTCTTGTTAAAGCCATATTGACTGTTTATGACAATCTCTTCCTCTTCTAGATATTTGGCAACCACTACTTTAATAATATGCGCTAGAATTTTGCCAGAAATTAAAAACAAGCTTGTCAACAAGTGTAATACACACTAGCTTCCCTCGTTTTTAAATGGAGACATTTGTCCTGTGGCACTTCTACCATTTTCTGCCATCTTTCAGAGGTCATTGGTAATGTCACAGCAATCACACCTGTCAGTTATTTTGATACCGTGAGCTATCATTGATTTTAAGACTTAGCCTCATCAAGGTCTCTCTAATTATCTTTTTAAAAAATATTTCTTCTGTCTTCTAAGCTCTGTTTATTCTGTCCTTTTAAGTGCAAAAACCTTTCTTTTTTTCTTTTGCAAAGAAAACAGAAGGACAGTAATTAAAAGGTCTTCAATTTGAGATTGGGTTAATTCATTAAAAGTTGCTGCTTGACATGTATTCATTTTGTTTTTACTCCCCAGCATCATTCCTATAACTAATAACACTGGTAACCAATAAAGCACTATTAGTATTAAATACTATTATTTTAAAATGGTGAGACATTTAGTCTAAAACTATTTCTAAACCCATAAGAGAAATGATTATTAATAACTAATATCTTGGAGGAATTCAGAGACTGTTTTGTTCTTCCAAATTCCTGATATAAAAAACAATTCAGTCTCTTGAAGGATGTCACTGATCAAAAGATTTCATTAACTCCCCTCATCTTGATCAGATCCCACTCAACCTTACAAAGAATTAATCTAAGATGGGGAAGCCTATTGTGTTCTATTCACGCTTGGGTAGAGACATCCTTTTGTCTAGATAGTCTATGGTAAATAGTTTGGTATAGAGATAGGTTCTCTGTCCAAGGATGACATGATGATAAGTTACATTGGCCCCTAACTGGAAATGTGAGTCCACTACCACCATGATTTTCTTTGGTATAAGAGAGACTGCCAAATGACCATCCTTTTATTAATAACCTTCTGGCCCCCAGAAACCATGTCTCCCAAACCTTTTTTTTTTTTTTTTTTTTTTTTTTGCAGGGCAATGGGGGTTAAGTGACTTGCCCAGGGTCATACAGCTAGTAAGTGTCAAGTATCTGAGGCCGGATTTGAACTCAGGTACTCCTGAATCCAGGGCCGGTGCTTTATCCACTGCGCCACCTAGCCACCCCCTCTCCCAAACCTTTTTACCTGTTACACCCAAGTACACTTATTGTGGCTAAAATTCTGATTAAATATTTTTTTAATATAAGTTCGATCCAGTGACTTTGCAACTATTCCGTGGATGTCTTATATGTAACAATTTATTTGCATGTTGTCCTCTCAATCAAAATGTAAGCAGTCTGAGGACATAGACTACTTATTGTTGTTTTTTTTCTTTATAGGCACAGCAAATAATAAGAGCAGATATCTAATAAGATGTTGACTATTCATAAATGATTGTAAAGAAAATTCTTATAATTCATGTGAAGTTATTTCTTTCTTCTCTGAACTTTTGCTTGCCCTCTCATAGAGGAAATCATTTTCAAAATAACACTAAGACAAGTGCAATATGATGAGTAAGCAAATGATTGATGACAATAAGAAGAAATTCATCACAGAGAACAGCACCTACAAAACTCGCCTAAGGGTGAAACACACACACATAATATAGATGCAAGTGGAAAACTCTTTTAAAAATAAGCATGAAGTCAAGCAGCTGTCTTTGAAAAAGAAGTGTGGTGATAATTGCTATGGGTAAACCAAACAAATGGGTTTTGCTGATCAAAACCTTCCTTTTTTATGTACAGAAATGGAGCATCTGCCACTGATGTAACGAACCAATAATTGGAGCTTATAGTCTATCCTCATGGGAACTCTACTGCCGTTTTATTTATTCTTGGCCAACTGTGAAGATAAACTTCACTAAATTCATGTGATGTCCTGTCAATGTGAGCTAAGCATATTTTTCCTACTGCAGATGGTTGGCTAGTAAAACACCTGGATTATCCCCAGACCCAACAATTATTACAATGGGAGATATGATATCAAAAGAAGGACCCTCTCAGACTGAAAGCATTCTCCCCAGAAACCTTCATGAGTGATATATGCCTCCTTTTCCATATTAGTTATGAATTCTGTCTGTCCTCTAATGAATTTTTTTAAATCTCTTAGGGACAATGACTTATGGTTTAAAAACAACAACTGCGCATAAAACACTAGATATGGATTTAGAGAGTTGGAGTTCAAATTCCGCCTCAGCTCAGGCAAAATGGCTAACCAGAGGCAAGCAACAACCACCCTTGGTCTCAGCTTCCAAATTAAACAAATGAAGTGTTTGAACAAATGACCAGGGATGTCTTTTCAAGCTATTAATATATTTTGATACTATTTCAAATTGTCAAATTGATTTTTTTTTCTTATGGCCTCTTGTTTTGGATATTGCTATTCAAACTTAGATACTTTGCCCAAATACCATTTTATGCATAATTGGGGAGTGGGGAAACCTTCTTGGACTATTCTCCTGCCATAGATTACTACTCTTTAAATCATAATTCATTTGAACAGAGTAAATCCTCCAATACTGATGAAGTCACCATGATATGCTATGTGATATAAAAAATTAAACATGCTTAATATATATAATGCTTAATTAAACAAGCTTAATAAATATAACATGGAGGACTAAATATATGATTAATACATGAATTATAATTTTAATTGTATGACTATAAGTAAAATGCTTACTATATTTAATTTTGTATCCCATTAAGGGCAGGAACTATATATCATATGCATTTATATATACATACACATACACACATCTATATATCTATCTATATCTTTAGTCTTTGCCCTCAATAAGTATACAATTCTGTTTTTATTAGAATCCTTTAAAACATGTAAGTTAATTTGGTGTGGTTAATTCCTCTGCCAATGCAATTTGCAACCTTTCTATATAAGAATTGAAATGGCCAAAAAAAAATCATTACCCTGTGCCCAACCTGGTGAGGAGTATCTCTGAAGTTAGCTGGGCTGACCTCAAACAAAAATAGAGTCCATCATTTGGTTCATACTGGCATCTTTTCCAGCTTGCTAAAGTTTGCCAGAGATTATACTTTGCAACATAGTCCTTAAGGATCCAATACCCTTCCCCCAGGATAAGGCATTAGAGTCAAATTTTAGGAGAGGTACAGTCAGGTATAGTGAATGTAAACTTATGTACAGATATTGAAAATGTACTAAAATATAAACAAATGAAATATCAAACAAAGATGTGAGGAGAGATGGGTCATTTTTATCTAGGGGATTATGGAAAAACTTTGTAGAGAAGATGGCGCCTATATTTAGCTTTAAAGGATCCAAAGATTTCACTAGACATAAATGGGGGAAGGAAGAAAGGAGAAGGGAGATAGAGAAATCTTTTTCAAGTGTGGAGAACATAGCACATACAAATATACAGAGTTAGAAGAGGATAGGATAAGATAGGGAAATGAAAAGTAGCACAACAGTTGGAATATCGAATGCTGAAAGGGCACTTATATAAGATCAGTTATGAAAGGTAAGGCATAGCCACATTGTTGTTGGCCTTGGATATAATTCTATGAAGTCTGTGCTTTGTTCAATAGGATACGGAGGGTTATTGTCAGTTTCTGATCAGTAGAGTGATATGATAAGATCCATGCATTAGGAAAACTTTTTGCACAGATTCAAGATACAATTACTAGATGGTGCAGCGGATATGTAGCAGTGTAGATAGAGCACTGGACTTCGAATCAGGAAGACTCATCTTCGTGACTTTAAATCTGGCTTCAGACACATATTAGCTGTGTGACCCTAGGCAAGTCACTTAACACTGTTTGCCTCAACTTCCTCATCTGTAAAATGAGAAGAAATGGAAAATCACTCCAATATCTTTGATAGGAAAACCCCAAATGGGATCACAAAGAGTCAAACATGACTGAAAAAGGACTGAATAACAAGGTTCAAGATGAAATAGCAAGGAAACCAAAAGAAGGGAGTTTAGGAAAGGTGTTATATTTTTTAGATAGAAATTCTCCCACAACATTTTCTCCACTGACTTACTAAAGCACTTCTAAATCACCATTTTCCCTTAACAATTTATTTAAATCTGCATATTACTTCTGATTACTCATACATTTTCTCTTATAGTTTTGATGTTTCCTAAGAAACTGGGAAATTGTCTTATACCCAAGTCTTTATTCTGAGGAAAGGAGGATGTTATAGGGAACTCCTAGTATATAAATCTTCCCTTTGATGCAGATCCACAACTTACACCACAAGGTCAGCCCTTTTTTGTACTATGATGCTGTATTTGCTGAAATATACTTGTTAACAGACCCATAATTCAGTAGTAATTGAAAGGGAGAAACCATAATAAAATACTACTACTACTTCTACTAATAATAATAATAGTTACTAGTATTTATATACTGCTTTAGGGATTTTAAAGAACTTTACAAATGTCTTTTTTTACCCTCACAACAACACAGGAAAGTAGTTGCTATGACTATCCCCATTTTACAGAGAAAGAAACTCAGTCAGGTAGAGGGTAAGAGGGCAAGAGACTTGCCCATAATTATCCACCTAGTAAGTATCAAAGGCTGGATTTGAACTCGGGTCTTCCTGTCTCCAGGTTCAGTATGCTGTACTGAAGTATAAAGTATAAATATCATAATACCATTCACTGCATCATCAAATTATTTAGATTGCCTTGAAAATCTTTGAAATATCACAGAGCTGTCACTGAGAAATTCATGTCATGTCATGAGGCCTGTAACTGTATATAACACTCAGGTTAAACAGGCCTCATCTGTGGGAAGGCCAAACAACAAAATAAAAATGAGATGAAGCACCATGCACTATACAGAGCTTTCCACTCCCCTGCCTGGGGATCCTTAAATAGCACATATTCCTATATTCCTCTCCTTTCTGAAAATATGCAAATACATATCATTGTACTGAGGTAGATAGCATCCACAATTTCCCCTCACACCACATAGACATACCTGCACCAATCTGAAATTTTTTTCTTCTTCTCAGATGCGTAACCGTTATGTTTCATGACTGACAATTATCTCATAATGAAAAACAAGTCAGAATTAATAAAGCTCAAAACTAATACCTGTTACATTCACTTAATGATTTAATGAACGAGGAAAGGGTCTTATGAAAAATCTTTTAAAAACAAGCCTCAATATCCAATTAGAACTAACAGTCCCCAGGCCTGGGAAAAGAACTGGCTCTCCTCCCCCCCCCACCTACCTACCCACTTGACTTGATTAAGTAAAGGGGTGTTTACCTACAAATATGTTCATGAAACATCTTCCCAGCATGTGTCAGAAGCATGTTTAAGATAACATGAATATCAGCAAAGGGAAGATCAGGCATACTCTTGGACACAGCTATATTACCCTTCTTGTATAAGAAATTTGGAGTTAACTTCAGAGGGAAAATTAAATCATCTTAGTAACTCAGTAAGCATGCAGCCAAATTATACCACTGTGCTAATTGACTAAGTAAATTGGAAAAGAAAGCATCTTGCTATTAGCTTTGGCAGCTGATATGAAACCTCTAGTCACACAATCCAGACAGCTGCATACCATTAGTCCAGACAAAAATTCTAAATGAAGGAGTTATCTATTTCATATGAGAAGACCATTCCTTTGCTCTAGAATTGGAACTCACTGGATGTTTTTGAAATCAAGCTATATTTTATGTTCAAGTAAAAATTCTTTTAAAGCTTAATCATATGAGCAGTTTATAATTTTTTGGTAAGACTGTGACCTTTGGATGGGATGGAGAGGCTGAGTAATTTTTTAGTTCTTCCAGCTCCTGGTTAGATTTTCATGCCAAGTGTGACAGAAGTAATAATAATAATAATGGTATTAATAATTATTCATAGAACCCAGAGTCCTGGAACTGGAGAAATCACCTAGCCCAAGTCATATCTTTAATATGAATATTCAACGTTTTTGAGTTGACAAAATACTATTTCTTTGATTACCTTATTTGGTGAGAAGTCAGACTGAGATTAGACAACTATACGTGAAAACTTTTTTTCTTCCCCTGGCATGAAGGATCCAATTACAACATTAGCTCTGGCTCATAGGTGTGGCAAATTCCAGGTTGTGTTAACTGACATGATGGGAGTCATTCAATCAACCAATTGAAACTCAGATTCTTGTTTCCCAGGTCACAGTCTTTAGATGTGATCCTTATACGGTATAGAAAAGGAATGAGGTAGTATGCAACATTTGTCTTTTCTTAAACCCTACTTTCTTCATATTAAAAAAAAAGATAGGGGGCAGCTAGGTGGCACAGTGAATAGAGCAATGGCCCTGGATTCAGGAGGACCTGAGTTCAAATCCAGCCTCGGACACTTGACACTTACTAGCTGTGTGACCCTGGGCAAGTCACTTAACCCCCGTTGCCCCACAAAACAAACAAACAAAAAAAGATAGCTGGATCTCAAAGGCCTCTTCAACTGATATTCTATAACTCAACAATTTCCATGTTTTTCTTCAAAAGTCTTAGTAAATTCTTGTCTAGATATAGGCAGTCCTTCAGCAGAAGAAACCTTGGGAAGGAAGACTGCAGCAGTAGTTGGTCTATTCTCCACTAATGTGTACACAATACAGACATACTCTGACTCAAAGAACTTATGCATTTTTCCTTTTCCATTATATTACTCTGTAAAAAGTAGGGACAATTTTACTAAAAACAGTTGGTTACACTTTTTGGTAATAATTGCTAATACAAATGCAAAGTAGACATAAAAATTTTTACTATTATAACCCAATTTATTTTCACTGGAAATGGGTTAAATGATTATGTGAACTGTACCTCAGGACTAGATGACTAGGGTTGAGGTCTGGGTTGTGTTGTGAGGACAGAAGATGAAGCTGGCTTTCTTTCAGAGTTAACTAGAATTAACTGTTGGACACAAGTTTGATTGGTTCAATAAATATCTTATGTATAGTGGTTTATAAGTGGTTTGCAAGTATCAATATCTCATAATTAAGAAACAAATATTTAAATTCCCCTTGTTTTCCCAGAGTGGTGATAGGAAATGATGATTCTGTACTTTAAGGCATTTTTTCATTCTTCCTGGAATGGGTTTGAGAAAGAAAGAAAGAGAGAGAGAGAGAGAGAGAGAGAGAGAGAGAGAGAGAGAGAGAGAGAGAGAGAGAGAGAGAGAGAGAGAGAGAGAGAGAGAGAGAGAGAGAGAGAGAGAGAGAAAGAGAGAGAGAGAGAGAGAGAGAGAGAGAGAGAGAGAGAGAGAGAGAGAGAGAGAGAGAGAAAGGAAGGAAGGGAATGAATGACTGAATAAGTGAATGAATGAATGAAACATTTATTAAGTACATACTATGTGCAAAGCATTAGGGTTGCAAATACTAAAGTAAGTCAATCCCTGCCTTCACAACCTAAAGGGAGAGACAACACACTGAAGGTTTTAGCTATAAGTTTGATACAAAGGTCCCACAGTCCTTAAGGTGCAGCAGAAAAGAAGATGGAGGTACCTCTTCTAAAATCTTATCAGCTTCTGATGTTGAACAATTAGACAGTGGCAAGGACTGAGTGACAAGGCCTTTCTTTCCTGAATTGTTAGTAGCTATGGATGTAACATCTGCAGGAACAGTTGGCAGACTGCAACTCTAAAAGGGTCCCTTCCCAGGATGATGACCAAGGATACAGCACTGGAAGTAATGCTATTCTCAAGTATTTTGGCTTCATATTCCTGGGAATATAGACCTCCTAACCACAATGATTCCTCCTCTCAGTGATGGCTGTAGGAGATGAGCTGCTGGCAGGTCAGGTGATTTGTGGAGCAATAGTATTCCTATGGTTCTTGAGCTCAGAGTCCTGGACCATCCTGATTGGTATCAGAGGAGAGATGAGTAGGATGCTGGAGGTACTGGCTTGGCTTGTGAGGCCCATGTATCATGAATCTCTCTCATAGTGCATTGCTGCTTCACCTTGGATAGTTTCTTTGCCCTGTGTGTGGCAGCTGCTTGGCATGAAATCATAAATTGATAGATTATTGGGGAAATTGATAATTTCTTTTTAAAAGTCTATTTCTTACTACAAAATTTTAAAGACAACATTATAACAATCATCAAGTGCTGAGCAGATTTTAAATTCATGCTTCCATTAGGAATGCATAAGCTATTAGAAAAAGTTGTTTGTGGTGTTTGAAGGTAATTCTATACACTTTTCTTCAATGTGGTATTTAATTTTAAGATGTCAATGATTTTTTGGAAACACCTCCATTGGTAAAATAAAATCAATTTAGGCTGTTTCACATGGCCAATCTAAAATTAGCATTTCTCAAATACTTAAACATTTAGAAACAGAAGACTGATTTTGTGCAAATATAAACATTCTCTATAGGGGAAATTAATTTGACAAAGTATAGATTTGTCTTTAATAGTATTTATAAACTTTATACAGAATATTCTACTGGTGACGTTCTGTGAAGTTTTAGAAAAACTCTCCTGGGTAGGAAGTGCCTTTGATTGTTGTAGAAAGAATGGGAATTATGTTAACTTTCTAAGAGTAGAGCATCTCTATCTCAAACACAAGAATAATACCTTGAAATATCTAAATCTAGTTTTTAAAAGTATTAAAAGAATTTCAAACATTAAATCAAAGGCCAGACTCAGGTAAATTTGTTGAGATAAAACTAATCAAATTTTTCAAAGATTATTTTTTATTATCCTTTTTCATGCACCTCTGCACTTTCCATATTAAGAGTGAAATATTATGAAGAAGAAAAAAAACCATTCTCTCAATTCTTCAGCCAAGTAAAGAGCTATCTAAAGTTCTAAAAAGTTTTCATTGTATGAATACAAAAGGACATTCTTTAGAATAAAGAATTGTAAATGGTTAGAAGATGAAATTCTCCAAAGCTAATGAACAAGATATTTAACTACAAACATTTTTTTTCTTTTGCTGGTATGAAACCAACTAAAAATCAGATATTTTGGTAAGTTTCAAAGAAATTTTGAATTTGTCTTTATTTGTTGTGGTTTTAAATTTCTGATCTATTGGGAATATAACAAATCGAATGAGTATCTGATGACTTGTTTTAGAATTTTAATGTGCTTGTTTTGTCTGTATTCAGAATAATCAAATTAATATGGCTACTAAGTGACCATCTCAATAAGGAGCAATTTTAGCAATTGTACTTTATCCTTTTTAAAGTAATCAGTGCAAAAATAAGTTTTTAATCCAAATTCCTTTATTATAAGGGATGGTTTATAAAAGATCACCCACTGTGACAGATAGGATAGATGCAAGGGAAATCTAAATGATATCAAAATGAAAGAAATCAAGAAAATTTATTTTTAATGACCTCAAATTCAGAAAACGAAGCAAAGCTCCAAGTAGAAAACAAAGAATTAAGAGCCAATAATACTACTGATATAATTTGTAGTTACTAAGTCATTCCTAACTCTTTGTCTTTGCTTATCTTGTTTCCCTACCCTATACTATTTTTAAAAGGCCTATCAGAAAGAGCTGGTCACATAAATGATTTTTCTACTGTTCAAGTGATATGGAAACAAGGTCTCACAATGTGTTCTATTAAATTCCATACTTCAGTTAAAATTCATCCTTTAAGTAGTGCTATAGTATCCAAAAGTCCCTCAAAGATATAGTCAAATTCCATTTTATTCAATTCTACTAGTATTTATTAAGCACCTAAGAAACCATATCTACTTTATACATAATAATACATATGCCATTTCACTCAAAATAAGAAGAAAATGAGTGTTTTATAGCACCTAGTATGTGCTATGCATTGTGTTAGGTGCTTTGCAAATATTGTTTCATTTGATCCTCACAAAAACCTTGAAAGGAAGTACCCTTATTTTCCCCATTTTACTATTTCAAGAAACTAAGGCAACTAGAGGCTAAGTGAATTGTCCAGGGTCACAAAATGTCTTAAAATAAGCAAATTTAGTCACAAGATTGAAAAAGAATTTGAAGTTTCTACGTCCTAGCCTCATGGTTCCACCAATCAGATGATCTATGATGACCAAATGTTATTTGTCTTGATAATCACATTTTCACATTTCTCTAAGCTCATGGGAAGACTACAACTATAAAATGGGAATAATAACAACTAGTATTTGTCCAGAGAGTTCTTGTGGGGTACAAATGAGATGTGTGCATGTGTGTTCTGCACTTTGGAAAATTTAAGCATTTTATATGTGTAAATTACAGTTGTTATTATTATAATTTTACAAATGTGCCTCCAACTAACGTGATTTTATGTCATTAAGGTAGTTTAGGCAAATACTGCCATAATATCTCTAACTCTATTATTCTAATATGAGCCCAGGTGCATTCAGTTGTACTCTCTCCTACCTCAACTAGAGCTCCCACCTGATTCTCCTCCATGCTTTACCAGCTTACTTCATCTATTCCTAATAATGTCTAAGCCTAGCTTGATGAGTCTGTTTTCCCACTTTGTTCCTCCCTTCCTGTCCCAGCTGTTCTAGACCAGAATAGCTCCCATTCTTTCCACTTCTGCCCCCAGGTAGTCTCTCTACTTATATGATTTCATTGCCCCCCAAACTCTGCTGGGAAATCTCAGGAGAACTGATTCAGAGTGATATGAGCAAAACAAGGGGAACAATTTATCCTACACTATCAATATTGTAAAAATGAAAATTCCAAAAAGCCCAAGAATTTAGATTAATGAAATAATCAACCATGATCCTAGAGGACTACTGAAGAAGGCTGTCTGTCTCACAACAGAGAAGTAAATGGAATGATGAGTTAAAATGGATTTTTTGACATGGCCAACGTGATGATTTGGTAATTTGTTTTGAATGTTAAGATTTATACAATATAAGGATTTGTTTCTTCTTCTTCTTCCTTTGCTTCTTTCTTTTTTCTTTCTGTTCCTTTTTTTCTTTCTCTGAGTGGCAGATGGGAGAAAGAAAAATAAATACTTGATCATCAGAAATTCTTTTCTATTTTTAAAAAATGCAGTAGCAAAAATTCACTACTTCACTTACAATTTTGTGTTGGGTAACTCCAAAAAAACAAGTATAGAGAGGAAAATTTATTTTTCAATAATAAATATTCTGGAAGCAGTTTTAGTTTCTCTTCATGCATATATGGAACATATTTCAATATTCCATAAATATGCATTCTATTTTTAAAAAAAGGAAATGGAGTAAACTATTTTTTCTGGCAATTTGTCTACTTAATATCATTTAAATAGTAAAGGCTGATTATTTTACACATTACAGTTATTTATGTAATATTAGGGAAACTTTATTGACATTTGGCAGGGATCATCATTATAAAGAAATGCTCTTGTTTTGTCTTTTAGATTAGGAAAAGAACAGTACATTTGTCATCTAGATGCTTTATATCCTGAATCAAAATAGGTTTGTACATTTATTGGTTATTAAAATTCAATTAAATGAGAAATATGGGACAAGCGCACATTTCCTCAGATGACCATGCACTGTATTGATCTTGTTCCACTTAAGTCTTTTCAAACATATGTACAACTATCTTTCTATTTAATTAACTTGTCCCATTGTTTAGGTCCTCATTATGTTCACACATTTAAACCTGGTTGAACAGTATGAAATGACTTAAATAGTTGACAGTCAAACAATTTATCTATTCAGTCAAACGCTATGACAGTAAAAGCAATCTGCATTTTTTTTAATTTTTAAAATTTTTTAATTTTTTAAAATTAGGTATAATTATTTGATAAGCAATTCTAATCACTCAAATTGGTATGTGTGTATGTGTGTGTGTGTGCGCGTGCACGCATAATCTATAAGGACTTCCTTTCTTTTTCTGACCTCAATGAGTTTTGTTGCAATTTTCATTAAAATTTATAAATTCAGAGGGCAGCTAGATGGTGCAGTGGATAAAGCACTGGCTCTGGATTCAAGACAACCTGAGTTCAAATACAGCCACAGACACGTGACACTTTAGCTCTGTTACCCTAGGCAAGTCACTTAACCCTCACTGCCCCCCTAAATAGACAAAATTGAAAGTGACTTTAAAGATCATCTATTGTAATCCTCTCTTTTTCCAAAGGAGAAAACTGAGGTCAGAGAAACTAAATGACAGTAAGGCAGTGAAAAGAGTATCTATGCCAGCTAGAACTAGAACCTAGGTTCTCTGACTCCAAATTCAGTGTCCATTTGACAGCTGCAATAACAAAGCACTATTTACATATAAGGATGTGTGCAATATATGACCCCACCATTAATCTTGTTTGGATCCCTTTAGTGTTCCAGAGACCCATTAAAGCCTCCTCCAAATAATATTTTTAGCTAAATAAAAGAAAATCTAAATATCATAGTTTAATAAAACTAAAGATGCATTTTCTCTCATCCAAGTTTATGGTCCTCCTGAAATAGTTGGGGGTGCCAGGTTAAGAACCCCTCCATTAAAATGTAATCAAAGATAAGCTACCTACTCTACTGACACTTTCATGAGAGCTCGAGATAAGGGGTCTCAGAGATCAAATCTTTCCATGAAGATTTTTTGGAACTTTATGGCCAAGAATATGAAGGCACTGATGGATTGTGATTTGTACTGTAAGAGGGTATGCCCACATCATCTAGGGTACTGATCTATCAAACTATCCAATGGTACATATGCAAGCATAGATATATGATTCCCAAAAATGAAGGTCAGTATTTTCACAACTTTTTAGCACTATTTGATGTGACATTAGGGCATCTTTCATTACTCTAGCCAAGAGAAAAAAAAAAGATTTATATTTTAACTATATTAGTCTCTCTTGTGTACTCCCTCTGGCCCTACCAAGAAAAAGCAATAAAAGAAGGTTTTAAAAGTTAAATTTTCTTTTTTTATTTTTATAGTGTCACCCTCAAAAAATCAAATTTAAATACACAATAGTAACATATTTTGCCTTAGATTACAATCACATTTCAAATAAAATAATGTGGCTCAGCCCCAAGGCCATAGTTAGGGAGGATTCTGTTGACTGTAATGTTGAAATGGGAAGCAGAGAAAGATCCATGTAGGATGACACCCTTCAGATTGCAATAGCAGAATCACAACACAGCTGCTCTTTTGATATTTTTGAACATGCTCCCTATAATTATTTATTTATGCTTTCTTCTACAATATTCCATTATGATCACAATTTTATGATAGTATTAGCCATTTCTGCCCCCATCAAGGATGTCTGTGCAAAATGATTTTTATTAGTATTCCTTAGCCCTAGATAATGTGTGCTGTGAATAAACTCTATACAACCCAAGATCATAGGCATAGTTTGTTTCTTAAAGAGCAAGATATATTTGGCACCAAATCTGTTAATTTTAAAATAGTCACTTTTCAATCTTTGTCTCTTTTGCAAAATTTATGCCATGCCAGGATCAAATGAGATGACACATTTCACTGGTTCCAAC
Organism: Dromiciops gliroides; assembly: GCF_019393635.1. Classification (NCBI taxonomy): domain Eukaryota; kingdom Metazoa; phylum Chordata; class Mammalia; order Microbiotheria; family Microbiotheriidae; genus Dromiciops; species Dromiciops gliroides. The sequence goes on along the minus strand of NC_057863.1, from coordinate 76,743,067 downwards.
TTGTATTAGGATGATGACATCTTTAAAAGAGGCAAATCCCTGGGAAAATCCAATGCCAAAGGTTGTTCAAAGACATGTTATTGTCAAAATGAGACATTAGAAAGTGTCACTATAGTACTATTTTTTTAAACTTACAGACTCCTGTTATATGCTATTTAAGCATATAAGCTATACAGCAGAGAAAAATGTACGTAACTAGGATTGTGTAAGTGAGGGGAAATATTCTCCTGCAGACTGGCAGTCTCTCACAGCACTGTTCTCTTAATGGCCTTATCTTGTAGGACATCCAAATAATGAGGTTGCAGAGTTTCTAGCAATTCTAATACATGACAAATATAAGCTGTGATACATCAAAAATGATATTTAATATATTTCATAGCTATTTCTATAAATATACAACTTATCAAAAACAAATAAGCAGAATAACCTTTACTGATATTAAGCTACTGTTTTTGTTGTTGTTGTTGTTGTTTTTGTGGGGCAATGAGGGTTAAGTGACTTGCCCAGGGTCACACAGCTAGTAAGCGTGAAGTGTCTGAGGCCGGATTTGAACTCAGGTCCTCCTGAATCCAGGGCCGGTGCTCTATCCACTGTCCTTGTGAGCCTTTATTCATGCTGCTGTTTGTTCCCAGAAAGACCTACCAAATCTCAACTTGCATCTACCAAAAGCCAACTCATCCATCAATAGCTGTCCCTAATGCCATGTGTTTGAAATATTCCTGGAATATTGCTAAGATACTATTTTATATTGTGACTATGCAACCATGCAAGTGATTGTCTTTATGTGATTATGCGTGCATCTTATTTTTCCCATTATATTCAAACTTTCTGGAAGGGAGAGACCATGTCTAAATCCTATTTATCCCCCACAGCACTGAATACAGAATTTGTTCAGAGTATAAAGGGTTAATAAGCATTCATTATCATTATTTGTTGATTGAAAAAAAATTAAGAATACGGTTATCCTTTAACCCACCTAATTTAAAATAAATAACCCCTTACATATATAAATTTATTAAATGTTAATTGCCACAAACAGAGATGTGGGGAAATATTACCTTTTTAAAATCTTTAAATTCTCGAATAGAAAGAGTAATGATATGTCGTTTCCATCTCTGTTACTATAACTGCTACAACATAAAAATTAGACTTTGAGGAGTGAAAAGAGCATTCCAATCTTAGAAAGTACTAAGAGCTACATATCAAATTATCTGCATATTGCAAGATAATCTTTGATGTATAGTAAGTCTATTATGTGCACACTTTTCCATTATAAGAATTAGTTATAATTTAATTCAGTGCATTGGGCTGTAAGGCTTTGTGAGGTTAACAAAAGATTCATTTTCTGATAATAAAGTCTACATAACTGAGACAGAAAAAAAAGTTTCCATAGAAATAGCTCTTTTCTCTGGAAGAACTCTTGAACATTACTCCTTTAGTTATTTATCCTATTTATGCCCTAGGTTTAGCCATTGAGAATCAGAACATTGTAATGAGTATTATTCCATGTGCTAGAAAGATCTTACAGAACTCAAAATACAATTATAATGAACATTCAAAGGCAGAGTTTTTATTGGGGATTCATTTAAATGCCACTAAAATATTTTTCTTTAAGGAATTATCTCCTTTCTGAACATTGAGTCAGCCACACTTAATAGACACGCAAAGAGCACAAGCATATATAAAAGGCCCCACTCCTTGAGACAGTCATGCAGAATATAAAAATAAGGCAAAATAAATATGATAAAAAATTTATGGATCTTCAATTAATTTTATTTCCTTTCCCCCTTCTTGAATTCATAGGGTAATGTATGTAAGTCTAGCCTCCAAAGAGAGTGAGGTTTTATGTTCTGCAGATTATTCTCCTCCCAAACACCAACACCTACTTTGTAATTGGTCTACCATTAATATATGAGTCTTCCAAAGAAGCTATGCTTTTTTTTTTATATACTACATTTTGGGGGGAAGGGCTGGCATGGGGCAATAAGGCTCAAGTGACTTGCCCAGGGTCACACAGCTAGTAAGTGTCAAGTGTCTGAGACCAGATTTGAACTCAGGTCCTCCTGAACCCAGGGCTGGTACTTTATCCACTAGGCCACCTAGCTGCCCCCCAAAGTAGCTACACTTTAACAGTAATAAAAGCTAAATTTGATTAATAGGATTTATTTTGGAACACAGTTACAAAATAGTCACAAAAATAGTCATGAGGCACCAGGAAGCCCTTTATAGACAAGGAGTGTACAGGCTCAAAATCTCTACTTCTGGGGCAGCTAGGTGCCACAGTGGATAGAGCACCGGCCCTGGATTCAGGAGGACCTGAGTTCAAATCTGCCCTTAGACACTTAACACTTACTAGCTGTGTGACCTTGGGCAAGTCACTTAACCCCAATTGCCTTACCAAAAGAAAAAAAAATCTCTACTTCCATAGCCAGTTATCCCCTCTAAAAAGAACTGCCTTGTGCTTTTGTAGATTCTAGAAGATGATAAATCACCTAGAAAGTTTGGGAACTTAGATCCATGAGAAGAAAAAGGCTATGCCAATGTGAATGTCTTCAATGTGATATTTTTCAGTAATATCTTAAGACTAGACATCTTTATTAATGATCCCAATTTTCTTTTTAAAGATATACAGATACCATTTTGAATGAATGAATGAATGACTGGGCGATTGAGTGAGTAAGAATGTTTAGGTGCTTACTATGTTCCAGGTACAGGCCTAAGTTCTAGAGATACAAATATAGAAGTGTTAAGAATTAAACTGTTAAAGTGTTAAAATGTCATGGCCTTCAAGGAGATTATATAATAATAGGGAGAAGGTTCAATAGGGAAGGGAGTATTTATCAAGTTAGTCACAGGAATGTTAAGGTGATATGATCTTACTAAGAATAATTATGAATGTATTGATTTAGCTAGTGAGCTAGAGCAAGAGGTAGAATTGAAGGTGGGAGGTCATATGCAAATAGTGGCTACAGGGCAGACAGCAAGATGGTTCAGTTGGAAAGTTGGATAGAATGTTTGATACAGTCTGGTTTGGTGGTCTGGGGCCAGCTAGATATAGTAGGCTAGCTGAATTGGTGGACATTAATCCAGAATAAGATATATATTATGCCATATCATTTCTATTTCTTTTTTGGAAACAGAGGAGGATTTGTCTTGATACCCCATACTATGTAAGTTACCCAAGACTCTTTCTACTAAGTACTTGGTAGTAACTTTATCATACTCTTTTATTTGAAAGTAGAATTTATTTTAAATTTTCCTCCTTGTTGACTGTGATTTTCAGGTCTTGTTTCAAGTCTTTATATACCCTTAGTCTCTGAATTATTTGAAAAATACAATTGGCTAAACGGTGAAAACGGACAAGAGGATACCAGAGACAAAAATAAAGGGGAGGGAGAGGGAAGGAGAAGATAAAGATGCAATGCAAGACTGTAATGTTAAGTCTTTTCATATCTTTCATAGTCTTACCATGGAAGGAGGCCACGCCATTTAGAGGAGGATTCATACTGGGATGCCTAGCAGGCCTCTCAGGAACCATATACAGTACCAGCTGGCAGCGTGGCTTTATTTATATTCCCAGCTAGTCCACCTGCTATCTGAAAATTTTGCACAGTTATACTGTAGACTGATCGATAGTGTGATTTGCTATCAGTGGGGAGTAGGGGACACCCTCTGACTCTTCCTATTTTTAAACAACTAAAGTTGTTTTGTATTTCCTAAACCATATTGATCTATGAGGCTAATGATAGTTTTTATTAAAGCTCCCTTTTATAAACTCTGTTGCAGAGGAAGCCTTGGAAAATGGCAATTAGCAGCACTCAAAATGTTTGAAAACTTTTTTGTGGCATAACTGTACTGACAATTCCTGCTATGTGCAAAATAAAGCAAGAGACACATATTTTCCCTTCCTGGATTTGTAGAGATGGACTGATGCAGTGGCAATGAAGATGGCTTGTCTTCATGCCTCCCGGGTGCTGTAACTCCTATACAAATCATTTACCATCCTGTCCATTATGGGAATGATGTGGAAAGGCTTGATTGGCAATGCCCCCGCTTTTCCATTTCACTGGGAATTAAAAGAGAGGCTGCCATAGATAGGCCTGTGCAATGCCATCTGCTTCTCTACTTGAGGAAATACCCATTAAAATGGTGTTGAGATGTTGGGTACTTAATTAGGGATGGGCTATAAGTTTCTTCAGTCTTCTGTAGTCTGACACCTGCTGGGCCACATAAACAATATAATTGGGGAAAGGGAAACTACATAGGAAATACTAAAAGATAATTACTAATATTCAGTTGGACATGAGAAAAAGAGGATGCAATATTTTACATGATTCTAAACACAATCTAGCAAACACTTTCCATTTATGTAAATTGGATAAGAACTTTATAGAGTCCATGTTTTGGAATTGTCATAGCTCACAATGAGGAACTCATCCTAACTGAAAAGATAGATTTCTGTATATATGCATTACTCAAAGTCTTTGGACTTGAGTTTTTAAGATGGAATATTAGAAATGCTGCCAATAAAAGATACTTTACTTTTCATTCAATTGCAATTTACCAATCTAAAGGGGTGTGTATTATTATACTAAAGACACACCATTACGATTATAGCTCAATGGGCCACTAATGTTTATGGCAGACTTTCAAGTCTGTTGAATGTGTAGTTTAGCCAACTACTGGAAATACTATTTTCCCTCCAGTTCTGGATCCTAACTCTTGTTTCTACTATGGTGCAAATGTAATCCACATTTCAATAAAAGAGTGCAGCTGGGAATTAACAGGCCAATAAAAGGGGCTTTAAAGGTGCATTAAACTAGAGTTCAAGATGTCTGCTGCATTTGTAGCATAAATGCTAATAAAATATAAGTCTGTTATTAAGTTTTTATGGCCTAACCAAGTGATAAAGCCTAAAAATGTTTAAATATCTTTTGACATATGTCCATAAGATGAAAAGAAAAGAAAAAAGGATAGGTAAAGAATGGAGGTTAAGGTGAGAGTAAGAATCTTTGTCTTGGGTATCTTTATAAAAAAAAAAAAACTTTCATTTTTTTTCTCACCCAAGGCATCTTGGGATTGATCTGTCTTGATCAGAAAGGGCAAGAAAATGCTTTTATCCTTTAAATGACTGGAACATTATGCTAGGAGATTTTGCTCGAGGGGCAACACTGTAAAGTGTGCTATTGTTTACGTGACAATAAAGCATTTATGTCAAATAACTGCTGACAATAAAGCCACACTTGTTCATTAGGATCATACAAGTTGCTAGCTGTTACTTAATAATACACCAACCTATTTGGTATACTCATTGTTCAAGGCATAATTGCACAGATCTAATTGTTACATGTGTCTGGGAAATTAAAATGATGGTCCTTGGAGAGACAGTAAGGATTATTTTGAAATGAATTTCATTATTAAAGAAAAATACAAAAATGTTTTCCTTTTATTGGCATTTAAATGTTTTAAGGACTGGCGATTCAAGATGTGAGAGAACAATGGTGATTCTCAAAATAGGATGGAAATATGAAACCATATGGAAAAGAAAATGAGACCTATCAGAATCCTATGATTTTACAAAATGACAATTGTGTTGCTACCTACCAAGTTTAGATCAGTTTGCCAAGTAACAACATTGCATCAAGAATGTGATAGATAAAAAGGCAGGAAAATCAGCTCACTACAGAGAAAAAAAGTATCTTTACAGATATTTCATTTGCATCATAGTTCTAATGCAGCTGAAAATATCAGATAGTTTATAACAAAGTATGAATAAATGTGATATTGATGCTAACAGATTTGGCTTTAGTGTATGGGTGACTACACGCTACACCTGTCCAGATAATATTTACTCCTAACCTATTCTAATGGCATTCTATTCTTTAGTTCAGAATACCACACAAACTAAGATTTGAAGGTTTTCTAAATAAGGGCCGTTAGTTAATTCCAATTGAATGAAAAGTAAAGTATCTTTTATTGACAGCATTTCTAATATTCTATCGTAAAATCTCAAGTCCAAAGACTTTGAGAAATGCATACATACAGAAATCTATCTTTTCAATTAGGATGAGTTCCTCATTGGGAGCTAAGACAATTCCAAAACATGTACAATATAAAGTTCTTATCTAATGTTGCTTTGGGCAGTATGGATACCTACTAAAGGCCTCACTAGCCAAGTAAAATACAAAAATGAAGAAAGAATCAAGGATGTTTTAGCATCTTTTGGAGCCCACTTAGGTCAGAGAATTATAAACAGTTTACGATATTACATTTTTGATCATCCAAAATCTATTTCTGCAACCAATCTAAGACTTTTAGTATGATTAAAATATTCATCAGTGACTACATTTTATTCTAAATTAATGAAACAAACTCTCCAACTTGAGGAGCAGAATTTTAATTCCCCTAAAATGTCTAAATCAACTTACACCCTCTACTTTAAAAAAATAAATAATTTTAGTGACTATCCAACATAAATTATTCAAGGTTGTTTTTTTTTTTACTCTTAAAAATATCTCCAAGCTAACGTTTTTTATTGTCAGAATGATATTGTTCAAGCAAAATAAAGAGAAGGTGCATAAATATGACCTTCAAACAATTTTTCCCAAGGCTTCCTGGTTATGAGCCTTAAAAAATTAATTTCTATTTGACGTCCTTACATATATAGCAGCCATAGTTTCAGAAGTGTCTTAACCCCCACATTGTAAGTGACCAAGGAAATTTCAACCAAAACAAAGGCACCCTTTGATAGTCATAACATCCCCCTCATCCACAGGGGGCTTTCCTTTCCTCCACCCTTACTAAGTGTGTGAGGGGGGTGGTTGAGGGGGAATTTACTTTTATTGTGAAGCAGCCAAGCATGGATGCCCAGAGCCAATGATAATAAAAATGTTTGTTTTTTTATGACTGGTCAATGTCAAAGGATACTGACATGAACAACACAATTCAAAATGTGCTTGAGAAATTCAAACTTTGCCTCATATTTTGAATTTTGGGGTGAAGGACAGATCTTTTAAATTAAATAGATAAAACGAGTTGCTTTTGACACCTTTCTATAAATATATATATATGTGTGTGTGTGTGTGTGTGTGTATATATATATATATATATATATATACACATACATACATATATATATTTTTTTCCTAATATGTATTAGGCCTTTCTGGATACATGTCGTATACCTAAGTGAATCACAAATTGGTGAGGGGAGAGATTAAAAGTATCATATTTAATATTGTTATATGAGAGGTATAGTAGATAGAAACCTGGTCTTAAAGTCAGAAAATCTAAATACAAGTTTTTCCTCTAATCCATCTGACTGCGTGACTGTGGGAAAGTCTTATTTAACTTCCTGGTGTTCCAGACCAATGATGTCAGACTAAAACAACAATGGATATCTGCTGGCAGCATATAGACTTAGAAAACCACAAACTAAAAATATCTATGCTATATTGTTATTGTCATTGTTGTCATTGGTGTTTCCCAAACATTTCCCAATTACATTTTTTTTTTAAGTGAGGCAATTGGGGTTAAGTGACTTGCCCAGGGTCACACAGCTAGTGAGTGTCAAGTGTCTGAGGCCGGATTTGAACCCAGGTACTCCTGACTCCAGGGCCAGTGCTCTATCCACTGCGCCATCTAGCTGCCCCCGCCATCTAGCTGCCCCTCCCAATTACATTTTAATCTGGTTCAGTTTGAATTTTGGCTTGACAATTCTATCACTTTACATTTCAGAGATGTTTGCCTAAACTACTAGAGGAAGATTATGCCCCCAGGATTTCCTTATATCAATGAAATTAGAGGCCCTGTCCCTATCCCTAGTTTTCTAATCAATTAGCAGTACTTGGCACAATTTGTGTTTGATAAACATTACTGACTGGATTCAAACTACTTAAATATGTCAAATGATTCCTTAGAGAAATTTATTAAGGCCTTCATAGTTGCAAGCATCTACATTACTGGAATTTAATATTTTTGAGCCTGATTTTCCAAAGAAGCCAACTCACTTCGATGAATAGAGGGAATTCTTTGAAAGTTCATTCAAGATGGGAAGTCATTTTGCCTATTATACATAGCTAGCTCTGTTGGTGACTTTATTCCAATGTAAGCACCTTGAAGAAAGGGTCAGGGTCTTCTCCAAATGCAGCATCTAGACAATTTTCTGCACACACTAAATATTTAAAGAATTCTTAGAAAATGCTTTCAATCGCCAATCTAAGCTTGTGCCTTACCCCTTTTCTAAAGGTGGTATCTACTGCTTCCTTCACAGAACTGTGATTTATGCTTATTCAGTCACATTGTTTTATTCACTGATTTTTGGCTTAAAGTCTTGCCACCATCCTCTTATCTCCCACCCCTTAAAAGCCAGTGAGAAAACTTTATCTCTGGGAAGCTCCAAAGTCACAGCCAAGTACTTCATTGCTGAAATAGGGTAAAAGCAGAAACTCGAAGGAGGAACACTTTCCAGAAAATTTCAATATTGCAGAAATGAATGACTCTTGGTTCAAGTTTTCAGCTACTTTCAGAGTAACACTAGTACTGTTTTAATTTGTGAATTCAGTGGGTTGGAGGACAGTGACGATGAGAATATAATAGCACCGATACAAACATTACATGAATTGTTCCTTAGCTAGTAAGGCAAAATTCCATGTTCCAACTATAGCTGTTTCTGCAAATTGATGTCAGGAAGGGTAGAAAGAGTAGTATGACTATATCAGTATAAAATCATAAACTATATCAGAACCACACATACCCTACAGATGGGTCAAAAATCCTATCTTTATAGACAAGAAAGAACTTTTTCCTCCACCTTAGAAAGAATATCCAACAAAAGAAAAAAAAGAAAAGAAAAGAAAAACTAAGTGACGATCCACAATGCTAGAGCTTAATAGAGATCTTTGTAAAATGACTTTATAAAACTGGCCTATATGGACAGTTAAGCAGAGGTTAAGGACAACAAATGTGGCCCATCAGACAGTATTCTTTTTTAAAACTAGAATGGAAATATTTTTTTAAAGTATCTGCATATATAACATGTAAAAATAAAACTATACTGAAAATATAAAATACTAAATAAAATGCAAAATGAATAAATGTCAATTGAAATTGACATGAACAGTACAAGTCAGAGATCTCATCATATGCTTGAGAAACTCATTTTCATGCACTGAGGTTGAAGAAGAGCAGAAGATCCTTTAAATTAAACAGATGAAACACATTGTCTTTGGTACCTTTCTGGATATATACTTTTCTAATTTGTATTATGTCTCTCTGTGTACATGTCTTATGTAATCAACTGGATGATAAATTGGCAAGGGAAGTGACTGCCATTTTCCCTTGGGGGGAAAAATCTTGCAGTAAAAAGAAAGCATTAGCAATCATAGTATACCCATTATTGGGATTAGTAATTAGATATCAGAGTGTATCCCTGAAGATTTGTCTCTGCAAGTGTTCCTGGGTTTTTTTTTCCTTTGCCCACTTTACCCTTAATTTGCTGATTATATTTCCTGGTTTCTATATGCATATTGGCATGCAGAGTTAACTATGTCAAATTACCTTTAAAAACACATAAAAAGCAGTGAAGCATGCTGTTTTTCTCTTTATCCTACATGAAATATATTTGACTATTTTAAAACAGCATGAAGTTCTTGTTTATTATATCCATGACTCTTAACAAAACTAAGGAAAAGTACAGGTTAGTGAATGTTGGGCTAAGCATACATGAGGAGCTATGCCGAGTTCCTTACCAGTCACCACAGAAGGACAATGAGAGAAAGACAGGGAGCAGGCTCCTCCCAGAAGCCTCAGTTTCATTTAACCCAGGGAACTTACCTAGAAAAACAGAGAAAGAAATTCTATATAGTAGCGGCCATTTATATGTCACTTCAAGTTTTACAAAGTGCTCACCTCAGAACAACTCTCTGAGGCATATAGTACCAGCAATATCATTCCACTTTACTTATGAAGCAGTTGAAATTCTGAGATTTGATGACTTCTAAGAGTCACACAGTTAGAAGTGATAGGCAAATCAGTCTCGGACCTAATCCAAGGGAATTAGTTATTGAAGAAGCAAAGGTCTCATCGCCAGGTGATAATCCCTATGGTAGTATAGAGTCCAACGCAAGTACAAGAGTGAGGTTTTTCAGATTCATGGAGATATAAGATTTAACTAGGGGACCACATAAGGTGCCATTGTCAGTACCAATTAACATTCACTTATTGTATGCTGAGGATTTTCTATAAAAGATATTCTACTGAGTATATATACCAAGAAAAACCAAGATAGAAAGAAAAGTTCTAAATATAACAAGTATTCATAATAACATCTTTTGTAGTTGCCAAAAAAAATTGATAATGAAATAAGTGCCCATCAACTGAGGGATATCTGATAAAATGATGTTATAGAAATATGATAGCATATTATTATCCTATAGGAAATCACAAATGTGATGAGTTCAGAGAAACATAAGAAAATCAGTATCAACTAATAAGAAGCAAAGAAAGCAGGAGGAAAATAATGAAGAGAATAACTTGTCTTCGATAATAAAGAATAAGTCAGGGAATAAATTATGAAAAAAATTCTTTCCTTTTTCTAGAGGTGAGGGCCAATGGGTGTGAAATATTACATTTACTGCCAAATGGTATGTTTTTTTTTCTTTTTTTGCTGTTTTATCTGTCATTGTAAGGCAGGGTTCTGGGGGTTTGGAATATTTCAGGAAGTAAATTTGGTGCATTTTCTTTAATATTTTAGAAAAGTGTAAAAAAATATAAGACTCTCCTATAGCTGATCCAACTTGGATTTTTTCCCAAATACTCTTCAAAATCTCTTCCTCCATTCCAAAAATAATGAATAATTAAATACTTTCACATAGAATTTTCTTGGCTAAAAAGGCAATATTATCTGGTATGTTGGCATTATTGTGATAGATTCCATATGAATATTTAAATTTTAAAAGTAGCTTCAGAATATAAAGCTTCACGAATTTTCATATCTGTCCCTTTCTTTTTTCCACTTCCATTGTCACCACCCTATTTCAGGTCCTTATTACCTTTGGAGCAGACTACTGCAATCACTTCTTTTTCCCCTGACACTAGTCTCTTCCCCTTCAATTCATCCTGTATATGTTATCAGATTAACTTTTTAAAACACAATTTTGGATCACATCAGTCCTCTGATCACATATCCCTTATGGTTTCCCATTCACTAATAAGTAAGTTCATACCTCTTTATCTCAGGATTTGTTTTCCATACTGAGGGGGCAATATATATACTACTCACCCTATACTCCAGCAAAACTGGGTTATCTATTATTCCCTAAACATACCCGTGCTTTCCCAGCTCCATGTTTTTATTCATGACATCCCTTATGCCTTTTCTACCAATCACTATGTATTGAAATCCTATCTTTCCAGACCCAAATCAAATACCAGATACCAAATCTTCATGAAGCTTTCCTTGATTCTCAGAAATGGAAAAAAAAATTCTCCCTACTCTATGCTCATGGGGTACTCTGTGACCCTTCATGGGCACTGAGTACCTTCTGCCTTATAATTACCAATATTTATTCTAAACTAACTGAGACATTCAACTATATTTTTTGGTCTAAAACTGTTATTTCATTTGTATAGTGAGCTCTTCCTTGATAATTCCCTTCCATGATGCAAATCTGTAATTCATATGCATAATTTAGTTTTAGAAAGTTTCCTAGGGCACTAAGAGTATAGTGACTTGCCCAAGTTCATACAGCTAGACTGTCATTTGTACCCCAAACATTCTTACTACAAGGCTGGCTCTATATCTGTGATATTATTGTGCTTCTCTCTATGCCACATGCATTAATCAAACTAAATGTCTATTATATATCTATTACTGTTCATGCAAAAGTCCACTTTTGGGGGGGGGGCAATGAGGGTTAAGTGACTTGCCCAGGGTCACACAGCTAGTGTCAAGTGTCTGAGGCTGGATTTGACTTCAGGTACTACTGAGGCCAAGGCCAGTGCTTTATCCACTGCGCCACCTAGCTGCCCCCCAAAAGTCCACTTTTAAGAGAAGACAACTGGGTAGAAATTCCTGGAGGCTTCAAGGACATGTTTCAATTCAAGAATAGTATTATACATTTATATAATGTTTTATAGGTTTGTGACATCTCATTTTGTCTTTACAACTATGAAAGGTAGATAGGGCAGAATGGTCTATTATACAAATGGAGAAACCAAGATTAAGAGAGTTTAAGCTGTGCTCACTTCGGCAGCACATATACTAAAATTGGACCGATACAGAGAAGATTAGCATGGTCCTTACGCAAGGATGACACGCAAATTCGTGAAGCGTTCCACATTTTTTCCCCATTGCCCCGCAAAAAAAAAAAAAAAGAGAGAGAGAGAGTTTAAGTTTCTAGTTTCTTAGGTAATTATCAGTGAATTTAGGATTAGAACTCAATCCAAAATATTTTTAATTATATCATAGTGCTCCCTCTATTAATACACTTAGTTTTTAACTAACAAAAGCCATTCATATCTTTCTAGTACACCCTCTCTTATTTAAGATGATAGATATAAAAAGCCTTCCTTTATTAGGGGCTTTCAAGAAAACGCCATATACTCAGGCACAGATATATCATAAGGTATATTGTAGAATGGGTTAGTAGATACGTAGATAACCTTTGACATACTTCCCAATTCTATGATCCTCTGATGTTCCCTACTTTTAAGTCACTTGTGAAGGACATTTTCATTCATCCACATGTCACCTACTAACCTATAGATAGCAGCTCTTCATTAAATGAAGGAAGGAAGTATGGGAGAGAAGGAGGGAGGGACGGAGAAGAAAGAAGGAAGAAGGAAGGAAGAAAAGAAGGAATAAAGGAAGGCAGGATCTTAATATAAAATCAATATAACATATAAATATGACTTAATATGAAATAAACAAAAGTTGGTTATTATATGATTTGTCTCCTATTAATAATATCAGACAAATGTAACATCATTATTGATTTCAATGAAAACTTGTTGATGATATCAATTATCAAAGGGAAGTGGAACTTGGTGTTTACTCCAATGAGTTTAAGACTGAAACATGCTAATATTCTGATACTGATATACCAAAATAAACAAAAACAAATACACAATAAAACCATCTAAAATTATTATATAGAAAAGTAAAGTAAGTATGTAAGAAAAGGTTGCCTTCAATAGGCACTGAAAGGTAGGACCACAAACCAAGGCCTTCATGATCTCTGTCTAGAATGTAATTGCAAAATGCAAGGAAACCAGAATTATATTTACATAGGCCAAACAACTGGCCTGTTGGTTTGATTTTTTATTCAAATTGGAGTCTTTCATAGAAACAACCAGTTCTTGCATTTTCTACTTAATAACCAGTTGTGGTGCATTTATATCATACTGGAAAGTAAAGACATACTGCTCTGGCCAGAACACAGTAGAACAAGCCAGATTAGTGATTGTGGCTTTGTTTTCTTTGTTTTTGTCACATATACATAACAAAGGCAGGCATTTTGGCCAGAGGCATAGAAGATAATGGTCTTCCCTACTTCATTTAATATTCCTTGTTCAAATTAATTTGTTCACCTTCTAAATCAGTACATTTTCTTTTTTTTCTTTTTTCTTTACTTATTTAGAATATTATTTTCCCAAATTACATGTAAAAACAAATTCTGACATTAATTTTTAAAACTTTATGTTCCAACTTCTCTTCCTCTCTCTCTCCCCAACCCCTCCCCAAGAACTCAAGCAATTCTATATAAGTTATGCATGAGTAGTCATGCAAAACTAAATCATTTCATTTTCAATGTTTGGTTCTTATGCCCGATATTTTCTTTCCCCCATACCCTCCTCTTAGATCCCCTAAGCTCCCCTCAATTCCCCACTAAAATCCCAGATTCCATAAGAAACCTTTTTTGATCCCTCATTACTTTATTTGCTATGCTTTTTTTTTAATTAAATGTTCATTGTTTTTAAATAGCATGTCCCTTGGGTTGTTGGTGAAATCAGATATGTCATTAGTGTCTCATGAACTAAGTTTCTGAATGGATGCTGACCTATTGAGCACTTCAAATCTGGGGTAGCTTTGGAGGAGCCATGAGTGAGGGACTGCCTCAAGTGCTAAGTGAAAGTAATAAAATATCAATATAATTTCTTATTAAAACATTGAATTTCAGAGTTTCAAGATACCTCACAAATGCTATCAAAACAAAAAGACTAGTAAATGAGGTTTCTATTCCTTGTGTGTGTATTTGTGTGTGTATGTTTGTGTTTTATATATATAAACAAAACTAAGACTAAAGCAAGGATGTTGTTCCTTATTTCACCCCTGTCATTTTTTCTGAACTTTTAAAGCCTTTTGAGGGGAAGAATGTAATATGTCCTCAGGACCATCAGTCCTAAACGCTATCGAAAGTTCACCCCACCAGTGTCAGCTTTTCTGTGAAGGAAAAGGAGTACTGAAAAAAAGGAGAGATTCCTTCATATTCCAGTACAAAATAAAATTAGTCTATGGGGCAGCTAGGTAGCACAGTGGATAAAGCACTGGCCCTGGATTCAGGAGTACCTGAGTTCAAATCCTGCCTCAGACATTTGACACTTACTAGCTGTGTGACCCTGGGCAAGTCACTTAACCCTCATTGCCCCACACACAAAAAAAAGGTAAAATTAGTCTCAGAAGTAAGCTCCCATATTCATATTCATGTTATGGATAATTTGTCCAAATAATTCTTCTTCTTAATTTAATAAGATATTTGCTTCTTTAGTTCTTATGTTAAATTAGAATATAAATACTAATTTCATAAAATTTTAACTTCAAATATTTTCCAAAGTTATAGTTTTATATTTTAAAAAAAACAAAAGTAATTCCTTACATTTTTGTCAATTAAGTGAAGCCATCAATTTCATTACTTGGAGCTAGTAAGGAAATCATACTAAGCTGGACAGTGTCCAACAAGTTGTTGAAGAGATATGTCTATGTCACATAAGGAATAGTAGCATAGAAAAGAGATTCTAGAAGCAAATGATCACTGACTTCATTTATTTGAAGGTTCAATAAGTACTCAATGAACAACCATTTATTAGACACTTTCTATTTGCCAGGCACTACATTTTGTAAAGTATACTAAGAAAGACAAAACATCATTCCTGACCTCAAGAAGTTCACGTTCTAATGGGGAAGACAACATGCAAACAGCCATGTCTATGTAGGATATGTATGGTGGAATTGTAAGATACTCTGAGAGGATTGGTTGGAAATGGCAAAGTCAGAGACATGCAAAGAGACAGGTTTAAGCTTGATGTTAGGGGGGAAAATTCCAAAAATGAGACTTAACAATAGATAATATAGGCTACTTTTGGAGAGACTGGGTTCCCTATTATTGGAAGCCTTCAAGTAGAGACAGGCAGACTACTTGTTCTATATTTTACTGAGTGTTCTTTTGGGGTTATAGGTTAGAACTGATGGCTGCAGAGTTCCCATTCAACTCTAACATTCTGTGAGTCTCTGAACACATTTTCCTATTTCATTTCAAAATGCAAGATCATTATCAAAGGAAGTTGACTTTCACATGACTATAATACAAAGGGAAATTATAAATTTCAATGAGGGAAGCAGCTAGGTGACACAGTGGATAAAGCACAAGACCCTGGATTCAGGAGTACCTTAGTTCAAATGCAGACTCAGACACTGGACACTTAGTAGCTGTGTGACCCCAGGCAAGTCACTTAACCCTCATTGCCCAGAAAAAAAAAAATTCAATGAGGGAGCTTAAGGATAAGAGTAGTTGAGAAGTGACAATTTTCTAACTCAATTCTACTAACAGAAAAGCTCTGTTTCAAATACTCATCTCACTTCAGATTTGTCAGATCCAGACACTGTACTCATCTGACACCTTGATCATTCTAAAACCTCCCATTATGGTAAAATGCAGAACTGACATTACCTATATCTCAAATTTGCCTACATAGTGGTTATACATGCATCCTCAGCCATAAACATCACTGAGGAATTCTACAAGAACTTTGAATCACCTAGAAAACTTTGATTATTCGTCTCACAATTTTATCATCCCAATATGCCACTGGTTTTTATTCTTCTTAAGTTGGCTCTTTACTATTTCAGTTTGTCAAATGACTTGACCAGAGTTTTCTGGCTGGCTTCCTCAGATTCAAGATGAAGGAAAAGTTGGTCACAAATGCAATTTGGCCAAACTTAAAAATGTTTTGTGTTTGTAATCTAATGTCCTAAGCAATGGATGCTAATGTCAACAAATAAGTCCCAGATTTCACTACCTTCATATTATTGCTCACGTCATTTTCTGAGTTCCTGGACACCCAGAGTACTTTGTCCTCTCTCCTTGATGGTTATTAGACTTATCCTTTAAGAACTGTAGAAGTTATTCCCTAAATGAATCCTTCACTTCTCACCCCACCTGAAAGATCTCTCTCATCTTGCAAAGTTCTACATTTGTTCTTTTAAAACCTCATCATATTTATTTTGTATTAGAAGTAGTTACACACTGCCTGACACATAATTGGTTGTATCCTTCTCAACTTCCCAGAATAACTATAAGCTCCATATAGATATGGATTGTATTTTATTTATTGCCATTGCTTTATCAGTCAAAGCACAATGTGTTTCACATTATAGGCATTCCACAAAAGTCTGCTGAATGTTAATTCAATGAATCTCCTTGAATGTGTTTGTTTCATATGTGAGACTTGAAAAATTTAACATTTTACTATTGTTCCTACAATCTAAAGAGCTTTAACCTAATTTTCATCTGTGATCAAACCCACATAATTTAAATAATCCTTACTCATGATCATAAAATTCAATTAACTTTCAGCTGCTAATCCACTGGGTATCATAAACTTACTTTCTCTTCAAACTGAAATTGGTTACAGCACAGTGATAATGAGGACAATCATGAATTCCATATTCCTGTGGATCACAACTAAGGTGTTCTTCCAGTACATAATTACAGCACTGAGGTGACTGGGTTCCTGAAGCAAATGCCAGTGGGGCATAAGATGGATCTGGCCCTAGCAAGTTAGGAACACTTAATTCAGTGTACCAGTGATGGGCCAATATGTGGTTCTTTGGTCAGAAGACCAGCCTAAATATGAAGAGGCTCACAATTTAAAAGGTGGTAATTAGGTAATAATTTTTCATTTTGTCCATAGCAACTAATGAAGACTAAAACTTAGACAAATGGGATCTGCACTAGTGGAAGGACAATCTGCATTAATGAAATCAGAAATCCTTGAGTAAGGGGAAATAGATAGCTTTGCTTTGTGGGGATATTCTGTATCCCTTACCCTATCCACAGTTACTATTGTGTAAAAGAAGTGAATGGGGACAACTTATGGATTTATGGAATACACTGTCATTGCTAGCATCTACCTCAAGGGCTAGGTTCTATTGATTATGACTTAGAGACTCAGTTATATTGTCACATTATGGATAGAATTGACTTTATAAATGAATACCACTAAACACATCTTTTTCTTTTAATCTACACATTGGAGGGCTTCTTCGCCAATGACCATTGCTTAGCTGACTGTCTTTGTTCATTGTATTGACAAGACCTCAACAAGGAGGATGACAAATGGTATGTATCTCATTCTTGGATATCTCAGATTGTATTTCTGAGAGAATATAAATTCCTTGAGGGTAGAGGCTCTCATTTTTGTCTTTGTTCTTCAGGTCCTAGTACAAGAACTCCATAAAGACTTGATAATTACCTATCTAATCAATGGTCATAGGAAAAAAAAAATACTAACAGTTGTTACTAAACCATAAAGAAATTTATGGTTAGGGTTTGGACAATATGGAAGGAATACTAGATTTTGAATCTGAATCTTTGAAAATCTATCTTTTAATCATGATTTTAAAAAACCACAAGTGGTGGGGTGGCTAGGTGGCGCAGTGGATAAAGCACTGGCCCTGGATTCAGGAGTACCTGAGTTCAAATCCAGCCTCAGACACTTGACACTTACTAGCCGTGTGACCCTGGGCAAGTCACTTAACCCCATTGCCCCGTTAAAAAAAAAAAAAGTGAAAAAAAAAAAACACAAGTGGGGCAGCTAGGTGGCGCAGTGGATAAAGCAATGGCCCTGGATTCACGAGGAACTGAGTTCAAATCCAGCCTCAGACACTTGACACTTACTAGCTGTGGGGCCCTGGACAAGTCACTTAACCCTCATTGCCCTGCTGCCCCCCCTCCCAAAAGAAAGCATAAGTGACATTATTTCTATTCCACTATAAAGAATCAGAGCACTTTGAAATTTAGCCCAGGTTTTCTATCAAGAAAACCCTTTCTAATAAGGATTTTATAAGGACAATTAAATAGAGTGATGTTTACATATGCCTTTTAATGAACAAATTTCTAAGCATGGCCTAGATGTCAGTGTGCTACTCAAAAGTACTCTTAAAATTCTTTCATTTTGTTGCCATTAAAAATAACCATAAATGATCAGTGATGAGATAATAAAACTTTTTTTTCCTAACATAAAAGTTGTTCATAAAAAAAAAAAATCCTTGACATAACAGCTAAAAGGAGAGCAATGCAGCAGGTTTAGGCACATTAACGAATGAAAAGAAAATGAGGTCAACAGAAGCTGTGACAGTGGATCACAGTTTGATTAAAAGTCTTTTTCCAACTAATGGAATTATCTATTTGCTTTCCAGAGACTACCCCATGCATTTAGAAGCAGCCACATCTGCTCTTATATAAGAAAATGTGAGAGAAAGGAAATTAATTTGTCTTAAACAATGTGCTGTAAAGCATGTTTATAGTAAACTCATATAACAATGAAGCTCTATTTCAACTGAAATAGAATCAGGCCTAAATTATTTCCATGCTACTCAGTATTGCATATAGATGTGTGTGTGCACGCGTGCGCATGTGTGTGTGTGTGTGTGTGCATGTACATGTGTATGTTTCTGCAGATACACACATACACTTATTGTGTTAGATGGAGGTAAGGAGATAGCTATAAAAAGATTTCATAGAAACATTGAAAGAAATAATCCTAAAAACAGAAATTTATTAGCACTGCTTAATTTAGAGAAAAAGTTTAAAGGCTTATGGCTAGAACTGTAAAAATTTTTTAAATTTGGAAATAAAAGCATTTACTAAGCAACTTACTATAAAAATATATGTAAGCAAGACAGTCTCACTTCTCAAGGGATATCCATTGTTAGACAATCCTGTATAGGGACTACTGGAGATTATACTGTTATATTGTACTTCCTCAAAAAAACCCCAAAACATAGAGGGGGAAATGGTATAGGGGGGAAGCCTACAGAAAGTTGGGTGTCACAAGCCATGTGATGTCCAAAGAATTTATATGTAGAACTAAAAGGACAACAAATAGATGCAAAAATAGAACTGATTTGTACTGTTTCCTTATCAATATATTTATACAATCAATGTTATTGGAATATCCATATTTGGACTGAAAACTAAATGGAAATCACACTTAAGGCAAAGGAAAGTTGTAAAGAGTGACTGGACCTAACCAAATCTACAAAGAAGGAATATATCCCAGAGACAATACAGTTTAAAGGACATCAGGGATTCAATATTCAATTTATCAAAATGATGAATTGAAAAGATAATGTATTATAATACTACCTAAAAATAGGTAATAGAAAGAATTGATGTATTGACCCAGATGCTTACTTTTTCATCCCTACAATCTTTATAAAAAGGGTCTAAAGACCTCTACAGTATGTCCTTAATGAAAATATGAAAGTTGAACAGGCAGTATTTCACAAATGATTATCTAGAGCAGACAATACTTTCTTGTCACAAACTGATTAAAAAGTACACAGAATTCAAACCCCACAACAGTATGTTGATTGTTATTATTTTTTGAAAAGTATTTTGAAAAGAAAGCCTTTATTTTAACAAAGTATCTCCCATTAACATATTAAAATCATATAAGGTTCCTGGAAAAATTAAAGGGAAAAATTTGTTCATCAATACTTTAAAAATATCAAGTGAATCCCCTCATATGTATATGTATGTGTATTTGTCGGCACACATCACATATATGCATACATATACATATATGTATATAAACACAGACACTGTCAAAATGTATATCAATAATAATCTTGTAGGATGCTGTGTATGGGAAGAAAGGCTCCCTAGAAATACCAAAGTCCTCTGGGTACTTCTGATATTAGCATCCTGATTGTACTAACCTTCAGAATAATAAAGTCCTTCTCAATGCAAATATGAGCCTAGCAACTGACACAGGAAAAGTCAAAAAACTAAAGAATGCCTATTGTCCAGATAAACAAAAGTTTAGGAAGCCTGTAACTTCAGCTGGTTCACACCATAATGTTAAAAGATGTAGAGGACTGACACAATTGTGATCTTTCATCAAAATATATGGACGAAGGACAAGAATCTAATGTGATGAGTAAGTATACATGTTTTATGATGTGCACCAGTTGAAAAAAATGCTCATATCATTCAGTTGGCAGAGCCAATGATGAATTAGAGAAGTCAACAAACTATGGCATACAGAAAATGAACAATAGACTTTGGGGTGTCTGGGCAATTAGTATTGTTTTAATGGAATTCACCAACTTCACCTGCAAGGTAGAAGTCCATGTGGGATTTCTTATATGTAACAAAAATGAATGAAATTAAACACACAATTTTAGGAATCTATTACAGGTGAGATCAGAAAACATTTATAAATCACCTACTATGTGTCAGGCACTGTGTTAAGCAGCAGGGATACAAAGAAAGGCAAACAAAACAAAGAAAAATCAATTCCTGCCCTCAAAGAGTACACAATCAAATGTAAGAGACATCATGCAATCAGCTATGTACAAAAAGATATATATAGGATAAATTTAATATAATCATAGATGGAAGGCACTATCATCCATTCAAATTGCAATTTCTTGTTGTTCAACACATATTTTCAGATGCCACACAAGAAAATGGTGAGGACATGGCCTAAGGACACAATCATTTCCATGTGCAGGTGGTTGGTTAGTTTGTCCAGAATATAGAAATTATGGCATGGTATGGGCATCTGGGCAAAGGCAACTCAGCTTTTCTACCATCCAGATAAGCCAGCAACAGATTAAAGAGCCAACCACTGTGGAAATTTATTTTGATTTGGGGACCCTACCTTTAGGTTGAGATTAGAAAACCTTAGACCCTCAGGGTCTCTTCCCCTCCCCCTCTGCTTCAGCTGAGCCAGAAAGCCCCATGGGCTGTACAAGACACCAGGTCAGGCAGCTGGGGGGGAAAAGTCCCCAGCTCCCTCCGACCTGAGCGGAGGTATCTGAGAGATGCTGGGCTCTGGTGCAGCCTGTGCTGAGGCACGTGAAGCTGGAGTGCACCACCCCCCCCCAACCAGCTGTAGCCCTGGCTCGCGTATTAGTTTGGTGTGTGGGTGCAAGAAGCCCCGAGATTTGGAGGAGGACGGACAAGATAGAGAAACAGGGGGACAAGACGAACAGTAATACAGGACTAGGAGCAAGGAGGAAAGGCCAGCAGACAAGATTAAGAGAGGTGGACAAGAATGGAGGGGTGGCAAAGGCAGCAGAGGGCAGACTGACGGAGCAGACAGAAAGAAGGTCGGTGAGAGAGAAACACAGGGGTTCAGCAGTGGCAGTAAGGAGAGGAAAGTTAGAAGCAGGGGGATTTACAAAGGGAAAGGGGCTCAGAGTTAGAATAAAGGACTGAGTGCCCTAAGGCAAGAGGTAGCTAAGGCCCCTGTTGTATTCAAGAAGTTCCAAAGAGAGGCAGTGGAAAGAGAAGTGCTGCAGCGCAGTCAGGTTGTACATTTTATTTCCCTGTATTCTTAATTTTCAATAGTATCTCATAAATAAACTCTGCTTTGATTATTTGGTTAAGAGGCTTCTTAATATTTGGCTTATCAATTTGGGAGTGGAGCAGTGTGCTGGAACTTTATAAACGGCCCACATTAAATTAATAGACAGATAACCAAATAGCCAAAAGTCCCCAGATTAGTCCCCCACAAATTAGTCCCCCCAAAATCAGGCCCAGTCATTAAAAATATTTTCGCATCACTCAGAGATGCCACAGAATCACAACTAGTGGTTATAATTTTCCTTGGCCCTCCCAGTGAACTGGTGAACCAGTAGTAACACATCACTGTCATTCAAATCCAGCTTCTCCATGTGATGTTAGCTAAAGTGGCCAATCTTCACATTACTGTGAGTGTGTCTGATCCCCTAAATTGGTACCAGGCCTATCACCAACAGCTTTATCATGGTTCACTTTCTTGCTCCGTTTACCTCAAGGACACAGATTCAAGACTCATGGTCTGCCAAGACAGAAATATAACTAATGATGGGGTGATGAGGATTACTGTAGAAATTGACTTCATCAAGTGGCAGAATAGGTAGTGAGAACTTTTCAAACCCATAAAGAAATTCCATCACTCCTTCCACCTCCTTGTGCATAGTGTTCCACTCTGGCATCTTCTCTAGCAATCTGAGCTTACTCTGCACCTGAAATGCTCTGTTGGCATTCTAGCTTAATCAGTCAATGAAAACCTGGATGCATCATCAGTATTGCTGCTGGGTCATACACTCTAAATGATGACACTTCAGTTGCCTTTGCATGCTCTTGACAAAGGTTTCAAAGTCTCCTCAGTAGCCATCCAGCCACTGGCTATGCATTCAAGATGTTTCACTCAGAGTAAATAACCAAGATTGCAAGGGCCATATCTGCAGTTAATTCTCTAGCCACAAAACAGTGTCTAGTGGATACTATTAAAATGAGGATCTAAGCATGCTGAGTTAGAAGGGGTAGATAGTATGGGACTGGTATCTTTAAATAGAAAAAGCCCAAACCAGACAATAATAATGGCAGCATTTGCATTTTGTAACATTTCTCTCCCTAAGAAGAAAACTGATAATCCTAGCAAATATCAATCAATTAATGATTTTTCTTTTAGTCATAATTAAAATGAACCATTTTCATTAAATGGCAAAGAAAATTTTCCTTCCTGTTACATTTTTCTAAAAAAAGTTACCTAGCTCATGAAAGCACAGGAAATATGAATTTAAAAAACCATTTTGATCTGCCTTCCATATATTTTGTTTGGTTAAATTCTAGTCTTTTCCATTGCCTAAAACTTGTTAAAAATCATGTTTTATTTGAAGAACTTCTGATCCTATAATATTTTTGTAATCAAAAATAATATTCTTGTCTATGGAAATAAAACTGATGTCACAAACACTAGAAATGTTCACGTTGGATGATCTGCGATTCTAGATACGACTCAATTATCTATTTATAAAAGTATTCTTAAAGTTGACATCTATGATTAACTGTTTTTCAAAACACTAATCATAACTATTGCTTTAAATGTTTGTTTTTATTGTTCTTTATCTCTATATACAAATGCATTATATAAATATTTCATCAGCACAAATGAAATTTACATTACAATCACACTAGGAGGGAGTTAACTTCTAAATGTTTATTTACCATCATTTTAAGGCTCTTTTCATTCATTCTGCTCTCATAAAGAAAACACTGGTTGTATGTCACTTCACTAATATTTTATAAAAATATATGTCTTTGATATTATTGCACAGTATTTATCCGTTTCTTCCTGTATAACCCTTTTTATAAGAGGTGCTCTCATAAGTATCTTATTTATGGTGAACACAAGGTATAATCATAGTCAACTAGAATTTGTTAAATATCTACTATGTGTCAGGAACTGTGCTCAACACAGGGGATACAAAGAATTTTTTTAAAAAACCAAAACATTCCCTGTTCTAAAGAGCTCACAGTCTAAAGAGGGAGACAATTTGCAAATGACTAGGTAGAGAGGTAATAGAGGATTAATTGGGGATAGGCTCAGAAGGAAGGCACTGAGATTAAGGAGAACCAAGAAAGCTTCTTGCAGAAAGGAAGGTTTTTTAGCTGTGATTAGAAAGAAGTCAGGGCAACTAGGTATTAGAGATAGAGGGAGAAAATATTCCAGGCATGGGGGATAGCTGGTGAAAATGCTCAGGGTCAGTGATGGGGTAGCCTGGTAAAGAACAACCGGGAAGCCAATATTACTTGATTAGAGTATATGGAGAGGAGTAAGGCATAAGATAAATGGAAAAATTGGAAAGGAATTGTTTATGAAGTATAGTAAAAGCCAAATAGCGGATTTAAAATATGTTCCTTAAGGTAATAGGGAGGATTAAATCACTGGAAGTTTACTGATTAGAGGGGCTAGTATGCTTGGAATTACACTTAAGAAAGATCATTTTAAGGGGGCGGCTAGGTGGCGCAGTGGATAAAGCACCAGCCCTGGATTCAGGAGGACCTGCGTTCAAATCTGGCCTCAGACACTTGACACTTACTAGCTGTGTGACCCTGGGCAAGTCACTTAACCCCCATTGCCTGCAAAAAAAAAAAAAAAAAAAGAAAGATCATTTTGACAGCTGAGAGGAAGATTAGATTAGGAAGATTCTTGAGGGACGGCTAGCTAACCAGCTGGTTATATAATTCAGGTGTGAGATTATGAGGGCACCTGGGTGGTTTCAGTGTCAGGGTAGGGAAAGGGTCTTATAGAAGAGATACTATAAAGAAAGAAACGACAGGACTTCACAAAATATTAGATGAGGGTAAGGGAGAGGGAGTGAAGACTGGGGCGGAGACAAGATGATGGAGGAAAGGCAGTGACTGTACAAATAGATATGAGAGTCATCTACCTAGAGCTGATATTGACAATGGGAACTGAGGTCATCAAGTAAAATAATACAGAAGAGAAACAGGATGGCCTAGCAAAGAGCACTGGGATTGGGGGCAGCAAGGTATCCACTGGCCCTGGAGTCAGGAGTACCTGAGTTCAAATCCGGCCTCAGACAATTAACCCTTACTAGCTGTGTGACCCTGGGCAAGTCACTTAACCCCCATTGCCCCGCCAAAAAAAAAAAAAAAAAGAGCACTGGGATCACTCATGGTCATGAAGTAGATGTAGATTGAGCAGTCAGGAGAGATCAAATGGGTAGGAGAACAAGAAGAGAGTTGTGTCACAAAAACCTAAAGAAGAAAGTAGGAAGGAGAAGAGGGTGATTGACAGTGTCTAAGGTTACAGAGAGGTCAAGAAGCAGGAGACTAGAAAAGGCCACTTATGGTTTCCAGAAGCAGCAACTAAAGAAATACTTAAATCTTTCTTGTCAAGGCAACTTGGAGGAGTAGGCATTAAAACTTGACGCAAGCTTCTAAATTTCTTAAATCTCAATGACTTTTTATTTGTAATAGGCAGCTAAAGTAATCAATGAAAATTTTACAGAAAGTGCTTTTTACAAATATTCTATCTCTATCCCATTCTCGACCTCAATCTCAGTCTCAATGTGATCTTGATCTGGAACTCTATCTCTCTATCTCTCTCTATCATCTATCCATCTATCTATCTATCTATCTATCTATCTATCTATCTATCTATCTATCTATCTATCTATCTATCTACATATCTACATATCTCTAGAAATATATAGATCTAGATCAGTAGATATCACCAGTTTATAATAAACCCAATTTTCCAAGCTAATAAAGATTACCATATAGTTGGGTGGGTACCATGGATCAGGAAAGCCAGCTTTCAAATCCAGCCTCAGACAATCACTAGCTTTGTGACCCCAGGCAAGTCACTTAAGCTTTCTCTTCCTCATTTTCTTTAGCTCTAACACAGAGATAACAATAGCAGTAACTTCCCAAAGTTGTGCTGAGTATCCAATAAGATAATATGTACACAGCACAGCACCAGGCTCATCATCCATGCTTATAAGTGCTAGTTTTATTCTTTTCTACTAAGTCAATAAATCCAGTATTCTGCTTCTTATTTCAGTACCTTTTCACTACTAAGATTTTATGATTTTCTTAGGAGAGTCATGGTAGTCCTCCATGATTTGGAGAAACCTCAAGGAATTAGGGACATATCACTAAGCAACCTAAGCATCGTACTTTCCCTTTTGGGGTTTTCTTAGCAAAGATACCAGGATAGTCTGCCATTTCCTTCTCTAGTTCACTTTACAGATGAGGAAACTGAGGCAAATAAGGTTAAATGATTTGCCCAAGGCCAGGTAACTAGTAAGTGTCTGAGGCTAGATTTGAACTCAGGAAGATATCTTCCTGACTCAGGCTCAGCACACTATCCACTATGTCACCTAGCTGCCACAAGAAGAGGTCCCTCTCTCAAAATCCTATGAAGAATTAAAAAAAAAAAGAAAGAGTAAGAGGGGGCAGTTAGGTGGTACAGTGGATAGAGCACCAGCCCTGGATTCAGGAGGACCTGAGTTCAAATCCAGCCTCAGACACTTGACACTTACTAGCTGTGTGACCTTGCGCAAGTCACTTAACCCTCATTACCCTGAAAAAAAAAAAAATCCTATGGAGGTTTTACCCAGATCTCCAAAAGAGTCCATTATTCACATATTTTTTCCCCACCTGACAGAATGTAAGCTCTTTGAGTGTAGGATCTGTTTCACTTTTGTCTTGATATTCTCAGAGTAGAACATTGTACCTAGGTCACAATTTCTAGGTGGTGAAGAAGAGATACAAGCAAATAGAGAAACACAGAGACACAGAGACAAACTGGTCAATTTGATGGCAAAGATAATCAAAAATGAAAACTATAAATGTGGAGGAAACAAGTACGTGGATTTTACATGAAAACTCACTCAACTGCTTGTAACTGAGTCATCCAACTACTGTTGCTATACCATAAGATGATAAATAGCTTTTTAAAATGATGAGCAAATAATGCAATCTTTTTTTTTTAAGCAACTGGGGTTAAGTGACTTGCCCAGGGTCACACAGCTAGTAAGTGTTAAGTGTCTAAGGCCAGATTTGAACTCAGGTCCTCCTGACTCCAGGACCACTGCTCTATCCACTGTACCACCCAGCTGCCCCTATGCAATCTTAATAATAGTATTCTTTATTGTATTAAAAACCCAAACCAGAAAAAGTGGGTGTCCATTGATTAGAGAATGGTTCAAAAATTTGATCTCTATGAATGAAATATTACTATTCTCTAAGAAAGAACAAATAGACAGAGATTCAGATAAATATTTAAACTCTTATATGAACTATTATAAAGACAGTTGAAAAAATAAAACAATGTACACAGGATTAAATAACAAATGAAACAACACTAAAATACTTCCAGACTTAAATTATTGAAATGAATAATATTAATCCCAGTAAAGAAGAGGAAACATACCTCTCATCTTTCAGTAGCAAAGAGGGAGACCAAACCTAATAATAATTTGTATCAGGGTTTCTTAAACTTTTTTTTTAACTTACAACCCATTTTCACCCAAGAAATTTTTATATGACCCCAGGGAGAGAGGTATATAAAATAAGTATACATAACCTTTTACTATGGCCAAACTTTTGTGACCTCCACACTCAGTTACATGACCCAATCTGGGGTCATGATAGTTTAAGAAGTTTTGGGTTATATCATCAAACACAGTCATCATATCATTCTTATTTTATTCAAATTTGTCATTATTTCAAAGGAGAACTAAATGGGGAGGGCAGGAGATACCTGATTTCTGATATAAAGACTCTATTAATTCACTTTACTTAATATGGTAAAATTCATAGAAGCTGGCCATACTCTTTCATTCAGTGATTTCAATGCTAAAAAATTATCCTAAATATATAAAAAATGTATTGTCATACATTTTTGTACAGGAAAATATAGGGGATCAACATTTTGAAATTGGCTGAATATATTGTTGTGTAAATGTAATAGAATATTATTTCCCAATAAGAAAAAAATGAATGACTCAAGAGAAAGATGTACAAATATGTATGAACTGATATATAGTGAAACTAGAAGAACCAAACAATTTAAACAATGATGCCAATAATTAGAAGGAAAACAAATTTCAAAGACATCAGAACTCTGATCGAAGCAAAATATAATAGCAAATTTTAAAAGAAACATAAAAATACCTTTTATCTCTCGACAATTAATAATTGAACAGAGATATAATATAGGATATATACATTCTCAGACATGGATAATGTAAAGATTTATTTTACTTGATTAAAAATGATTGTTATACTGGAAAGGGTAATTAGTGGGTAGTGATAGATCTGTAAAAAGAACATCAATAAAATATTCTTTTAAATGCATATAAGAAAGCAAAAAAGTACAAAAGAAGACACAAAGAGTGGTTTTGTTACTTCTTTATCAAATTACGTATGTACTTGTGTGTATATGCATGTATATATATATGTTGACTGAAACAACTATATGAATTATGTGCATATAGATTTATATACATAGATATACACACATATACAGATGCATACATACTATATATACAGATATGTAGAGATACAGATATAGATATATATTGCTTAATACAAACTTGCTCAATCATTTCAGTCACAATTGACTCTTTGTGACCCCATTTGGAGTTTTCTTGGCAAAGATACTGCAGTGGTTTGCCATTTCCTCCTCCAGATCATTTTATAGATGATGAATGAGGCAAACATGGTTAAGTGACTTTGTCAGCATCACACAGTAAGCATCTAAGTCCAGATTTGAAATCAGGAAGCTGAGTCATCCTGACTTCAGGCCCAGAACTCTCTCCACTGTACCACCTAGCTGCTCTTTAAAACAAACTTATTCAATAGAAAGTAACAGTTTTTAAATAACTATTTTTTCTAATTCTTCACTGTACACTGTAATGTTAATATTTGGATATCATACATACATGTAGACATGAGCGTGTATGTATATGTGCATATATGTACACCTGTATACACATATGCATGCATATGGGTGTTTATATCAGATCATAGACCTAGAAGTAAAAAAAGAACCATCAGACCATCTAGTCTAACTCCTTTATCTTACAGAAAAGGAAACAGAAGCCCAGGGACATTAAGTGACTTGCCAATGTTAGACAAGTAGTAATTATCAAAGGTAAGATTTGAACCTAGATGTCTTGACTCCAGAGTCATTGCTACTTTTACCCTATTTGTATTTGTAGATAATTGTTGTTTGCAATAACAAATAATTAGCCCTTTAAAAAAGATAAACTTCAAAAGGTAAAAACAAGGATCTAGATGCAAAAAATATGTATCACTGCTTTACATATAAGATAAAAAAATGAAAGCATCCTACACATCCAAGGAGTGGAAAGTTTCTCAATAAATGTAAAAAAAGATATTATGTTTTATAAAAGATTAAACAAAAGTTCAAGGAAACATGGAAAAAGTCATTAAATGAATCAAAGTGAGACCAGTATCACTATAATATCACAAAGGTAGAAAAAAATGGAAGCACAATTATGGATTACATAAGAATGACCAAGATATTTTCTGAAGTTAGAAGTCAATTCATTTCTTGATTATATGTAGTCTATTTGTAATTAATATTTTCAGACACAAAGTTTATAAACTTAGTCTGTAGGAATTTGATAATAATTTCCCTATTATTGTACCATAAACTGGATATAGAGGAATATGGGAAGTCATATTGACTAATGCAAAATGAAGTAAGTAGAACTAGAAAAAAGATACATGATGACAAAACAATGTAAAAGGAAAGAACAACAACAAAAAAGTCACAACATTGAATGCTATGCAATTTTTATGACCAAATATGGCCTCGAATGACAGATATAAGAGATATCATAATGCACCTACTTCCTTTCTTTATAGAGCTGGGGGACTAGTGTGTGAAACATCACATAATTATCAGTCTCAATTGACATTTGATGTTTTGACAAGTTTTGCCAAACTGTTATTTTTACGATTTCTTTATTTTTGTTTCAATGGATGGCTCACTATGGAATGAGGGAAAGGAAGGCTATGTGAATGACATGAAAGCAAAATATATCAATAAAAGTAAAGTAAAATGAAGAGGATGAGGATGAAGATAACCTGCTCTGAGAGTAGTCTAATAATATAGTAAAGGTGTGTGTGTTGGAGGAGGTAGCAGGAAGGATCTTGGAACTGACAAAGTCCTTAAAGGTCATTTAATCCAACCTACCCATTTCAAAGATCAGGAAATTGAGGCCTCAATAGGCTAAGTAATTTGTCCAGAGTCACAAATGTAGTATACAACAAAATAAGGATTCTAATCTGTCCTCTGACTCAATATTTTTGAACAATATTCACCACCATATATTTACTGCTATTACAGACAGAGAACTGGCTTTTGAATCAGAAAATCAGAACATGTAGGTTGAAATCTTGCTGATGAAATTCACTGCCTTACTTTCCTCACTGCTAAAATTAGGGGGATTAGATATGACGGTTCCCACAGTTCCTTCTTGTTCTAAAGACCAAACCCTATGGTATCAATATTGTCCATACTCTGTGGTCTAAAAAACTAATAAAAGGGGATAGCAGATGAAATTTCAAACTTCTTACAAGTTTAACAACTACATATCCTTCAAGATATTTCCCTGCACATCATAAAATATGCAGAATTCTATAAATGACTAATATCTGAATGAGAAAACCACTACCAAATGTAATAAGAAATAAATGAAAAAACTTCTAAAGTCCTATGATCAGGGAATATAGATACAGTAAATACTCTATGATGTAGTATGGCCAGGGAATATAATATCATGATTAAGCTAATACTACACATGGATCACCAATTTTCAATGAATTAGAATATAATAAAATACATTTAACATGAAAACTATTCTAAACAGGATCTTGAGGTACCTTGTGGTTATCATTATGAATGTCAATTATTATTTTATTATAAATGTGACAGTTAATAGAGATTTCCAGTTGATAAAATGCTGGACAGATCAGTTTTTATTATATTCATATTTCCCAATTCCGAGTAGAGTTAATGAGAACTGCCAAAACAGAAAAGAAAGAAGCCTAAGAGAACTATCATATCAGTGACTCAAATAATCCTTTCTGTCATATAAAAAACATGTGTCTTGCACATTTTAAGCACCTACTGATTTGAGTACAATTTGTAAGTTTAAATAACAAGAAAAAATGAGTTCTTTATAGGGTGAAAGAAATGATGAAAATTAGGGATTACTTCATCAGTTTCAAAAAATCAGTGCATTAAATACTCTTTATTATATACATACATACACACAAATATAATATATGTAATACCTATTTATCCATATATAATGTAGCTACATATATACTTATACATAAATTTGATAGTTACTAAGAAATTAATAGAAGGCAAACTTAAGAAATATGACATTTTCCACTATGAAATTTTTAACAGGAAGAATGTTTTGTTAATGATTCTTCCAAAGGAAATCCCATCAGTAACCTAAAGACCACAACTATGGTGTGTGTATAGTTTGCATCTATTACAATTGCACAACACTTAAAAATCTGTAAATTGAATTTCATTTTTCCTTTGGCTATTTGCCCATTTTTCTTAAATTGATTTATTAATGTCCAGTTTTGCTCTGCAGTTTTATCCTTTTAGCAATAATAGATGTAATATATCACAAAAACACATTTTTAAGAGTACATCATTAGAGTGATGTAGCACTGGTAATAAACCCCTTCACACTTGGATGAACTTAAATCAGTTTCTCTTTATTGATTTTTGGTCATAACATAATTTTAAAGTTCAACTCAGTTAATAAAAAAGGATTTGCTCTGGTGTTATGCGCAACACACTTGTGTTGTAAGTTTTTACATTATTTGTGGAAAACACTCTTATGACCCCATCATCGATGGGTCTATGACAGATATAGCAATGTGAAGATAATTTTATTATGATTACTCTGATGCATATGATCTTTTAATCCTTATTTATTGGCTTTTATTCATAATGTATATAAAGAATTTTACAAATTTTAAAGCAGAGTATGTCAGTCAACAAGTATGTATTAAGTTTCAACAAAATGCCAGATACTGTGATAAGCACTGGAAATACAAAGGAAGGCAAAAGATGATACCCTCTCTCAGAGACCTCACTGTCTACCAGGGGAGTTGCTGTTATTATTATTATTATTATTATTATTATTATTATTATTATTATTAATTTCCATTAACTTTTAAATAAAACTAATTTTCCAACATACTTCCCATTTACCTAGGCATAAGCACCAATCATATCTCGAGTCAATATTGAGCCAACTTATAAATGATAGTATCATTTCATTTAAGGAAGTTGTTATAATTTTTTTCTCCTTCCATCCAGGCTATTTATAACTTTACTAAATTTCCACATTTAGTAAGGACAGCATTTTTCTTGGTTTTGCTGAAAATAGAAGGCCTTGTTTTAATATGTTCTCCAGCATAATATCACTACTCCATAAGGAATTATGAATCACGTCCTTGGAACAGGATGATTGTTGATCTTATTAATTCATTCCTAGAGCTGTTCTCAATCAGTCAGTGTACCATTAATTAGCCTGTTTTTAGCATTATGAATTGCATACTTTATGAAGGGCAAATCATGTCAGGATAATTTAAATTCCCATCTAGGACCAAGTAACAGGCCTTGTAGACAACAGAGAGGCAATAGATATAATATATGTCTGATCTTCAGGAAGGCTTTTGCTTCTAAGCTTATACAATATTCTTATTGTCAAGTGATATTTAGAGCATGTTGGCTACTAAATCGATGTAGGATTAGAAATTTAGAGTTATAAGGTCCATGGAGATTTTACAGATGAAGAAAGAGAAGCTGAAAAATGTGAACTAGCTTTATCAAGGTCACATTCATAGTAAATAGTACAATTTTCAAAAGGAGCCTTTCATTCTAAAGCTAATGTTCTTTCTCATATTTTGGATCCTTCTTACAGGATGGTATATTACATATCCAGAACCTATTAAAATGTTTTTGTTATATTTATAGCAGCTCTTTTTTTGGTGGCTAAGAACTGGAAATCAAAGAAATGCCCATCAATTGGGGAATGGCTGTGGTATATGATTGTAAAGAGATATTATTGTGCTATAAGAAATTACAAACAGGATTATTTCAGAAAACCCTGGAAAGACTTGTATGAATTGATGTATAGTGAAGTGAGTAGAACCAATTGTGCTCAGAGACAGCAATACTGTTTGATGAAGAATTGTGAATGACTTAACTGTTCTCAACAATACAATGATCCAAAACAATCCCAAAGGACTATTGATGAGATATATAATCCACCTCCAAAGAAAGAATTGATATTGACTGAACAAATACTGAAACATGCTATTTTTCACTGTCATTTTTTCTTTTCTTCAAATTTTCTTGTACAAAATGACTAATATGGTTATGTTTTACATAACTGCACATGTATTACCCACATCTGATTGCTTACTGCCTCAGGGAAGGGGGAAGGGGGAAGGGGAGGGAGGGAAGGAGGGATAAAATTTGAAACTGAAGACTATAATTAAAATATTTATTAAAAAAGAAAAAATAATAATGTTTTGTTGATGATTTAGATAAAAGAATAGAAGAACAAAATAAGTCTTATAGACTCTGGAATGTGGAGCAAGGAAAAGTCCAGGATGTGTACAATACCACCATCACTCCACCCTCCTCCCATAGACTTTTCCCAAAGGACTCCATAGAGACTTGGGTTGTTCAAAATGTCTACATTGGTTTACATGAATCAATTAACCAAGCAGAGCTATTGATTAGGTACCTACTATGGGCCAGGAACTGTGTTAAATACTTTGGATACAAAGAATGAAATGATCCGTACTTTCAAGGACTGTACATTCTAACTGGAGGAAGGGGCTGGGGGAACAATTATAATATTACATTAAAATTAATTAGCAATAGACTTAAAAGTTCTGAATCAAGCAAATTCTAGAGGTTTCTACCAAATTTCCTAAGTCTTCTTTTTACACATTACTTTTTTAAAATAATTTTATTGGCATTTTATGAATAGGAATTATGTAACCCCTTCTAAACTTAAAGTCAGAGACTTCACATCATGAAATATTAATGTTAGGAAAATAAGTGCTTACTTAATTATATTGGAAATTATATGACACTGAACCTTTCTCTTCCATTATTTCTCTGGACATTAATGATTTGGGGACACAGAATTTCATATTTTTTACATAACATAAACACCAATAGATTGGAAATAACATTTTCTAAAATTAACAATAAAAACAGGGTACAGAACAGAGGTATTTAAAATAGATAAATAATATGGCAAACACTTCTGTGACAGTGGTAAATATTTAACAATTTAATGGGGGTTGAATATGAGTGGGTTTGATAAGTGGATTGGATTATACAGATAGTGTTTTTAAAATTTTTTACACAATTAGACACAGGTAGCCATTTATTTAGAGATGAAACTGGTCAGAATGTCAGATCTGGTTGTTCAATACAACATTTAATGTATTTTAAGCAATATATAATCCCTATGTTTACTTTTATAGAGGGACAAGGTAGAGACATTTCAGGAATTAACCCTTGTTTAACATCTGTATAAAGCAAACAGTTCATTTTAGTAAAAGCCTGTTTCCTTTCTGTTGGGAACAAGAAATTCTACTTACCTGGTCATCTAGCTATTTAATATTTTTTTATTTAAAAAAAAAACAACCCTGGTATGCCTGTCATTAAACTGTGTTCTAGCCCCTACACAGAAAATCAAGGGCAGAATTAGGCTATGTTTTCATCTGTTATAAGTCTATGACAGAATTATCAAGGCTCACTTAATAATGTGTGAACCTGTAGGAAATCATGCAGCTAATTGCCTTCAACAGTGTAAGCCATTAATCCACATACTGCATTTCTATTTTGGTTACATAAAGAATTCCTCACTGGCAAAGACAGTAATGTTCACTGTTGATTGGCTGGCTCTCACAATTTGCAAAAAGTCTGTGGAAGCACAACTCAAGCATATGCCTTTTACCTTTGCTATCTAAGTATTCCTGCCTCAAGGAAACAAAAGATCAATAGGAATCCACAAAACTATTATTTTTTTATTATTAAGCTGGCATGTGGATCAGAAACATGGGATTGCATAATAGCTAGAACATTAGACTTTGTGTCAGAGCCCAGGATTTAATTTCTGGCACTCCTATACTTACCTTTCCAGATTTATTGTTCATTATTCTTTTCTACACAGACTATGGTCCAACCAAACTGTCTTTGCTTATCTCCATACAGTACATGACACTCCATTTGCTATCAACAAGTTTTTCATGAGCCATCCTAGACCCTCAAAATATAATCTCTTATCACGTTCATCTCTAGCAATCCCTAATTTCCCTAAATTCACCTGGTAGAAGTGCCATCTTTTCCATGAGGTCATTCCTGATCCCCTCTCCCAGTTGTTAGTAATTTCCAATAAATATTACATTGTGCTTATTTCATATCTTGGCTAGACTGTAAGATACCTGAGGGTAGGCACTATTTAATTTTGTTCTCTGTATCCCAAATGCCTAGCAAAATGCCTGGTAGCTAGCATGTACTTAATAAATATTTGTAAAATAATTGTGCACCCTTGAGAGGGAGATTAAATTTCTTTGATCTTAAATTCTTCTACAATTGAGGTTTAAACTATCTGCATTACAGGGCCAACCTTAAAGCAGTATGCAAGTATAACAACATTTATTTCAAAACAACAACAACAAAAATGATATATATACTGTTCTATCTGGGGTGTATTGTGACCAACCTCTGCAGGCTCACAACAGTTAAATGTTAATTTTCAGTGTAAGAATTTCCACCTCAGAAATCAGAAGACTCCACAACAGGGCTTGATTTATTATTTTGATTTATTGTTTTGTTGATATCTAGACTTCAGAAAATTATGAGAAAATGTTGATAATGCAGATTAAAATTTTTAAAGTGTGTCATATGTATATTTTTTTCAGAAAGCTAGTTATTAAACATTTTCCATACGCCTGCCTCTATCCTAAACTTATTTGGGGAAAAAAATACAGTTCCTAGATTTCTCTGGGACCAATCACATTTAGGAATGTTTTGTCTGACATTTGAACAACCCAAATGTAACCATTTAAAAAAAGAAATAAAGTAACTAAAATATTTTCCTCTTTATTTTAACTTGTAATTATGTCCTCTATTTCTAATTCTCATCCTTTCTTTGTGACAGAATTTTATTTGACAGAGGAAAGACAAAGAAAAAATATAATTTGGTTGACCCAACATTGTGTTTGAATGAGCATTAGAAATTATAAACCACTGTACTTCTCTGAATAGACATAGAAATAGCATCACAGAGAATCTTTAACTAGGGAGAAAGGGAGGGAGGAAAGATTTGAAGAGACCAAGAGAGGCGAAATGAAGCAAGAGGGTGAGGAAGAAAAGGGGAAAAGGACATAGACAGGGAGGAACATTTGGCCACACACAGCTGTGTGTAAACGTTTAATAACATCTACCAAAAGAAAAGAATTCTAAATTTTGACTGGATGTCATAAATGTCATCTATCCAATGCCTTCATTTTACAGATGAAGAAACTAAGACCCAGAGAGGTAATATCTTGACCAGTCACACAATTAGTAAATGAAAGAGCTAGAATTCTACCAATTTCCTTGGATTCCATTTCCAATATTTTTCCCATTGTACCATATTGCTTCTTTTTTAAGTAATAAACATTTCTATTGATAGTTATAGATTGCAACTTTTATCCCTCCTTCCTTCCCTCCCCTTCCTCCTCCCTGAGGCAGTAAGCAATCATCTATGATCATGTAAAAGATTAATATATTAGTCATTTTGTTTAAGAAAATGAATAAAAGAAAAAATCAAAGGAAGTGGAAAATAGCACATTTCAGTTTGTCTATGTTTCATTAATACTACTTTTTTCTCTGGAGTTGGATAGTATGTTTCATCAACAGTCCATTAGGATTGTCTTGGATCATTGTATTGAGGTCAGTTATTCACAGTTCTTCATCAAACAATATTGCTGTCTCTGTGCACAATATTTTCTTGGTTCTACTCACTTCACTATACATCAGTTCATACAAGTCTTTATAGGCTTTTCTGAAATCATCTTGTTTGTCATTTCTTATAGCATAATTATATTCCTTCACCATCATATACCACAGTTTGTTTAGCCATTCCCCATTGATGGGCATTCCTTTGATTTCCAATTCTTAGACACCACGAAAAGAGCTGCTATAAAATTGTGTTTACAAATATGTCTTTTCCTCTTTTGGGGGGATGTCTGTGGGATATAAACCTAGCACTGGTATTGCTGGATGAAAGTGTATGCACGGTTTTATAGCTCTTTGGGCAAATAAGATGACCTTAAAGGAAAACTCCTTGATTTAAAAGCTTAATGCCTTAATAAAGTAATATAGCTTGCGCTTTGCAATTGATATACTACTGAATCCATGTTTACAAAAGGTACATTTTGAAAGTATAAAAAATAGATTTTATATTAGAGAAAGCTACACTTATAAAATAAATCACCCCTAATCAAATGTTTCTGATTAAAAAAAATAACTACAAATTTTGTAATATATTATTCATGCTGCAGACTAATTTTTTTACTACCTCCATCATTTCACTTAGATAAATTTTTTTTTTTGGTGGGGCAATGGGGGTTAAGTGACTTGCCCAGGGTCACACAGCTAGTAAGTGTCAAGTGTCTGAGGCCAGATTTGAACTCAGGTCCTCCTGAATCCAGGGCCTGTGCTTTATCCACTGCGCCACCTAGCTGCCCCACACTTAGATAAATTTAAGACTGTTGTATTCTAGTTATGTGGCAGCTAGGTGGTACAGTAGACGGAGCACCAGGTTTGGAATCAGGAAGACCTTGGATCAAATGTGACCTCAGATACTTACTAGTTGGGTGACCCTAGTCAAATCACTTCACCCTGTTTGCCTCAGTTTCCTCATCTGTAAAATGAACTGGAGAAAGAAATGGTAAACTTCTCCAGGATCTTTGCCAAGAAAAACTCAAATGAAGTCACAAAGATTTGGCTATTGACTGAGAAGGCTGAACAGCAACAACAATAAAAATTCTACTTACAGCAGATGAAATTAGTTAAATAACTTGAAAAGATATTAAAGTTATTCATAAGACACTTAGCCATGTCTGGCATATAGTAAATACTATATAAATACTAGTTTTATTGTTGTTATTATTATTATTATGCTTCAAGCCTCCCTAGAAACCAGAGAAGCAAAAGCAGATCTTGGCCCATCCCCCTAAGGCCTGAGCAGTCACACTTGAAATGATGTGCCTCTTCAAGCATGGTCTACTGTGTGCACAGACAAGTCACTGCTATAAACACATTTAGAAACAAAAACCAAGGACTATATACAACTACATGCTTTGTCAATGAAAACAACCTTTCATTATAAAGTGACAGTTTTATAACTTCAAAAATGGGCTTTCATTTTGGTAGAATATTTAATGTAGGAATGAAAAATGCTTTCCTTTTTGCCAATGAGCTAAAAACAAAAACAACAAAATGGGTTTTTTTTTTCATCAGAATTGCCAAAGGGGAAGGAATTTGTGAAAGAACTAGGAAAGCTATTTCAACGATTGCATCACCTTAAGGATCAAGGAAATAGTTTTTAATTTTGTATAATAAATCATTTTGGTAGCATTGCAAAGATCTACAAGCTTGCTTATCAAAAGAAAGTTAGTCATTAAAATATAAAGACCTCAGGCAACGGAGATAGCATTCAACAATTTCTTATTTTATGGATATTTTCAATCAATATAGCATATATTTATAAACATTCATGTATAAATAAATCTAACCCTAGCTTGGACACTAAAAACCAAAAGAGAATCATCAGTAACATGATTCTGTTATATTAAGATGCAAAAGAATTTAAATAAATAAATGATGAACTCCACTTCAACGATAGACTGTGATAATTTTCTTTTTACATTACAAATATGCAAGTCCTCCTTTATAAGTTGAAGGTTGCATAATTAATATTGGTAAGGATAGATGGATAGAAAGATAAAGATGATAGAGATAGATGATAGATAGATAGATGTGTGTTTTTACTTTTTGACATGAGGAGTTTGTATTGTTAAACTATATACAGTGACAATAATGATAAGATCTTTTTAAAATAATCAGAATACTGGGAAAAATCATTTAATGACCAAGTATTGTCAACAAATGGCTCTTTTTGATCTACTTAATAGAACTTTATTTACAATGTAAAAAACATTCTTAGTTATATAAAAAAGGCAGCAGGCTACATTTGGCACTCCAGGCATAGTTTGTAACCCATGAATCCATTGCCTCTAAAATAGGAGATTTAACCTGAAGATCATGAATAGATTTCAGAAGATTTGTGAATCTGGATGGGGAAAAATCATCTTCATTTCAATAAAAATGGTTTCCTTTGTAATCCTATGAATTATATTGTGTGCATTTAAGCATCATTTTCAAGTGCCCAGTCTTCACCAGATTCTCAAAGGGATTTATGATACAAAAAGGGTAAAGAACAGATCTAAATGACTCCAGACAGATGGTTGTAGACCTCTTTTTTCACAAATCAAACCCTATTCAACAAGTATTCATTAAAATCCCGCTTGACTCCAAGGCGCTGATGGGAGGTGCTGAGCATACAGAGACCAACCAAACATTCATCTCTGCCTCTGAAGACTTTATATACTCCAGGATATTTGATAATCCTCCAGCAGTCCTCTGTCACTTAAATCCAATTACCTGCAAGTCATGACATCACCCTGATATCATGGTCCTCTTAGAGAACCAAGGACAAAAAAAATTATACTCTATCCCTCTACATCAAAACTCTAATCTCTTAAAACAATCTAAAACTTTCATAATGGAATACCCTAAACACCACCTGATTTACATGACTACAATTATGAATTATTATGCTATTGTGGTCTTTTTTACTACTGTGAAATGTACCCAATTTCTTAAGTATATATGTATGTGTGTATATATGTGTGTGTGTATATGCCAATAAGTATGTGCACACACATATATGTGTATATATCTTTTTAAAATTCTTTAATCATTTCATTTTTTTTTCATCTTTTACTCAACTCCAGCATTCCTTATCTATCTGGTTTTTTTTTTGCAAGGCAATAAGGGTTAAGTGACTTGCTCAAGGTCACACAACTAGTAAGTATCAAGTGTCTGAGGCCGGATTTGAACTCAGGTCCTCCTGAATCCAAGACTGGTGCTTTATCCACTGCACCAGCTAGCTGTCGCATCAGCATAACTTACTGAAGTGATAATACTTAAAATTGTACTCTATGTTCGACTATGCTTATGTATGCATGAGACATATGAGTAGGAATTTCACTATTAAGTTTATGATCTATTGTGACTCCATGATTTGTTTTTCTTACAAGTGAATGTCAATCTAGCCATTCTTACTTAGGTATTTTTAGTGCATTTTATTTTTCATATTTCAGAGAGTTATTTCTAACACTTAGCATCACAAAATGTTAAAGATGTAAAACAGATTAGTTAGGGGTTTTAATCCAAGGTCCATGAACTTGTACATGTATGTGTGTGTGTGTTTGTGTGTGTGTTTGTGTGTGAGAAGGCAAGCCTTCTCAATGTGGTAGGGGAGGGGTGGGAGGGAGAGAATTTGAAAAAAGATTTTTTTAATGAATATACATATATGTGTGTGTGTGTGTTTATTTTCATAACTATTTCAATAACTGGTTTCCTTTGTATTCCTATGTATTTTACTTTATGATTTTAAAAAAATTATTTTGAGGAGCCCACAGACTTCACAACAATAATCAAGAACACCAAAATTAGGAGGAATCAAGTCCAATCACCTCATTTACAATTTGAAGAAGCTGAGGCCCTAAGAGGTACCATTATCTGTCCAAAATCATGGAGACAAGCCCATGGTCAAACTGAAACTATGTGCAAGGTCTTCACAAATTCTGTCTGAAGCTTTTCCCACAGTAACTTATTCCTATTAAAATTTATCTTATTTATAACTACCTAGCCATGTTATTTTGAATTAATTTCCTTTTCGTTAGTATTTTGGCTCTCCCAACTTACTGTGATAAGGAAATCAGGGAATAATTTCCTCACCTGAATCATAAGTAGACATATTTCATTATGTTGTCATGAAATGAGCTACTTCCAAACATCCTTTGGAAAAAACAAACTCAAAATGGCATTCAGAATTTTTACAGGGTTTGTTCTTCTTTGAGTATGATAAGGTTTTACAACCCTATTGATTCCTGTAAAACAAACTTTCATGAGTGGAACTGGCTGACAAATTTTAAATTCCCCTATTTCCAATGAACGTATCCAGATATATTTATGATTTCTATAAAGTTTTTTTCATCTAAACATCTAAAAACTAATTCTGCTGTGAAATCATGAAAAATATAACAATATCTTACTAAGCACTATGTGCAGATCACTGTGTGTAATATAAAAGTTATGTAATAATCTCTAGCCTCAAAAATTTATATTCACAAAAAAGGGGAAAATCATATTGTTAGAAGATACTATATAATGCATGACAGATACATAAAAGAGATTCAAAGAAAGTATTCTTTGATTTTCCAAGAACTAATGTTAATTAATAACTGGAATCAAGTAAAACTTCAACAAAGACCCTGCATTTGAGTTCCATTTTATAAAATGGGAATGACTTGGGGCAGCTAGGTGGTGCAGTGGATAGAGCACCGGCCCTGGAGGGCCTGAGTTCAAATCCGACCTCAGACACTTAACACTTACTAGATGTGTGACCCTGGGCAAATCACTTAACCCCAATTATCTCACAAAAAAATTTTTTTAAAAGAAGTTTATTTAAAAATGGGTAGATATTCCGAGATGGGAAAGGAGATTACTTGCCTCTGTAACAAGCGTAACAAGATTGCAAAGGTCTTTACTATAAGGATAAGTGTTCTTTAATTAAGGTCACATGGAGCTTTTGAAGGATTTTGAAAATAAGAGTGGAATAGAAAAAATAGATTGGCAATAATGCTATTCAAATCAATAATATATTGCTTCTAATACTCTGACTTTCTTAAATAATAAAATATTTTAGCTGTTTTTAAAAATCACTGCAAAATTCAGATTCCATTTTTATCTTTTTCAATCTTTTTTCGGCTACGTGAGAAACTCCATAATATAAATGTTTTCATTAGATATACAGAGAGATATAAGATATGTCAGTGTACCTCAACTTCATACTTTTAATCCTATGGTTCTCAAGTATAGAAATTTTCACTTGGGTCATGAGTTTGACAAACGGGAAATAACTTGTGCAGAATGAACAGAGGTATGCTATATTTCTTTCCGGGGGGAAAAAGATGATAATAAAGCCAAGGTTGCAGGTATAAATAAAAATGAAACACAATTATCTTCTATTGCCAGCTCAGCAGAAATGGGCAAGAAGGGGGACCAGTGCATGTCTGTTACAGAGGGGAAAAAAGAGGAAGGAAAAAAATTGGGATATTAAATCTTGCTGTCCTGCTAAGGCTCTGGCAAACGGCTCTAAGGGGACAATTAAACCCCATTGCTGAATGGAAGGAGAAGCAGGAACCGTGGCAGGCTAGCTGTACTTTAAAGAGGTATAATGAAAGGTGTCAGTGATTGATAGCTGATCTAAGCATGGCTTCAAAAAAGATGCAAAGCCATTAAACAATGCCTTTCTTTAATAGCAAAGGAAGAAGATACAAGACTTGTGGGGGGGAGGGAAATGAATGGGGCAATTTGGGATATTTTTTTGTCATTTTATATTAACATCTACAATAAAGTTTATGTTCAAACTAAATTGTGAAAATGTGGACTTCTGTTACTTTGATTTTTGTAGAGTTATATAATCTGTGATTTCCTTTATATGGGCACTCCCTGCAATAAAGTAGATTATATGATATATTTGCATCTGTAAATATATATGTGTGTACGTGTCTGTATTATTTGCAAAGACATGTGAAGTATATATACACTTATATAATACACAAATAATGTACATGCATACATACACATATACACAATACATATGCATACATGTATGTATATATGCATGCATACAAATATACACCTAGCTATGTAGACAGATATGCCATATTTTGAATGTACATGTAAATCACTACACATCCCCAAATTAAAAGTAATTCATAAATTTAGAAACTTATAACTTTTACATTCCTAACTCCAACAAACACACTAGCCACTGAGAAATGGTTCTAATATAATAAATAAACTTTTATGTGTATGGAATCTTCCATTTTAGAATGTCAGCATTTTTAACTGCTTTGGG
The DNA here is from genome assembly GCF_019393635.1 of Dromiciops gliroides. NCBI lineage: Eukaryota > Metazoa > Chordata > Mammalia > Microbiotheria > Microbiotheriidae > Dromiciops > Dromiciops gliroides. Next base: position 76,699,896 of record NC_057863.1, on the reverse strand, counting down.
TTTGTGTGTGTGTGTTTTGTTTTGTGTTTTTTTCAGGGAGGGGTATCTCCAGTGGTTAGATAATTGCCTGCCACATAGAAAATATTTAATAAATTCTTATTGCCTAACTAATTCAAATGCAACTCAGATTTGCAAGAGATAACTTCATTAAAAAATTCAGATGAAATTTAAATAATTTGACTAGAATTCAACTTCATTATATCAACACTCAGCTTGATGTGTTGAAATACAGATTTCATTGTCAGTCAATTAATTGTATATGAGAATCATGTCAATATGGAATGGAACCAAACAAAAACATTTAAAATAACTGGTTATATCATGCTCAAAGGTCTTATGATACATTAATATTAATGCTTAGGAATTAAACAGAAAGTTCAAAAGTCTACTTTAAAAAAAACTGTGAATACACTACTTTGCTATTTATTATTCAATAAATGGGAATTCTTATTAAAACAATGATTTATTTTTCTGTACCAAAAAGTTATTAAAATTTCATAGACCCATCCCCATTCTTGAAGCCATAAGTTTTTTCCCACTTTAAAGCTAGCTTTTGTTGAATAGTTCAATTAAACCATCAATCAGCACGCATTTATTAAGCATCTACTATGTGCTAGGCACTCAGGATACAAAAAAATCCAAACCACTTAAATAGTCCTTATCTTTAAGGAAAGCAACAATATATACATATATAATATGTCCCAAAAGTCCTTTTTTAAAACAGTGCAATGAGGGTTAAGTGACTTGCTCAGGGTCACACAGCTAGTGTCAAGTGTCTGGGGCTAGATTTGAACTCAGGTCCTCCTGAATCCAGGGCTGGTGCTTTATCCACTGTATCACCTACCTGCCCCATGTCTGAAAAGTCTTATTGCCATTTTTAGCTATTAAAGATTTAGTAGTGGGGCAGCTAGGTGGCACAATGGATTAAAGAACCAGCCCTGGATTTTGTAAGACCTGAGTTCAGATTCGGCCTCAGACACTTAACACTTACTAACAGTGTGACCCTGGGCAAGTCACTTAACCCTCATTGCCCACACCCCCCAAAAAAGATTTATTAATAAAGTTTTGCTAAGAATGAGATAGATAAAGATATATCTATATCTATATACACACATACATACACACAGCAAAATATATACAAAATAATACTATCTAGAAGTTGTAACCCTGTGTTGTGCTTTGTACCTGTTATATATTGTCATTTTTCAGTATGAACTATCAATGTATAGTTATAGATTCGATGCATCACAAATTTATGTATATCACATCTTCCTCATAGAAGGTAAGACCCATGAAGACAAGAAGTATGTCTTAATTTTAGATATCTCCCAGAATTTAACACAATATGTTATACAATGTGAGAACTGAATAAATTGTAGATGAATGAATGAACGGATGAATGAATGGGTAGGTAAATGACTAAAGAAAACAGATTTGACTTTATGGATGGTAAGAATATAGATTTTCTTGGTATCAGTTAAGACAGAACATATGATTAGCCTTCCAAAAAGTATTACTCCTAAATAGATTAGCTGAACAAATTTTCATTATTACTAATGAAAAATATTTTAAGCTTAAATGAACATAGCCACCTTATTTCAAGTTAACACATTTTATTCTAACTTTAATTCTCCCCAATGGGAAAAAGCAATTCTTTGTTGAACTTGTTTTAATCATTTTATTTCTTGTTTAACAGATAAAATTGTATGTTTCTCTATCATGGCATGTGATTTTGGTATCCTCTACAATGTGTCATATTTTCACACTTTTATTTTATGCTATAATATCAGTGATATCCTTGTATTTCTCCTATTAATAAGGAAAGATTGTAGTATTTAAGAAATAAGCCTGTTCAATGAAACCTTATACCTGAATATGTTTGCGCATATATATATATGTTTTTTTTTTGAGGAGTAGGGGGAGTACAACATAACTTCCAGGAACTGTCTCTAACATCATCCACCACTGAATCAAAGATTAATATCCCTCATGCCTCTTAGACCTCACCATTAATTCTCTAAAAATATGAGGAGAAACAAGGAAACCATATACTGCATGGAAATGTTCAACAAACTTTTAACCTATATAATTTTCTCATGGTAGCAAGAAGTCTACAGGAAGCTTTGAATGGTAAGAGGTATTTTCCATTCTCAAAGCAATGTAAGAAAATGACCTTCTAACTGGCCATAATGAAAAATAATTCCAAGTCTTGAAAAGCTAACGTAGACCTTAAAAGCTACCCTGTATATTTCATCATTTCCCACAGTCAAATTAATCCTGATTCAACTCTTGATCAAAGAAAAGGTAGATGTTGATACCTGGCTCCCTCTTCTGCCTTCTACCAGGGACTTCTACAAAAAGGTCCCATGGGGAATGTATGGCCAAATTACGCATTCTTTTCCTCAGCTTATGCTTAAACAGGAATGCAGAATCTAAGGTCAATTTTATAAACTGAGAAGTTTCTTATCACTGCATACCTCTTTAAAATTGTTTAATTATTTTATTCAATCTCACTATCATTTCTATTATGCCCTACCTGACAGAACACTCCTTGTGTAATGAATGCAGTTGAAAAAACAAACAAAACCCCCCCAAAATTGGCATGTTTGATCATTCTTGACAACATATCTCTCATTACACACCTGAGGAACACTATTTAGATACAAAAAGCGATGACTAGGGCGGCTAGGTGTCGCAGTGGATAGAGCACCGGCCCTGGAGTCAGGAGTACCTGGGTTCAAATCCGGCCTCAGACACTGTTTTGTTGTTTCTGATTACTTTGCTTTCATATCAAATCATACAGTCTTCCCAAATTTGATCTTATTTCTTATAGCACAAAAATTCACATTACATTCATATTTCCTCATATTACTCAACCATTCCACAATTGGTGGGCACTCACTTTTTAAAAGTTTGTTTTTCCTACCATGGAAAGTGTTACAATAAATATTTTGACATATATAAGAACTTTCAAGAACTTTCCCTGTCAATGAATTCCTTAGGGCTCATGACCAGGAGGGACATCTAAGGCAAGGGATATGAGCACTTTGATCTCTTTTCTAATCTAAAATAGTTCTAAATGGGTTTTCCAAATGATAATCTAATTCACAGCTCCACCCACATTGTATGAGTGAGCCAGTCTTTGAATAATCCTTTCAACATTGTATCAATTCTGACAATCACAGTGTACCTTCCTCTTCTTTGTTTTTGTCATCACCAATTAACATTTACGGAGCTCTCCATGGTTTCACACATCATTTTAAGCGATATAAATAAAGCATTTCTCAAAAAATGAAGTAACTAACATCTTTGAACTGTGCTTGCTACAGTAACTACCTCCCTAACCTTAGCTGGGAAAGAAAATCCCTATTCATCAAACTGGAACTTTTTCTGCTATAGTCTGTAGACAGGGGGAGGAGTATAAACAGGCCTCAATGGATTATATCCCAGTCTAAAAAAAAATGTCTTGTGGGAACTTCTTCTGACTGAAAATCAATGCGTCCTAGCATAACATAAATAATAATGAGATTTATAGCAACGAGACAGTATACTCTGGCATTGTGCTGTCAAAAAGAGAGATTTGGTGGCTTTCTGCCAATCACACTACTCTTAAAGGGCATGTCACACTATTCAAATTATATTGTATTAGAGAAAAGCTTACATATAAGAAAACCAGATAACTATAACTTGTTTCCATTTCTCTTTTAAAAGAAATACTCAATATTTTCATTTCCATTCCCTCCATCATAATTAATATGATGGCTGCTTTTTTTCAAACATAAAACCAATAAACCCCATGGAATTTTGAAATAATAAATTTTGGGTAACTCAAAATGCATATTTAAAATACCAACAACATTGAGATTCATCTGAAAATTTGTACTGTACAAATATTAAAGGATGCAAGAGAAACTATATACCTTTCTAAGTCATTTCAAAAAGGAAAGTATACTTAGAGAGGATTCATGCCCTAACTATCAACATGCCATATCTACTGCACTATTTCAAAACCTGTTCTCAATGAGTCTATGCTGACCTCCCTGGTCATTACATGAACTCCTTTCCTTTCTATTAACTGACTCATCTCTTAGTCTTACTTAGAATTCCATCCTTCTTTCTCTCTAATATCATGGATTTACTCATATTCTCTTTCCCCTAGAGAGTTCTTTTCATCTTCCCAAATAATTATCAATAATCACTGGAAAGGATTTATCTCATGCCTTCCCTTTAAAGGTAGGAATTAAAAGAGCCTTTATACATCATTTCCTCCATGGCCATATTACAATACACACCAACACACAAGAACAAACCTATAATTCAACAATTAACTGATAACAATAATGGTATTTGTTAAAGCCTAATTCTAATGTTTTCTTCACCCCCAAAAAAATGTTTTTCTTGGTCTTCCCACAGGTAATATAAAGTTTCTCTATTACTCAAGGACTAATATGAACCTGAAAAATATAAGAGGTAGTTAATATAAAAGGTAGTTGCTTATTCTTTGCATAATTAAATGACAGAATCAGAATGCAAAAAGATTCTAAATCATTTATTAAGATCCTGCAATGCTGTCAGGCACTATCTGAAGAACTAGGATACATGAAAGACAGTTCCTGCTCTCAAGGATCTCACAGTCTAACAGAGGAGACAAGAAAGTAAGTACTAGCATGCTATATACAGGATAAACTGAAAATAATCAACAGAGGGAAACACTAGAATTTAGGATGAATGATAAAGCTTGGATGTAGAGAAATTTTAGATAGGAATTAAAGTAAGCCTGGGAAACTAGGAGGTGGAGATGAGAAGGAAGAATATTCCAAGAATGAGGAATAACCAGGGAAAATGTTTGGAGTTGATTGATAGAATATCTTATTTATGGAACATTAAGAAGTCCAGTGTTCCTAGATTTCAGAGTATGACAATGGAAGGGTAGTAAGGTTCAAGATTGGAGAGGTGACAGCAGGGGATTATTATGAAGGGCTTTAAACACCAAGGAGGATTTTATGCCCAATCTCAGAGCTAACAGGGAACCACTAAATTTTATTGAGCAGGAGGGATGGAATTATCAGCTAGACATAGAGTTTACATTTAAAAACTACTTGTTGGGGTGGGGGGTGCAGCTAGATGGTGCAGTGGATAAAGCACTGGCCCTGGATTGAGCAGGACCTGAGTTCAAATGCAGCCTCAGACACTTGACACTTACTAGCTGGGTGACCCTGGGCAAGTCACTTAACCCTCACTGCCTTGCAAAAACAAACAAACTTGTTGGGGCAGCTAGGAGACACAGTCAATAAAGCACTGGTCCTGGATTCAGGAGGACCTGAGTTAAAATCTGGCCTTAGATACTTTACTGTGTGACCTTGGGCAAGTCATTTAACCCTCATTGCCCTGCAAAAATCAAACAAATGAATGAATGAATGAACAAAGGAACAAATGAATGAATGAATGAATGGAGTGAGTAAATAAATAATGAGCAGAGGAACAAATAAATGACTAAATAATTGAATAAGTAAATGAATTAATTAATTAATTAAAACTACTTAATGATTGATTGACTAGATCTAATAAAATGAAATTTAATAGGCATAGATGCCTAGTCAAAGAATCAGTTGATCTAACTGATCATGGGGAGATGGGGAGATACCAGGCTGGATGAAAAAATATTTGGAAATTTTTTTGGCTCACATTCAATATGAAACAAAAATGTACCATAGCAGCCCAAAAAGCTGATAAGATATTGGGTTTTGTTAAAAGGAGGGTAGCATAGAAAATAATGAAACATTTTTTCTATTGTTTTTTGACCATTATTATACAATTATTGTGGATTTCTAATAGGCTTGAACCTAAAATAATTTAAGGCTTGTGATTTTTATAGATATGGCACTTCTGCATTCCTTCTATCCATATTTATATTGTTATGCCAAGGTAGCTTAATACCACGAAGGTAAACACTAAATAATATGTTTAAAAAAAAAAAACAACTGGCTCTCCTTGAATGCTTTCCAAGAAATCTTTATTTTAATCATCAAGATGTGGGGCTGTGAATACTATAATCTAAAAAGAAAAACAAAACAATGCTAGAGGCAAGAAGTGGCCATCTCATGACTGTTTTCTTAGTCTGTAATTGAACACTTGACATCATGAACATTCATACATATGTTTACATAGTCCAGTGAGCAGACCACCAATATCAGTGTCATATAATGTCACTTTCTTCATAGCTATAGTTGTGGTGACATCTTATAATGAAGCAACTTCTAATCCCTGCTTGCCATTCATTTAGGAGAAATGATGCAACTGAGTAGGCTCTAAAGAACTGGTTTGATTTCAGTATTTCCCTTTCTCCTTGATGAATTATTTGTTAGCACATTTTAGAAAAGTCTAATTAATCTCACTTTCTATGTAACACGTTGACAACATAAATATCATTTTAAAGCAGTGACTATAAAGTGGGAGAATGTTGACTCCACCCACATCTAGTATTTGAATTATAGAATCCAACTCTGTGTGTGTGTGTGTGTGTGTGTGTGTGTGTGTGTGTGTTGTGGCTCTGAGGACCTAAATCAAATCAAATGATTCCTACTGTTGTCAAAACATTGTGCTAGATATGCAAAGTCATAACAAAGTAACTCCACCCATTCAGTTCATCCTTGCTTAATAAAACATTTAAAAATTGACAATCAAATTCAGGAGATAATACCAAAAAATATTAATGTAACAATTAGAGTTGTAAATAACAGATGAGAATAGCAGAACAACTTTCACAAAGGAATGTATGATTGTCAAATTAACAGAATTTCAAGGAGGGACAGGGAAAGAGTGACAGGACAAGCCCAAGGAGAGTTTGCTATTCACTATGACTCTTGGGTCATTTCTTTCATTGCTCTATAGGGACAAGACATATATGTGGAGTACATGGGAAAAGATTGTACTCTTGCCAATCTTATGTACACTTGTTGCTGACTCATTCTCCTTTTCACTTAGGAACAAGAAGGAAACATATTTTCTACTGCCTCTATTAAAAGGGTTTGGAAGAAAAGTGAGTTGCAAATTTCATTTCAAATAAATATTATTCCACCAAAGCAGCACAACCTCTCCTGAAAGCCCATCTAATTCAGCACAGAGCTAATAGGAATCCCTTCTACAATGTAATACACACCACATCCTCTAGCTTTTGCTTAAAGAACTCCACTGAGGGAGAATGGACTACCTTTGAAAGGAACCCATTCCACTTTAGAATTTTTCTAATTATGAGGAAGTTTTTCATTATATCAAGCCATGCATGCTTGACATATTTTCATGATCTTTTATATAAAACCGGGGTCAAAGATAGAAAAGTCAAAATTGTCCAGCATATTTCTTATCCCATTTACAGCTTATATTATTTCATCTTTCTTCTACATGTTAATATTTACAAAGGATTTCTCCTCTCATGGGCCTCTTAATGGAAATAGAGGTGTAGTGCATTACTGAATGACAACTGTAAGTAGAAGGCCGACAGTGAGAAACATGAGAAATGGTTTAATTTGAGTTTTAAAAGCAAAGCACCAGCGGCATAAGTGATCTAGAAAGGCAGTTCATTAAAGAGTAATTCTGTTTTTTCCCTTGCCTGAGTATTCCATCATTACTGGACATTTATGTTTATGTTAAAGGATCTACTCTCATATGTTTCACTTTGATTTCTGTAGATGGTAATTTATTTACCACAGAGAGCATGGTTCAGAAGCAGTATCCTGCTCACAATAAGGTATTATATGCGTGTGTGTTTCCCTCCCCAATTTTACAGCTGAGTTAACAGAACTATAAGCAAATCTAATGATTTGCCCAAGGTCAGTGTAGTGGTTCATTCAACTTTAAAAATTTATGGTCTTTAAAAAAAACAACTTTTTTTTTTGATTTGACTATTTATTGCTGGAATTTTTTTGTAATGTGTTAGGCAGTTTAAAATAATCTCAGAATTCTATTTTTGTTCTTTCCAAAAACTTCTCTTAAATATTCATGTGATTACAAATATACATTGGTTTATATTTTTCAGCTCAGTGAGTGAGTTTAAAAGGGGAAGGGGTATCTTGCCCAGAAACTTAGCAAATTATACAGGAATTAAGACAGACATACAGCTGAGTTAGTCCAACAGTAATAGGATGCTCTATGTTCCACACATATTAAAAAGAATAAGGAAAAAGGTCGGCTGGTGGTGCAGTGGATAAAGCACCGGCCCTGCATTCAGGAGGACCCAAGTCCAAATCTGACCCCAGACACTTGACACTTACTAGATGTGTGACCCTGGGCAAGTCACTTAATCCCAATTACCCCACACACACACACACAATGTGTCCAAAAAAAAACCAACAATAAGGAAAAAGGTAAAATCAGAAATAGACAAACTTTACAATTTATTTAAGTATCTCAACACATCTAATAGTAATTCAATAAAAACCACCTGCAAGACAGCTGTTTTGGTTGCTGTTGTCTACAATCTGCCCATAACTCTTGCAAATAAACCGCTTACAAAAGCCTAAAACTTGATAGTCAACACATGTGAAAAGAATTATACTGTCCACTCCCTCCAAGTTAAAGGAAATTACAGACCTGCTTTTGAAGCAGTAGATGTTAATTTGTAGAATTCTCTTCCCTACATGATGTTCAGGATAACTATACATTTATGTAACATCTGGTATGTAAATTACATCAATTAGTAGGTCAGGTAGATAAGTGTAATGCAAACCTAGCTCTGCTCCCTATCCAAATGCATAAAGGATCTATACTTAAATTCCTGTAGACTGATGGTGTTTTACTTATTTTGTGTCATGGACCCCAGATACATTTTGCAGTCTGATGAAGTCTATGGATCCATTCCTAGAACAATGTCTTAAATGCATAAAATAAAATACATGGGGTTGCAAAGAAACTAATTACACTGAAAAACAGCAATTACATGGCCGGTCTAACAACTACAGCAATTTCAAAGTATTGATGAGCCTCAAAGATATTTCAAGATTTCTGCAACAACTGTAATGGGATATGAAAATACTCTGACTTTTATTGATCCCAACACCACAGGCACAGCTATTACTACTATGGATTATCACTTATTTTCATAATTGAAGGAAATTCTAAATTTCAGATAATGTCAATAGAAAATAAAGATTTTTTTCTCCAAGTTTATGGGCCCCCTGAAAGCAATTTCCCTTCTTGGGAAATTCATGGATCTCAGAGTTAAGAACCACTGCTGTTGATACTTCCACTATACATGCAGATAACAACTCTTAGCCAAGTATGCAGTGAGGAGTGGCTGAACAACACACTATCTTCAGACACATACGTGGAAAATTCCCAGAATGATAGGATCTCTAGAGCTCATGATCAGCTGATAAAGACATTCAAAACCCAGGATAACCACAGTAGAAAAAAGGGGCATCCTATTATAATGTTTGGGAAGGTTCAAAGGAATAATAATCACTAAAACAATCAGAGATCACACCTGGTAAGGCAGTTTTTAAGGACACTTTTCACTATTTCAACTTCAACTAGAGAACTCTTAAGTTTTCTCCCCTTCCTTTCTCTCTCCCTTCTTCTAATTTCATGTTCCCTGTCTCCTGTCTCTACTATTCATTTCTCCCTAGTTAATTCTTTAATCCTGCCTTGGGCACTGTATAGTGCTATTTTAAACTAATTCCTTTGGGAGCAGGACTTCCTTATGCTTTTCAGAGCTAAGATTTTTTTTTATTTGAATACTTTAAAATCTGTTATTGTGGGGACATAGGAATGATAATATGGTATATTATTTCCTATTAAAAATATAAAGCATTTAAATAAAGTATGTCACTGTTCTCAATCAAAAGAGTGAAAGAAATGTTATAACTTACATAACTTTAAGATTAAAAATATGGAAAATGGGGGCAGCAAGGTGGCATAGTGGATAAAGCACTGGCCCTGGATTCAGGAGTACCTGACTTCAAATCCGGCCTCAGACACTTGACACTTACTAGCTGTGTGACCCTGGGCAAGTCACTTAACCCTCATTGCCGCATCAAAACAAAAAAACAAAAAAACAAAAATATGGAAAATGAAAAGCTTGTTAATACTTTAAAGTGTATGAAATGCAAAACTGAAACTTATAGCAAAGATATTATTTTATGTGACTGGTAAAGCAGATGGAAGGCTGTCAAACTTCAAAGGTAGAACACAGTAGTAATAATAATAATAATAATAATAAACTATTTCACAGTTTATTGAGTACTTTATATATAGCATCTCATTTTGTCTTCACAACAGATCGATGAGGGATGGAATTTGAATATTATTAATCTCCTTTTACAGGTTATGAAACTAAGGCAAAGATTAAGTGATTTGCTGAAAGTTTTTTGGCAGAAAGGCATTGTGGCACAGTGAACAGAAAACCAACTGTGGAGCCAAGGAGAAATGGGTTCAAAACGCAACTCTGACAAATTTGTTTTTCTTGTTGTTGTTCAGTCCTTATAGTAATGTCTGACTCTTCATGACCCTATTTGAGTTCTTCTTGGCAAAAATACACGAGTGGTTTGCTGGTTCCTTCTCCTACTCATTTTACAGATGAGGAACTGGGCAAACAGGGTTAAGTAATATGCCAAGGGTCACACATATGTGTCTGAGGCCGGATTTGAACTAACAAAAGTGAATCTTTCTGCTTCCAAGCCCAGCCCTGTACCCACTGTGCCTATTAGCTGAAACTTTGATAAATACTGACTGTGTAATACTGAGCAAGTCACTTAACATGTTTAAGTCAAAATACATTTATTAAGTACCTACTATGTGCTAGGCACTGAGTTAAATGCTGGTCACATGATGTGGAGAAGATGACAAATGGCATTGATACAGGGAGTTATTGGTGATAATTTTAGGTATTGCTAATACTCATGTAGTTTACTTACTATATACCTAATTGAAGCAAATGCTAAGTTTCTATCAGAAGTCCCCGTACTAATGGAGTCACAGGTCTAATTATCTATTCCATTCCTCCCCAGAGGACTCTGGAGAAGAGAATGAGGCTGGTGACTTTGCACAGCTCTGACTCAAATCCAGTTCACTTGCAAGTCATGATATGACCACCAAAGTCATGGTCCTCTTTGAGAATAAAGGGCAAACAATTCTGTTCCTAAGGTCATAAGGCTTTTATATGGCAGAGTTGAGACTGGTACCCATGTCTTACATTAACTAGTCTTTTACAATTATTTGTGAAAGAGGAGGGCTTCTTAACCTAATTAGCCTGGACACCTGGGTAGTCTAGTCAAGACTATGGACCTCTTCTCAGAATATTTTAAATGTGTAAATTGTGTCTTTTTTAAAATGTGTAAAGATGTGTAAAAAAAAAAATCACATTTCAGGGCAGCTAGGTGGCGCAGTGGATAAAGCACCGGCCCTGAAGTCAGGAGGACCTGAGTTCAAATCCGACCTCAGACACTTAACACTTACTAGCTGTGTGACCCTGGGCAAGTCACTTAAACCCAACTGCCTCACCAAAAAAAAAAAAAAAAATCACATTTCATTCTGTACCTAAATCCATCACCTCTGTGTCAGGAGTTAGATAGAATGTTTTATCATTAGTCTTTTGGAATCATGGATTTTTCCTTTAAATTCAATTTTATTTTATTTTTAGATCTGTATTCTGTCCCTCTTCTCACTACTCATTCCCACTGAGGAAGTGAGAAAGCAAGAAAAATAAAACTCCTGTTACATGTATATTCAAGCCAAACAAATTCTCATATTGGCCATGTCCAAATAAAAAGTCTGTGTGCTGAATAAGGCACCTCTCTATCTGGACATGAGCATGATAGTTAATGATGTGTTTTCTGGAATTGTGTTTGGTCATTGTATAGCTCAGAGTAGCTAAGTCTTTCAAATCTGTTTTTTGGTTTTGGGTTTTTTTACAATACTGTTACAATTACAACAACATAATTGTATTGATTCTTCTGGTTCTGTCCCCTACATCAGTTCATACAAGTCTTCCCAGGTTTCTCTGAAACTATCCCCTTCATTTCTTTTTTTTTTTTTTTTTTTGCTTTTTAGTGAGGCAATTGGGGTGCCCAGGGTCACACAGCTAGTAAGCATTAAGTGTCTGAGGCTGGATTTGAACTCAGGTACTCCTGACTCCAGGGCCGGTGCTCTATCCACTGCACCACCTAGCTGCCCCCATCCCCTTCATTTCTTACAGCCCAAACTTATTGATGGATGGTCATTTCATTAATCATCATTCTTGAAGACTTCAAAATCATATGCCTTTTACAGAGCTTTTGTTATTCTCTAAGTTGTTCTTCTGGTTCTGTTTATTTTACTCTGTTACTAAGTTCAGTGAAGGTTTTCCATGTTTCTTTGAAATAATAAATATCCTCATTTTCTACAGCACAATACAATCTTATCACAGTCTATATCACAATTTATTTGCACATTTTTCACAATAAAGATTGTCTTTAAAATTCACTATCCCCTTTCTTAACTGTTTTGCATTTAGGTGAATCAGCCTGCTACAGCTGCATAGCAGAATTTAACTTCAACATAGAAAAAGGGGTTGGTTGTATTCAACTCAAGAATATTTTGCTGTAGAGTATTTCCCTCAAAAACAATTTAAAAACAGGTAGTAAGGGGAAGAAAAGTAGCATAAAAGAGGACAGTAAGAAAAGTAAATTTTAGAAATCCTAAATAATGTAAAAGATAATGTACTATATTAACAGTCATGTATGTAGCAAAAATTCAGGATTGCTTTAAAAATCATGAAATTAAACTATGTTTTAGATAGCATTGAATAAATGGGTCAAAGTAATCAGCACAATTTTTTAAAAGTTTCATGGGCGGGGCAGGTAGGTGGCGCAGTGGATAGAGCACTGGCCCTGGATTCAGGAGAACCTGAGTTCAAGTCTGACCTCAGACACTTGACACTTACTAGCTGTGTGACCCTGGGCAAGTCACTTAACCCCACTAAAAAAAAAAAGTTTCATGTGAAATACTTTGCAAACCTTTTAAAATCTAAATGTTACAATTTAATGTTCACATTTGGAAACTGGACAAATTTCACATTTAATATCTAAAATTGATCCTAGAATATTAAGATTTAAATATAAAATTGTAAATTAACAAAAATTAAGAAAATAATATTAAATCCAAATTATTTCTAGAATTCTAAAAAAAGAATCCTATGTATAGGTGGGGGACTTTAGGTATGAAATATTTCAGTTAGTGTCTCTTACATTATATGTATTAATTAGTTTTGCTGATTTAATTTTTCGTTGTTTGTTAAAATGCTTGACTCACTAAGTAGAGTATAACTATACTAGAGATGGTTTTTCTTTGAAAGAATTTACAGCCATGTTGATAGCAACATAATTATAACTGGGTTTTATTTTTGCCCAATATCACAAATTCCCACCTAGCCTTCAATCATAAAAACAAAAAAATATTAAATTATCTGTCAATTTCAGGACACCCATCCTCTCCCTCGAGAGTTTTCTCTTGTACTTAATTCTCATAACATTATCCTATAAAACTGTTCTCGATGGTAGGACTAGGAAAAAATGCTTCAACATTCAGAAAGAACAGAAAATTGATTACTGTGTCCAAATTAATGCTTATTTGTGGATCTTGTCATTTTCCAGCTGTCACGCACAGAGAACATCCCCATTCCAGTACAGGGCAAGCTTTCTATAGAAAACCTTCCATGCCATATGCTGTCATCTACAATTCTTATTAAAGGTGGCATGGCATGTTGTCAATTTAACATAAGCTGGTATTGCAAGTTTTCTTATTTAAATCATGGCACTACAATTTGGAAGCAATGCACCTTGTAACTCCAAGACAAATCGACACCTAAAAGGATATGACACCATTCCACACTGTGGTCTGATCGCATTAGACTGAGCATGGTGAAAGAAAGAAATATTTTGACAGGGGAGATTGTACTCGAACACATCAAAGTGTCAGTTCAGATATGGGACATTGGAAAAGCACCCTCCACAACTCCCCATAGCATGATAGTCTCCACCTCTTATTGTCTCTTCCAGATGGAACACCAAGAGCACTCTTTAGTTTGATTGCTAGAGAGCTTGATACTCTACATCAATCTACTATGCCATTTTCATGTAAGACTAATATAGCTGATTTATCAATGCCAATTAATCGATGGCACAAAACTTGCCCTTTCTTTGCTGCTATCGTAGTATGATTATGTCCCCCAGTGAGCCAAGGGAAAAAAAAACAGTGACCAAATTGGCAAGTGAGGCCTCTGACAGATTGTGACCACTCAGGAGGTGCCGGGCTCATGGAAAGGTAAAAGCATTTATTTTTAAAAAATGATTGAGAGCCATATTTGAATGTCAAAATTCAGGTAGGGGGCTCAATTTTAATTATATAAAGGAAGAGGATATTATTAAAATGTTTCCAAGTCTTCATCACATCATTTATACCTGTCACAATTTCTACAGAGACCAAAAAAAAGGTCTATCTTTCATGTGAACTTATTGGTGTTAGGATGTGGATCTGATTTTTTAATGGCCTTAGTGGCAACATACATTAAATGACTATTTATAATTTTTTATAATAACAAAGAACTGTAAGATTAGAAAGGGCTACACAATGCAGTGGATAGAGTGCCAGACTTAGAGTCAGAAAGACTCATCTTCCTGAGTTCAAATATGGCCTCAGACATTTAGTAGCTGTGTGACTCTGGACAAGTCAATTTTTTAAAAAAAATTTTTGCAGGGTAATGAGGGTTAAGTGACTTGCCAGCTAGCAAGTGTCAAGTGTCTGAGGCTGGATTTGAAATCAGGTCCTCCTGAATCCAGGGCCAGTGCTTTATCCACTGTGCCACCTAGCTGTCCTGGACAAGTCAATTTAATCTTATTTGCCTCAGTTTACACATCTGTAAAATGAACTGGAAAAGGAAATGGGAAATCACTTCAGTATCTTTGTCAAGGTATCATAAACAGTTGTACACATCTGAAAAGAACTAAACAACAACAGAAAATAATGTGGAAGATCATGTACTAAGTGCGAGGGATAATTAATGGATATTCCATATGCTCCATTAGTATTCTTATAAATGCCAAGAAACCTTAAGAAAGATTCCCAACATTTCAGATTTTACCTAGTTAGGTAAATTTATGGGAAAATATCAATGAGTCACTTGGATGTCTACAATCTATAGCGCTGAAGGGAATAGCCAACATTGGTGAAATAATAGGTCTCAGAGATCAGATAAATTAATGGAATACATAAATGTTCATAGGCATGCATAAATGCGGGTAAGTGTTTCCTGATTTGATTTGACTGACATATATACAACTGTATCACATTTGGTCTAGACTTGTGATTTCCCTGGATAACTTCCAGTGTGACAACCCTCCCTCTATCAATGCAGATTGGCTAGTATAGGTAACTCATAGTCTTAAGAGGGTTGCTTGGGCTATTATAAGACTAAGTGATCTAGCAAGGTTTGCATAGCTGGAATATATGAAAAAGAAGACTTGAATCCAGGTTGTTCTGACACTGTGCTGTCTCTCTATCCACTATACCACACTCCCTCCCATCAAATATATCATGTCAGTGATAATATTGTTAATAACATCTATTTAGTGCTATGAGGGTCACAAAGTGGTTTACATATCTTTTTTGCATTTGACTCTATTAACAACTTTGTGAAGTAAATAATATGGGTCTTATTATCTTCATTTTACAGATAAGGAAGCTCAGGGTCAGAGATATTAGTGCCTTGCCTGTGGTCATAAAACTAATCAATACCAAAGCTGAGATAGGAAGCAATGTTTCTAAGTTCAAAGCTATTTCTCTTATATCACACAGCTTCATGTCGACCCAATTGAAATTACTAAAGTATCTTAAATATCTTATTCCTTGTATAAATTAAGAAAGACCATTAGAGAAGGAGATTTGTGGTAAAACAAAACAATACAAAACAAAACGAAACCCAACATATAAAAACATCCATTTTTCAAATAGACAGTCTTGGAACTGGAATGACTATGACTAAAAAAAGGTCTATTTTAGTAATCACGTGGTATGAGTACTGACCTTTATGAACAAAAATTTAGTGTCTCACTAGCTGTTGTTAAGAAGAAAGAGGAAACTGATTTAACAATTAAGACAAAATTTAAAAGACAAATTGATTAGATTCAGCCTATGCTGAAGTCAATAGAATAGATTGACCAATTCTTGAAGTCACTACCAACGTGCCTATTTTCACTGTAATTTTAAAACAGTCATTTGAGTGTGACAGGGGGTTATAGTTGGTTATCTGGCATCTGTTAGTTATCTGGAATCGTGATAATGGTCATTCAAATTTCCAAGGTAACTGAAAATACTATCAATGAGTGTATGGTTAAATCCATTCTACTTTAAAGGCCCTGGGATTCACTGGCAAAATCCCATATGATTTCAAGCACGGTTACTTCCTACCAGGGAGGATTTCTGCCTGGTGATGGAGCCAGAAATCCCAGATATAAATGATAAAACTGCCTGGGATTCCCTCCCAACAGCTCACAATCCAAGGAACATATAAGAATAAGCAATAATGTCAGTGGTTTGTTGGCCTCCGGATGACTGTAATAAAGGTTCTAAGCATGGAATGCAGCAAAAATATAAACCACTAGCATCATTTCTTAGTTCTATGTTACTTTATTTTTTCTTTTCCTTTTTTCTTTTTCTTTTTCTTTTAGTGAGGCAATTGGGGTTAAGTGACTTGCCCAGGGTCACACAGCTAGTAAGTGTTAAGTGTCTGAGGCTGGATTTGAACTCAGGTACTCCTGCCTCCAGGGCAGGTGCTCTATCTACTGCACCACCTAGCCACCCCTTTTCTTTAAAGAGGTATCCAGGACTGAAAAATCTTGCTGTAGTTCCTTCAAAGTCAATGTATGGAATCCTTATTAAAATTAGCAAGTCATGCATTCATGAGAGAGGGTAGATTTGCAAAACGTACTGGGATGGAATGTGACACTGAACCTATCTGGCATTGAAGGAATCTTAATCGCTTATTTGATTATCCACAGCTGCATGACTAGTAAGTGAAGGAGTTGGAACATGAATTTCTAGTTTGAAGTTCATGTAATAGAGGCATCAGAAAAGGAAAATATTTATAGAACTTAAGTAGAAAATGGGAAATGATGAAACAGATAAGAGAACAAATGAAAAATACTGTGAGATAGTGAAAAGAATGCTTCACTGTTAATCAGTAGAGCTGTGGTCTAGACCTAATTCTGTATATCTTTGCCAAGAAAACCCCAAATGTGATCACAAAGAGTTGGACATGACTAAAATGACTGATATTAGCTATGTGACTTTAGGCAAGTCATTTTACTTCATTCTGAATATGAGTTTTTTGTTTTGTTTTGTTTTGAATCTAAAAGGAGATTCAAAATAGATCATTTCTAAGTTCTCTTCCAAGAATAAGATTATATGATTCTAAGTGTTTTTTTCACTAGTTTTTTTCCTATTAGACTAGTATGGGTTAACCCTTGTATAAACAGACAACAGAATTAAATGTTTACATTGTTCACTGAACCTTAGCATCTTTTGCCAAATAGTGAAACAATCTATTTCTCTCTCTGTCACAGGTCAAGGAATAATTAGGTTAAACTACCAAAGTGTGTTTGCTTCCCTAAAAAGTCACTATCATGTTACTTATGTCATTCACTTTCGAGTAAATTATGACAGTTTCGATTGTTCATGGAATGTTCCAGGAACCCTCTGCACAAATACAGAATACATATTTTTATGAAACCTTAAATATGTCTTTGAGGAAAATCCACCCCTGGTGAATTTACTGGTAAATATTTAACGACTGGCTCTCCAGGAAGATAAAATGTATGCACCACACAGTTTTCGGCTTAATTTGCATTGTTAACATTTTTCTCCATCACTTAAGTCTGGACAGTCAACAAAAATAAATAAATGAATGAATGAATGAATGAATAATCAACCCCTGATTCCCAGTGTTTGCCAATTTGTGAAATGTAAATGCTCACACTCAAAATTCATCAGCTGAGCTGGTTCAGATTGGTCCTGGCATATACCTAGTAAAAATACTCAAAGGAAAATAATGGTGTATGAGTAGCTGGATAATGCTTAAAAGGGGAAGGGGGGGCTTCAGCACTTTCCTTTTAACACTACTGCTTACTGCCTTGGGATATTTCCCTAGCATTGGGTTGCTACATCTTTTTTTTCTATGAACTTTGCCTTATGTTCCATGTACCTCCAAAATTAAAAATGCATTACAGAACTGCAAGTGGTTACCTATAAAGACTTCTTCAGTGGAGCTTCTAATTTTCTTGTCCTTTCGCAAATGCATGTTCTTGGTGTTCCCTTTTACAATTGTTTCTTTCCCAGAAGTTGTTCTTAATTGCTGCTGTTCTAGACCCCATGTGGTTGTGACTAGTTTGGGTTGGAAAAAAGCGACTCTGGGAACATTTTCTAGCTCCTCCCAAGCCCCACAGTGCATTTTCATGGCTGAGATGAATTCTGTGACCATATAACTTTGAGAATATAACTGCCATGACATAAAATGACTTTCGAAGGCCATTATTCTCATGAATTTCTCAGGCAGTCTTTGGAGAATTCTCTTCTCAAATGGTTTAGATGCATTCATGTGGAGTTGAGGAGCGCGGGCAGAGGAGAATGCTTTAAATGACCTCTCTGGGTCCCTTCCAGGCTTCCTATTATAAGAATAGGACAATTCACATATGTCCGTGATGCTCAAACAGAAGAAAGTCAAAGCAAAGGCTAATTTATGCTAATAAGATCATTCCAGCAAAGAAGAGAGCAGCAAATTACTTTGTTTTAAAAGCTTCAATTAATTGGATTAATTTTTCATTTAAAGCAGCTTGGATGTGACTACATGACTAGTAATTGGGCATGAGATAAAATGGCCCGGTAGGCACAAAGCATAGTACTTCCTTGGGAAAGGTGCCAAGACAGCATTATGCAATTTCTGACACAAACCAAATTTTTTGTCTTCTGTGAAAAAAAAAAAACACAACATACCAGTTTCTATAGAATCTTAGTGTAATCCAAAGAACTGTAAAATTTGGGTGCAAGAAGTGACCTTATAAAATGATGATACAGAAGAGAATTTCCACATTTGAGGCCTGAAAACATGGATTCGAATCTTGCCTACAATCTCTCTTGTCACAATTTCTCTGAACCTCAGTTTCCTCCTCTAAAAACCTAAGATAACAAAACTTTCTGTATTTAACTCATAAGACTATTGTGAGGGTTGAATTAGCCAGTACGTCTAAAGAGCTTTGCAAACTTTAAAGCATATATAACTGCTAATTAGCATGGATAGAATTTAGGGTGGGCAGGTGGCTCAGCAGATAGAGCACTGGGCCTGGAGTCAGGAAGAAGATGAATCTTCCTCAGTTCAAATGTGGCCTCAAACCTATGGGCAAGCCCTTAACCCTGTTTGCCTCATTTTCTTCATTGATAAAATAAACTGCAGAAGGAAATGGTGAACCACTCCAGTATCTTTGCCAAGAAAACCCCCAAAGGGATCACAAAAACCCCAGACATGAGTGAAACGGCTGAAGAATTACATAGTAAGAGTTCATCTAACCTAAGTTCCCCTATCCCTACCTCTTAAAAAGACACAGAAATTCCAATGAAAGTTACTTTACCAAAATCATACAGGAGATTAATGGCATGGCTAGACTTCAAACCCAATCTGTTTGACTTCCAGGACAGTACAGTTTTTCCCAGTGCAACACATTGCAAGCCTCATTCATACCCAATTCTGATATTTTCAATAATTTGGTTAAGAATTACTAGTGATCAAACTCAACAGGAAGAGAAAAAAAATCCATTCAAAATAAGTCAAGAATACATAAAACGGGGGCGGCTAGGGGGCACAGTGGATGAAGCAACGGCCCTGGATTCAGGAGTACCTGAGTTCAAATCTGGCCTCAGACACTTGAGACTTACTAGCTGTGTGACCCTGGGCAAGTCACTTAAACCCCATTGCCCCGCAAAAACAAAGAACAAACAAAAAAAAGAATACATAAAACATCTGAGGTTCACCTACTAAGACACACCTAGGAATTATAAGAAAGCAACTCTAATATACTATTTAAAGAGTGTTAAAAAAAACCAAACTTAAGAATTAGGTTCTACACTGCTAGATTTATATCCCAAAGACATCCCCCAAAAGAGAAAAAGACCTATTTGTACAAAAATGTTTATAGCAGCTCTTTGTGTTGTGGCTAAGAGGTAGAAATCAAAATAATGCCCATCACTAGGGGAATGGCTAAACAAACTATGGTATATGATGTTGATGGAACATTATTGTGCTATGAGAAATGACAAGCAGGATGATTTCAGAAAGGCCTGGAAAGACTTGTATGAACTCATACATAGTGAAGTGAGCAGAACCAAGAGAACATTGTGCACAGAGACAGCAAAATTATTTGATGAAGAACTGTGAATGACTTAACTATTCTCAGCAATACAATGATCCAGGACAATCTCAAAGAATTATTGATGAAACATACTATCCACCTCCAAGGAAAGAACTGATATTGATTGAACACAGACTGAAGCATGCTATTTTCACTTTCTTTTATTGTTTTCTTTTATTCAAGGTTTCTTGTACAAAATGACTAATATGGTAATTTTTGCATAATTGTACACGTATAATCCATATCTGATTGCTTACTGCCTTAGGGAGGGGAAAGAGGAGGAAGTGAAGAACGGATAAAATTTGGAACTCAAAACTATAAATGAAAATGTTTATTATTTTAAAAAAGAAGTGGGTTCTGGTCTTGACTTGGTCAATAATTATGCTATTTTGACAAGTCACTTCATAGGATCAAAACATTATAAAATAAAAAAAATTATGAAATACATCTAGAGTTAGAAGGGAACTAACAAGGCAATGAATCCAATGCTCTCCATTTTACAAATGAAGATGGGTAGAACTTAAACTTCTATCTTCTGACTTCTGAAACTTTCCATAGTACCATTCTGTTTATTTCATCCCTTCAGGAGCTAATTTCCTCCTCTATATAGTGAGAGATCTGAACTGAATGACTTCTTTTGGTATATATCCTATGATTCTCTTATCCGACCAAAACTTTTAGCTGTTTGCTGAGGTCTAAGTTTATGGTTTGAATTAAAATAGAAAATAATAAATCAAGTTGGCACATCTGGACTCAGACTCCTACTAGCTGTGTGACCTTAGGCAATTGATTTAACTTTTATTTGCCTCAGTCTCTTCAACTAAAAAGGGGAGTTAATAATAGAGCATACCTCCCAAAGTTGTTGTGAACATCAAATGAAATAACTGTAAAACATTTCAAAAGCAGGTGCTATATAAATGCTAGTTGTTATTATTTTTTTAAATCAATAGCAAAAGAATATTAAATAGAATTGGTCATATAAATATTTGCAAGTGCTATACTGATGTAGTAAGCATTAACTTCAGGGGCAATACTATTTGTTTATTTCTCTTTCCAAAGCATTGATGATTTATAGTTAAACTATTAACTTTTGAAAAATGTATTGTAAGATTTCTGCCATCCTGATAGTTGAAAACACTATTGTAAAAATCTTGTCAATAGAATTGACAAGGAATTCCATACTTTTTTTTTTGGTGTCTGTACCTTTTTTAAAAAAAATTATAATATTTAAGTACATGAAAAAATAGGATATTTTTATCCCTTAAGGCAGTTCCTTAATTTGGTTTAGTTTCTCCAAAAAGATATAGATTGATAAAGAGCCATTAAGAGACACCAATACTGAAAAAAAAATACTCAGATTTTGTTCCCAATATGCAATTTTAAGATGTGAGATTAGTTAATAAAGGCTCTGAATATTTTTACTTCTCAACTTATGATTAATAACGAATTTGTATTTGGGGAAGGGTTCCAAATTTGCAAGTTAGAACTAGAATAAGATCACCATTATAACAAATAACACTACAATAGGTTCTGATGAATAATGCCTACTGAGCACATTTTTCTCCTTAGGGAAATTTGCTTTATAAGTGCAATTTATTACAATTGTATTAAGTTCATACAGGTTTGGTGGTTTGGTGCATGGTAGAACCAGGTCTTAAATACACACTATACAGTTGGATAGCAAGTTACCATCCAGCGTACCTTTCTTTTTAATAGTCTGTAAACATTTTTTCCAGCCTTTCCCACACTTAAGACTGCTACTTTGAAAAGGCAACCAGTAAGAGTGAATATCTGTCTCTCAAAGCTCTAATACACTAGTTTTATGAGACCGTTCAAATTTGGTTAGATTTTTACTTGTCCATTGCCTGATTTCAGATAGGGCTGATCTGTTTTAGCAGGCACTGGGTCAGTGCTAATTACTGTGGTTACTTAAAAAATATTAGGCTTTTTTAAAAGGGTACTGGAGAAATGTCATGGAATTTTTATGGTGGTTTTTAATGTCAAGAACTCAGGACATTGGATTTTGTATTATTTTAACACAACAGCTCATGGACATATCAGTAAATAACTCCAAAAATAAAAGGGCAAGTTAGAAAGCTTAATAGAAGTGTACATTTATTCATATATATTATGTTGGAGTTTCCCTATATATCTTTCTTTAAAGTTTGGCAAATATCAAGTCCTTGTCGGATATAAAAGAAAATTTCAAATTTGAGATCTCCATTTCCAAAAGTATATAAAATTGGAAAGCTAAAAAAAGAATAAAAGTGCTAGGGAAAAAAAATGTTATCCAGTGAAAATGGCCCTAAAGTCGAGAAGACTGAAATAACATTTTCAAGGGTGTGAAGAATTTTTTAAAAGTAGAAGATGATTAGGTACTCTCTATTTCTATTGAGGGATTAAGTTTATTCTCTCTAGAAGAAAAGATAGAGTTTAATAAAAATGTTTTTGACAATGGACCTTTTCAAGGAAAATTTAATTTACCAAAACAAAAGTTTTATTTAACTACAATTATTAATTTTTCAAAGGATTCCTCATTACATAAAAACTGTTCCTGCCAGGGTTTAGTGATCTAACACAGTGAGAATATTTGACTTCCTAAAATTGGATTTACACACAACTTTTCAAGAATTCATTTAGTGGATAAAGCAAGGTACCCATACGAGAATAGCCACAATGAACATTTTAGAATTTACATATCTCAAAAGCATTTAAGATGCACTACTGTATCAGTTCAACAATTCAGTTTTTAACACACTTATTCATTGCCAATATTTTCAATTCCCAGAATCATGCTGCTTGAACTAAGATACCTAGCACTGATTTTTTTCCTTTTATGTGCAGAGCATTGAAGAGCTTCACAATAAATTAACCAATGGGAAAAAAAGACATATTGTGTGTGTACTCTGCACCTAGCCCTATGCCAAGTGCCAGGGATACATATACAAGAGTGAGAAAATCTCAGCCTCAGAGAGTTTGCATTTTAATAAGGTGAGACAACATATAGTGGAAGTAGAGGAACATAAATTTGGCCTGGGAAATTTAAAAGATGCTGAGAAATTAAGAACAGGAAAAAATAATTAACATTTTGTTACTCTGAAGGCAGTCCCTAAGCCTGGTTCAATAACTTAACTTGGGTAGTCAATTGATGCACTCTTTTTTTGTTTGTTTGTGTGTTTGTTTGTTTGTTTTTTGTTTTTGTTTTGCCGGGCAATGAGGGTTAAGTGACTTGCCCAGGGTCACACAGCTAGTAAGTCTCAAGTGTCTAAAGCCATATTTGAACTCAGGTCCTCCTGAATCCAGGGCCAGTGCTTTATCCATTGTGCCACCTAGCTTCCCCCAGATGCATTCTTTTTTTAGAAACATGGGTAGACTAAATATTATTATTGTGTCCAGAGTAGAAGATGGAAGGGCAAGTAAAAGGGTGGGGGATAAGAGCCACAAGTAGGGGCCTGGCAGAGAGCAAGATAGCTGTGATGGACAAGTCAATGAATGGGATGGAAAGCATGACTTGGGGTTGATCAGATATGGTGTGTATGGAAATTTTGTCAATTACTCATCAATCAAAATATCTCAGCCCCAAGACAGGAGTTCCAAACCTGAGAGGATTAAGTCCCCCCATGGCCAGTAGACTTGATTTAGGTGTTAGTTCTTCCAAGCAGGGAGAAGTAGAAAATTCCTAGGATCATTTATTAGATCATTGGATCTCAGATTTAATGTTAAAATGAACTTTAGTGGTGATCCAGTTTGAACACTTCATTTTAGAAATGAAAACACTGAGCTCGGAAGAGGGTAAGAGACTTTATAATCACTTAGGGAGTAAGTAAAAAAAAAAAAAAAGCTGGCATTTGAATTCAGGTTTCCAGTCTCCAAACTAATCCCTCATTTACTGTATCATGCATTCAAGGCAGAACCCAAATCCAGATCTTACATAATAGGTATCATTCCATCCCTTCCCCAACAATGTATAGCTCTCATTAATTAAAATAAGCCAACATATTTACTCAGCTTTTTTTCCCCTAATTCATACGATATACATACTGGCAGCCTTGTCAAAAATCATAACCCTTTAGCTGCATGGCATTTTTTTTTACCTTGGAGCTAATGCAAAATTTAATGAGGAGAAATATGTTTCACAACTTTAAATATGCATTCTCTTCCCTCAAATTTGTTACAAAATGCCTCCCTTATAATCACACTACTACCACCAATTCCTTAATGCAGTAGGCCTAATTCCTCACAGTTAGCAATCAAAAATATCTAATAATTTCCTCTAATAGTTCTACTGTGAAAGATAATTTATTAGACCATTTTCTGTCTGATTAACATACAGATGTTGATATAGAGTGATTCCCTGCTAGGAAATGCTAAATGATTGAAATTTATCCACACCAG
This sequence comes from Dromiciops gliroides, assembly GCF_019393635.1. Taxonomy (NCBI): domain Eukaryota; kingdom Metazoa; phylum Chordata; class Mammalia; order Microbiotheria; family Microbiotheriidae; genus Dromiciops; species Dromiciops gliroides. The sequence continues at coordinate 76,675,075 of NC_057863.1, read as the reverse complement.
GAACATCATATTTTAATAGCCTATGTAAGGACTGAGGTAATATTCTCCAAAACAGGATTTCTGTCGGCAGTGATAAAACTGGCAACAACAACAAAAAAATAAAAGCAAGGAAGAAACTGAAGGTTACTTAGTTTTTCTTGGTTGAGCAAATTCTTAATATTTTGGAGACAGGGAGGAGAGCCTATAGAAAGACTGGTCATAGGGGAAAATAAATGCATAAGAAGAATAAGAGGATAGGAAGAAAATAGAGTTGTTATTGTTTGTTTGCTTTTTTAACTGACTGTCACTTTACGAGAGCACTGAAAAGCAGTAAATTAAATTGGTAAGACCTGTAAAACAGGAAACTAGATTCGTGTACAATGGAAAAAGGTACTCAAAGCACATTTCAATAAATGGAAATGATGGAGGCACTGAGGGCTACTGCCACCACCTGGACAAGGATGGCTGGGAAATTACATTGGACAATGCAGTTTCATCTATAGAGCCAGCATTTCCATTATTTTCTTTTCTAAAAGTGGGAATTTCTCTCCCTTTTTTTTCACATTTGTGAAATTTCAGCAAATATTTTTTTTTGCCTCTAAACTGAGTAAACAAACACATCATTAGAACTCTCAAGTATGAATGTGACCTTCATTTATTGTCTTCTACTTATTTGCACGCTAGTTCAAGTTCAATGGAAAGGAAAATATATATATATATATACACACACATATGTATGGAGATAGTTCCATGTTTTTCCTGATATGCTGGTCAATTCCATCTGAATTTTTTTAAATTTTAGGCTCTGGGGAGACAAAAATTCTACCTGCCTATCTGCCTGTAATGATTACATTTGACATAGTAATTGTTAGTTGTTATCTGTGGTTACTTAGTTAATTGGGTATAGTAGGATCCTTAATGTTAAAGACTATCATTTAAAATTTTCTTTAGAAAACAGTTTACACTATTAAGAATAAAAACTTGATTATGCAGAATGAGTTTCTCTAGGTAGTGGAATTTTCTGTATGTCAGATAATTTACTTCTTTAAGAAAACTAAGCATCATTTTAATCATTCAGGATGGAAATATTTCCAAAATTCATTATCTACTTCTCTGCCCTCTTAAACAGAGCATATGGAATCCCTTTATCCCCCAATCTCAGAATCTCAGAGCAGGAAGGGTCCTACAAATGATCTGTCCCTACCCTGATCAATATGAAATATTGATCCAATCTTTGGTTAAAAATGCAGCTAGGTGGCACAGTGGATAAAGCACAAGCCCTGGATTCAGGAGGACCTGAGTTCAAATCTTGCCTTAAACATTTGACAATTTTTAGCTGTGTGACCCTGGGCAAGTCACTTAACCCTCATTTCCCAGCAAAAAATAAATAAAATAAAAATTAAAGATGAAGGAGATATCAGAGATGATCTAGTCGAACCTTCTTTTATTATAGATGACGAAACTATGGCCCAAAGAGAAGACATGGGATATGTAAAGTCACACAGAGAGTATATAGTAGAAACAGGGTTGGAAGCCAGTTCCTTTTATTTTAAAGTCATGCTCTAGTGAGATAGAAATGATTACCCTCTATGCCAGTCCATTCCATTTGGAGATTAGTTGCAGTTAAACTTTTCTTTGCATTAAGCTGAAATCTGAGCATACAAATATCCATCCACTGTTTCAAGTTCTGCTATTAGTGGCCAAGCAGAACCATTCTAATCAGGCTTTCACATAAAAGCCCTACAGATAATGAAGCCTGCTACAATTTCTCTGTTAAATCTTCTCTTCTCTAGGATAAAAATAGCCTTGTATCTTCAAAGAACATGATCTCAAGGTGGATCACCATCCTGTAGAGGATCTACAATATGCAATGTTGAGAACTGAAGACAACACTCCTAATGTGAAATGATCAAAGGTCAATGCAATGGGTCTGTCACCAACCGAAATCTCCACCCTGTCCTTCTCTTAATATGCCCTAAGACTTCCTGTATTTCTTTGTCTCTTGCCTTAGTAAACTAGATGCTATAGACTTAGAATCAGGAAATCCTCTCTCTGATGCTTACTAGCTGTGTGAACCTGGCCAATTGCCATTTAAGCTGTGGTTCCTATAAAATGTGGATAATAATAGAACCTAGATCACAGGACTGCTGTGAGAATCAAATGAAACAATATTATAGTACGTGTTTTACAAGTCTATAAAATTAGCTATTATCATTTTTCTTAGTATTATTATTGTTGTTGTATTGAACTTGAAATTCACTAAAATCCTAATATCTTTAAGGTAAACTATCTAATTTCACTTCCCCTGTTTTTTTTTTTAATTTGTGAAGTTGATTTTTTAACATAAAAATGAGATTTCAGTCTTTACGAAATTCTATCTTTTTTAGTTCGGTCCATAATCATGGCTTGTCATGGTCTTTTTTTTTTTTAATCTAGACTCAGTCATCCAATATGTTAACTAGTCCTCTCATTATTGTATCATCTGGTAAGGAACCTTCTTTCCACACTATATCACCTCCTGGCTGTGGCAGGAAGCCTTGGTCAGGTGCTACCTTATGCATGAGCCACATCCCAACCTCTTTTTGCTTGGGTTGTAACAAAATGAGTTCCATAAGATGAGCAGTGTCTAGCCTGCTATTTTTTGATACTGTTCTATTCTGGATAAATGACATATTACTACACTAAATGTTCAAAGGTTGTACTGAACTCAGACTTGGAAGGTGATTTCAAATCTATGGAAATATAAATACCTAGATTACACTATCTCAATTCAACATCGTTCTATCATCTATGCAAAACAGTACAAACTTTTAAAATAGAGGTTACTAGATAATGAAGGTGTCTCTTCGTGTTCTATACCTACTGGGTATCATTTGTGAAATGTTGCTATGAAAAGATGTATCTTAGAATTCTGACATACCCTAAGGTGGCAAGAAATAGCATCCTAAAAAAGGGATCCATCATGTGATAGCACAGTCTCCAAATTCAATTAGCTCACAATGCATCAATTCTTAGAGTGAGTTTGTGAATTGATTCAAAATTTTCATACGTTGAGAATTCTGTCAGATTTCTTCTAAGCAAGGATAACTACCACCTGCATTGTCCACATGGTTTTTCTAACAGAAATAGTGTGTGGATTTAAGGCATTCAGGGCCAAGCTATGGGCAAAACTATTGACTATGATAATTTCTTAAATATCAATTGTTTTCTAGATCCAAAAATGTACTTTATATTCAACCACGTACCGCCCCCAGAACAACAACATTTTAGCTAAGATTGGCAATTTTTTTTTTCTTTAATGATAATGATATTTACATTTCCTTCAGTGTCACTGACAGAAAGCAAGGGAGATGTCCAACATCATGGATAGATCCCTGGAAAAGATTTATATGAGAATGGAAAGAGCTGTTTGCAGGTTTACTCTTTTTAAATTCGAGATAAAATTTCCATGGCTGGGGGTTGCTATCAGGATAGTATGCAACTTCTGGTGTTCCCTAGGCCATTTAACTTCAATACTAAATTAAGATAGTAGATGAAGCTTGTCCAATGAGCCCCTTCTTCTTTCTCGGGATCAAAGAAAACGTCAGATGTGAAGAAGGCTTGGACCTGTTGATCTTGTAACTTCAAAGAAACATCAAATATTCAACAATGCTGAAGTGAATGAAAATTGGATGAACATACCCAATTCCTACCCAGAGAGTTCTTTCGGGTCCTGTACAGCCACTGCCAGCTCCATCCTGATTTCATCGGCTCTGATTTGGAGATGGGTAACTAATGAATTTATGCCTGTATATTCAATTTCATTGAAAATTCCTCCTCCCCCAAATTTGGACCATCAATACTTTTTTATGAATAGCCTCTTTAAATGCATTCTCCTAGGAAGGGAATACGTGGCACCTACAATCCTAATGCTCTCTGAATATTCTGTCACATCTGCAAACAAGATTTCATCCTAAACCCTCTAGGCAGGAAAAGATGCCTCTTATTTTCTCCACTGAGCACCGCCTGCATCCCGGAGGCCAATCCTGTAACAATCTACTCATTAAATAAACAGATCAACCCAAATGCAGACATCTCCTCTGGCTCTGCCACACAGATCGCAGCACAAAAGCAGCAACCCCCCAAACGGGATGGCATGAGAGGGGAGTAGAGTGCTATGTTCTTTAAAAGAGCAGTTCTGTAAGTGGCAATAAATATTTTGCTATTGCTCTCACCGGCAGCAGGCTGTTTCTCCCACACCTGCTCCCAGTCGCCAGGCTCTGCTGGCTCAATCCACTCTGCTGAGGAATCACAACTATTTGAACTAACCCCCTCAGGGCAGCAATATCCAAGGCAGGCAGCCAATAGTGGCTCTGAGGGCCTCACACCCGAGGCTGCTTCTGTGAATGTACAATTTTATTTATTTTTTGTGTTTTTCTTAAGGACATGGGAAGAAGACAAAGTATTATTTATTGATTAAAGGAATCAATAGATTAGAGTGTTTGATTGCTGGGAACTTCAGACCTCCTGGGTCAGTGTCCAGAAGGCTTCCCCAGGATCCCATAAGGCCTGCCTTTATGATCACAAAAGCAACCTGTCTGGACAGCCAGGGCGATGAGATAGGCTCAGTTTATCAGCCTGGAATGAAGCAGACATTCTAAGAAAAGGCTCCCATTGAAGGTTTCTGAATAAAAGAAGAAGAATAAACACCATGACAACGCAACTTCTTAAAAAGTCAAGGTCCCCAGGGTAGAATAAGGTCTCATTTGATATGGTCTAAAGAACAATATCCGTATTATGACCTGCCGTCCCTTCCTGAGGAATGAACTCAGTCCAAAAGCTTGGGCTGACATGGAGCCCCTATCCTTCAACTTGGTGGCAACATGAACCAGAAATTCAGAAGGTAGAAAATAGCAGTCTTTGAGCTTTCCACAAAGATAAGAGAGAATACTCTTTTTTTTTTTTGAAACCATCTCACAACTAAATATGAGTGCAGCTCATATAATTAATGATACGGGAGTGATCTTGAAATGTCCATTTCTCTGCCCTTTGGCAATAACACACATCAGCCCCTTGACTATTACTGGGATGGTATGGTATCTAATCCACACTTGAAATCTCCTTCAGTACCTAGTACAGCAATTTGTTGAAAGAATGAACAAATAAATGAATAGAAAGATGAAAAATTAATAAAAGGATAAAGGCCCAAAGGGGTGAGAACATGATACAATCTCACCAATCCTTTTTTTTTTTTTTTGGTCAGGCAATGAGGGTTAAGTGACTTGCCCAGGGTCACACAGCTAGTAAGTATCAATTGTCTGAGCCCAGATTTGAACTCAGGTCCTCCTGAATCCACGACTGGTGTTTTATCCACTGTACCACCTAGCTGCCCCTCCAACTCTTCTTTAACTGAACAGTCCACACTCTGAGACCAATTAATATTTAGCACTGACCTGTTGCTATGGTAGCACCTAAAGCCCTTGTCTTCGTGGTCAAGAATAAAACAAAGTTCACTATCTTTTTTTTTTCCACATGTAAAGATGTCTCCTATACTTAGATCATTATTTTATTTTCCTTTAAGCCTTCATTATTCCTGTGAAAAATCTACTTGCTTTGCTTTTCCTTCAAACATCTTATTTTCTAACCTGCTGATCTTTGAGGAGGGAATGCATTCTGAATCCTTCCCCATTTTGCCATATTTTGTCACCTAGTTATAAGAAAAACCACACATAATGCCATCTATTGATTAAATTCTCCTTCCTCCCAAATTAGCATATATCAGGCTCCATTTGTTATAATTCTTTTAGTCTTTTAAGTGAGAGCCATCACAACATATCACAGTAGTCTCAAAACATTTTTTTTGGTGGGGCAATGAGAGTTAAGTGACTTGCCCAGGGTCACACAGCTAGCGTCAAGTGTCTGAGGCCGCATTTGAACTCAGGTTCTCCTGAATCCAAGGCCGGCGCTTTATCCACTGCACCACCTAGCTGCCCCTCAATTTTTGTTTTTAAATTTCACTCTCTTAGTAAAATAGTTTGATTATATACCCCAATAGAGATATGTTTACTTACTTATAAATTATAGATATATACTTCTATACTAATAGGGCATAGATATTATAACATATATAAATATTTAAAAGGCCATGATAAAGTGAATTCAACAGTTTTTCAAGCAATCTTATCTTATCAAATAATAGTTTAAAAATAGTTTGCCCATGTCAGAAAATTTATGAAGTGTTCAAGATGTACATTTATGCAGATGCTGTAATAGGAAGAGTGGTAGGAAGGAAGGACACTTGTTCAGGGAGTGAATTTGAAGAGAATGACTATTTGTCCTTACAGGGAAGCTATACATGGCTGACTGTTCAGCTCAACCACCTCCAGACTGTAAGAAAAACATTAGAGGTAGGTGGTGGCTGTCATATATTTAACAGTTATGCTGTCCTCCTTACTTCTAATGTTTTCTTCATAAACACACCAATGGATTGTCTTGCCCACCTCCTTTGGCAGTGCTTGTAGTTAGGAAGATTTGGGTTCAAATATTGCCTCTGCCCACACTATGTGATCCTTAGAAATTCAAAACCTCTCTGAGCATGTTTCCTTATTTGCTAAAATAAGGATAACAACATTTCACAAGGTTGTTACGAAAATGAAATGAGGCAAGTTATGTAAAGTGCTTTGACATTCTTGATTCTATGAATGAGTTGTTTTCTTCTTCATCATCATCAATATTTGGTGTTGGTGTTGGTGGTAGTAGTAGTATTGGTAGTAATAATACTAGCAGTGATAATGGAATTAGAAGTAGTAGTAGTGGGGCAGCTAGGTGGCACAGTGGCTAAAGTACCAGCCCTGGATTCAGGAGGACCTGGGTTCAAATCTGACCTCAGACACTTGACACTTACTAGCTGTATGACCTTGGGCAAGTCAGTTAACCTTCACTGCCCCGGAAAAAAAAAGTAGTAGTTGTAGTAGCAGTAGCAGCAGCAGCAGGAGCAGTAGTAATAGTAGTACTGGTATAGTATAAAGTACTTAAATGTTCTAACAGATTCATTAGGTATCTGTGCCTAGCACAAAACCTTATACATATTGTGGTTAGGTATATAATAAATGTTTACAAAACTGAATTTAATCTTTTCCAGACAGTATTTTACTTCACATAATCTAAGCAATCTTTATACATTATTAACCGTACAATAGAATCTCAGTCCTATGGACCCTCAAATGATTTTTTAAATTATTCTAGGCAAAACTCAGATCAATTTCAACCTAGTGTAAATGGATGAAGGGGAGACAACAGAAAAAGTGGGTCCCTGTTTCTGCTGACTGAAATTCTTTGTCAATTACTTTGTCAATTGCTATTATACTGTGTTATATATGATGATTTAGATGACCAGAACTGAGTTAACTAGAAATGGTACTACAGTAATTAAAAGTGATTGTCAGTCCCTTTTTTTATTCATTGTGGGTTAAGGTCATTCAACAGATTATAGAATTCTGACATCCCCAAACTAAACTGGATGTAATAACAATATACAACTATCAAACCTCCTGAATCTATCTTGATAGCACTGTTTCCTCTTATAAAGCTTTACTTCAATCTCCATCTCTGGCCTCATCTAAATCCTGGAATCAATCATTTCTGAAAAAAAAAAAAAACCACCAATAGGAATGAACATCACCGCACAGAATGATTACCCACATTGCTGAGTGGTACAGTTCCAACTGTAACCAAATAACCCAAAAGACAGTTCCACAACTCAAACATAAAATTCTACTCAGAATCACGGGATTTCAGAATTGTAGCCAGCTTGTAGCCAAAAGGAAAATAATTAAAGTGTACTCCAACAAGTGGTAATCCAGAATCTGCTTAAAGACCTACGACAGATTTTACTACTTCCTAAAGCAGCCCACACTGTGCCTGTGTAAAAACTTATCCTAAAAATTATTCTTAAATTTGCCTTTTCACATTTTCCACCCATTGGGTCTTATTCTAGCCTTTGGAGCTAAATAGAATGAGTTCTTCCACAGAACAGCCTTTTCATTACCATTCATTGCCCCATGCCCAGCACCACCCAGTCTTTTCTTGTCCAGGCAAACCATCTTAGCTGAACTAAATCCTCCAAATGTGCTTTGACCAGGGACCAGCACAGGTCTAGCATGCCAATCTGCCTGGAAGCAATGTTTCTATTAATGCAGCCCAAAATTATAATATATTTTTTGGTTACCAGATAACACAGCTGACTCATATTGAATTTGTGGTGCAATAAACTCCCTAACTCCTTTTCAGACAAACTAAAACCATGCCTTCCCCATCCCATAACTGTCAAGTTGATTTTTACATCCTTGTATATTGCCTTTATCACAATTAAATTTCATCTTATTCAATTTAGTCTAACACTCTGACCCAACGGTCTCCAAACAGTTTTGCTTATATAACCATACCAACAAAATTTTTTGAGAATGCATACCCAATATTTGCATATTTACATACTTATAAACTATATACATATGGTAATGAAATGACGATTATAAACTTTGTGACATTTATAAAAAATAGAAATTAAAAAATCATTATATTATAATGAAAAAAATACTGAATGATAGAGTCAACTGGGGGGCCACTATTGTGTGGGAAAGTGACATACTTGGACTTGCCATTTGGAAAAATCCACTTTGTAGAATTAGAGAAGGGAAAGACTTGAGGGAGACCAACTGGAGATAATGGAACTAGTATAAATGATGAGGACACAAACTGAGAGGTGATGGAGAATGGCTTTATGAACTGAGAGATGGATGGATGGCAGTAGAAAGGAAAATATTTACCAACTAATTGGATATGGGGCATAAGGGACTAATATTGTATCTTGTATGAAAGGGAGGATGATTATACCCTAAACAAAAATAGGAAAGTTTGGGAAAAGGGTGAATTTAGTGGGAAAAAGAATGCAATTTCAACCCATCCATGCTTGCTCATTCTATGTTACTCACCTCCCACTCTAAAACAAACAAAAATGTTTAGGATGCTTATTTATTCCTTGATCACTTTTTCAGTATGCAACATGCATACTGATAAAAATGTTTAACAGCACAAAACCAATCATACTGTCAAGACCTCCAGACTCCCCCTTTGGACACTACACCAAGGTGACATTGAATAATTAAGGACTATTCTTTGAGTGTAGCCATTCAACTGGTCCCAATTCCACATCATTGTCTTAACATCTAGTTAACTATATATCTCCCCATATTTCCATAAAAAATAGTATCAGAAGTTTAATCAAATCATTTGCTAAAAATTAGTTGGACTACATCTGTAAGATTCCCCTTATCTCCTAGTTTAGTAATTGACTCTACAATAAATAATTCTACACACAATATGTACCAAGTTTCACTTTGTAACATGCATATGGTAGCTATAGTGGTAAATCATAGTTTATAATAGAAAAGTAAATTAAGTCCAGAAACAAACATGGGCCCCATTAAATATATGAATCTACAAAAAATGACGACTAATGTTTAAGAATAAAAGAAATGTAAAGGAAGTATGTTTGAATGGTTATGGATTTAGGATAGAAGGTCAACAGACATGGTTCTACTCAGTGCGCTGTAATTGACTTGAGTATGTGAACGGCATATTTCTTAACTTTTCATTACGTTGGCTTATTAGTCAATTTTTAAAACAATAAATACCCTTTTCATATTCTGCAGCAATATTAATAAACAGTAATAAAATTGAAGGAACCCAAAACAAAGTCTAAGATGAGAGTCATTATATAAATTATTACTTTTGAAGAATATGTTTTAAGGGATAACAGGATTTAAAGGCAAATAAAAAAAAAATTACACAATATGTTAGGGGTTTTTTCCTCCTTCATATCCTTGGTGAAAATAAGATCTGACAGGTAGCCTGAGCCAATATAATGAAAATGACAATTCTACTTAAATTTATTTACTTATTCTGTGCCATACCAATCACACTACCAAAGAATTATTTTATATAGCTAGAGAAAATAATAACGAAATTCAACTGAAAGAACAAAAGGTCAAGAATACCAAAGGAATCAATTAACCAAAAAAAAAAAAAAGTGAAAGAAGGCAGCCTAGAAATACCAGATTCCAAATTATATTACAGAGTAGTAATCATCAAAATAACCTGGCATTGGATAAGAAATAGAGTGGTTAATAAGTGGAATAAATTAGGTACACATTGTACAGAAGTAAAAGTAAATAATCATAGTAATCCAGTCTTTGATAAGCCCGAAGCTTTTAGGACAAAAACCTACTTTACGACAAAATCTGCTGGGAAAACTGGAAAACAGTCTAGCAAAACCTAGGTATACACCAATATCTTGGACCATATACCAAGATAAGGTCAAAATGGCTACATTATTTAGACATACAGAATCCTATCATAAGCAAATTAGGGTAGCATGGAAAAAATTAGCTGTCAAGTCTATGAATAAGGAAAGAGGTTCTGACTAAACAAGAGAGAAAATCATTTTGATAACATCTAGTTAAAAAGATTTTACACAAACAAAACTAATATAGTCAAAATTAGAAGAAAAGCAGGAAACTTGAGAGGGTAGGGATTTTTACACAATGTTTCTCTGATAAAGGTACTATTTTCAAAATATACAGGCAACTGAGCTAAATTTGTAAAAATAAGAATCATTTCCCAGTTGATAAATAGTCCAATGATATGAACAGACAGTTTTCAGAAGAATAAATCAAAGCTATTAATAGTAATATGAGAAAAATATTTTAAATCAATATTAATTAGAGAAATGCAAATTAAAACAACCCTGAAATACCACTTCACAATCAGATTGGCTAACAAAAGAAAAAGTAAATGAAAAATGCTAGAGGAATTGTGGAAAAATAGGTACACTATACTGTTGGTGGAAGTATGAAAGGGTCTAATCATACTGAAGAACAACTTAGAAAGATGCCCAAAGAGTTATGAAACTGTGCATTTCCTTTGACTCTACAATATCACCAGTAGGTCTATAACCCAAAGAGATCATAAAGAAGTGAAAAAGGCCTATATTTATACCAGCTCTTTTTGTGGTTCAAATAATTGAAAACTGAGGGGATGCCCATCAATTGGGAAATGACTGAACATTTTGTGGTATATGATTCTGATGGAATATTATTATGCTGTAAGAAATGACAAAGACAATGGTTTCAGAAAAATATGGGAAGACTTATATGAACTGAAAGAAAGTCGAGTGACCAGAACGAGAACATTATACCCAGTAAGAATGATATTATAGCAATGATAAATTATGAAAGACAATCATGGATCAATATAATAATCCAAGACTGTTCCAAAGGCCTTAAGAACAAAATGCCATCATCTACCTCCAGAGAGAGATCTGATGAAATCGGAGTGGAATTTGAAGCATACTTTTTATTTTCTTATTGTTTCTTGCTTTTATTTATTTTTTGCAACATGACTCATGGAAATTTGTTTTGCATGATTTCACATATATAAAGAATATTTTATTGTTTGCCTTCTCAGTGAACACAGAAGGGACTTACATGGGCAATAACAAATATATCTGATACATTTTTACATTTTATCCATTGAATGCTACTCTTTCCCATTGGAGTATCTTCATACAAAACGTAAAAACAATTTCTTTTCAAAGTTTTTTATATTATTTTAATATCTCACATGTGATCTTATATATACGTTTGGTAAAGTAATGTTATTGGTGTTGGGTTTTTAATGCCCTTCTTTACTCACAATGTGTCTCTGTTTAGTTTGTAAAATTCTAAATCAAGAGCACATAATCATATAACCAAATTAAAAGGAACTTTGTTTTTTTAAGGGAGAAAAAAAATAACAGCTAAGCATTTGGGCTGTAAATAATGATACTCTTCCCTTAAATATTATTTTTATATTTTCAGATAGTTTAATAACCTTCACTATTCCAGCTTCCAATCCTTTTCTACAAAAGTAAAACAAGACTTTTATGATAAGCTTTATATACAAGAAAAGAAGGGAAAATAAAACTTAGTCCCTCAGCACCAGACATGATTAAATTATTGGCCAAAATATTTCATGGTGAGATCTTAAGGAAAATGTTGTTGACATAGGATAGGGCTTATTTTATTGACCATAATTTTGACAATTTCTTTGCTATTTCCTCTTAGAAATATAGCAGTTTAAAGCTAGAAGGCCCCTTCATTTGACAAAAGAATAAATAAGGCCTTCAGCTTAAGTAATTTACCTAGATCAGTGGTGCTCAAACTTCTAGGCCTCAGAGCCCCTTAATATTCTTAAAAATTATTGAAAAGTCCCTAAAGAGATTTTTTCTATGTTGATTATATCTACAATAATAGAAATTAAATTACATTAGAAATTAAAACATCATAGCATTATTATGAAAATAATTTTGCATTGTGGACACCCTGAAAGGGTCTTGAGTATACCCAGGGATTCCCAGAAAAACATTTGAGAAACACTGGCCTAAAGTTGCACACAGTATCTCAAAAGTCTTAGTGTAGTTTTAAGCCTTTAAATCTATTGAAACTTAAAACTGCATTAAAACTTTGAGGCATCTTGCACAATTGGGTAAGTACATTTTTACCCACTGACTAGAGTCTGGATGGGGGACACCTACATATAAATCATGTTGTGTTTAATTATCTCAAGGACTAATTTCTTTTTTTAAGAAATGACTTCATACACAACAAATGAAAAACGATAACTACAAATTATTTTACAGTCTTCTTAATTTTTTTTAACCACTACATACAGTAATAGAGAGCTAGGTGGGCCAAAAGATAAAGCTCCAGGACTCCTCATCTTCTTGAGTTCAAATCTGGCCTTAGACTAGCTGTGTGACCCGGGGGAAGCCACTTAATCCTATTTGCCTCAATTTCCTCATCTCTAAAATGAGATGGAGAAGGAAATGGTGAATCACTCCAGTATATTTTCCAAGAAAAAGCCAAATGGGGTCACAGAGAGTCGGACACAACTGAAAAACAACTGAACAACAATGAAGGCAAACAAAAAAGGAAGTATTCAAATCTATTCTTTTATTTATTTTATTTTAATTTTTTTTTTAGTGAGGCAATCAGGGTTAAGTGACTTGCCCAGGGTCACACAGCTAGTAAGTGTTAAGTGTCTGAGGCTGGATTTGAACTCAGGTCCTCCTGACTCCTCGGCCAGTGCTCTATCCGCTGCACCACCTAGCTGCCCCTTGATGATTGATGATAGTCTGTTAGTGAAATGGTGATCTGAAAGTGATTTTACACTTTCAGACTCAAGAATCTAGATGATACCAAATTAACCATCAAGTTGGATTTGCCAAAGCAACAGGAATGTACTACTCTATGAAGAGTAGCGCTTCTAACATCTTACTACAGTGATATGAATTAAAAAATTAATAAGAAGCTAAACCAAGTGAAAACGAACCAAAATGATCCCAGAGAGCAGGGGAGAGGTAGAGGACTGATTATGAGGACAGAACTTTGCATGACGCATTCTTGTTTTGCTCACCTGCTTTTCTTTGCTACAGTGTATTATTCAGTTTGGTTTTGGCGCAACAGTAGAGAAGTAAGGATTATATCTAGGGATAAAAAGTTTGTAAAATCAAAAGGCATCAATAAAAATAAGTAATGCTTCTCACAGCTTGTCATGTTTCCTTTCCATAAAGCGTGTTAATATTTGCATGTAAAACAGGTCAAGAAAAATCCCAGAACTGGACTTGCCTTTCTTCACCTCATGAACCATACTCCTAAGAACTACTCAGGCACAACTACCTGGGAACTAACAAAACAAAACAAAACAAAACGCAAAACATGGGAGTTCGGAAATGCCAGCTATGCCCCATAAAATTCTGTGACCCCCAAACTGAGAAATCATGACTTGTTTAAACAGTGACTTGAGGTCATAGCACTGAGAATTTATTAGTCAGCCATGGAAATATATTTACAGAAAAGAAGGGCAGTAAATGCAGACATTTTGCTAGAATGCCACCTCTATTCTAGTAATAATGTTAATAATATTTTAAAGCACCATTTAATCATTGCCCAATATGTTTCATACTGTCATTATCTGAACAGTCCTGTAAACAACACACTGTGTCTTAAAATAGAAATACAGTCATCATACTACCAATTATCATACACTTGAGCATAATGTTAGATATTCATCACAAATTCAGTTTTCCAATAATCCAATTCCTAAAAACTGTATTTCCTATAGTTCGGTAAATAAGTATTAAATTTGGAAGATACAAGATGTTATGTTTTGGTGATAGAAAGACTTAAATTTGAGTCCATCCTGCCTTCACATTCTACTTAGGGAATAAAATACACATACTGATAAGGAAAAACAAATTATATACTGAGAAATCTGAAGGAATTTTCAACAGTAAGAAAGGCGTGAAGCTTGGCAGAAGGGGGGGATGAAAGGTCTCTAAGAAGCAGCACCTAGGCTGTGCCTTGAAGAAACCCAAAGATTCTAAGGGCAGCAAAGAAAGAATGCATTCAAGAAAAGGGAGCAAGGAATTGAGGGTCATGTGAGCAACAAGATGGAAAAACTAATATTTTCTCTGATCCTCACACGTTCTCAGAGCTCTCTAAAACACAAATATGTGCCAAAGATAAAGCAACTTTTCCTCCAAATGTAGCCTCCATGGTCTAGGACACCCAGAATCCAAAAGAAGATTTTTTTTTTTTAAAGAGCTGACGCTTACTGATGTTGACTTAGCAACCCTTTTTCATATTCCACCAAGACTATATTAGTTTACATTAAAATCAACCTCTGTAGGGTCAGCTTGGTGGTGCAGTGTATAAAGCACTGGCCCTAGATTCAGGAGGACCTGAGTTCAAATCTGGACTCAGACATTTGACACTTAATAACTATGTGACCCTGGGCAAGTCACTTAACCCTCATTACCCCACAAATAAATAAACAAACAAAAAAGTAAGTAAGTAAGCACATAGATAGATAGATAGATAGATAGATAGATAGATAGATAGATAGATAAAATAAATAGCAAATAAATAAAAATCAACCCCTGCACCCTGATTCTCCCTCCTTTCTAGTGCTGTGAAGACCCCAAGTCCAGGCTGTAAGTTATGCTCAGGTCTTACCACAGCTAGCTTGTTCACAGCCCTTCAGGAGCCAAAACCTGCTGGGGCTTGAAACCTGGAAGCACGGGTGCTAACAAAAGTCTGAACTGCCAGTAGCGGGGGAAATAGCATGATACAGCTTGGGATTTCTGGTGCTGGACCACAGAACTGAGGAAGAGAGGAAGTGACAAAGGTCACTAGGATAGGACGCCTTGCATATGGGGCAACTATGCAGTATGCCAACAACCCTTAAGGAAAGAGAATGGCATCCTACTGGGGACAGTTCTGATCACCCAAAGGACAGCTGGGATAGAGACCTAGCATGGTGCCCAGTGTGGGAAGAGGCAGAGATGCTTTGAGACCCAGCCGTTATGGAAATCACAAAGGAGAGTGAGTGATAAGGAAAATAAAGGGGGAAAAAAGAAATAGGATCCAACTTGTGCAAAATCACAGAAGTTGGATATGAAATAAATAGATCATATAGAAGTTATTTTGAACTGACTAAAGAGTGCATGAAGAGAATCATAGGATCAGATATTTAGAACTGGAGGTGACCATTTAGGAGTTAAGTGTAATCACACTTGAAGGCAGAGACAGATTGTGATTTTTAAAATGAGGATTTTGTAATTTAACCTTTGGACAACAGGGAGCCACTGTATATTTTTAATTAGGAAAGAGAAATTCATGATTAACAGGCCAATTTTATAGGGACATAGAGTGAGTAAAAAGAAGTAATTTTTTTTTTCAGGGCAATGAGGGTTAAGTGACTTACCCAGAGTCACACAGCGAATAAGTGTCAAGTGTCAGAGGCTGTATTTGAACTCAGGTCCTCCTGAATCCAGGGCCAGTGCTTTATCCACTGTGCCACCTAGCTGCCCCCAAGAAGTAAAATTTTTTTAAATAATTGGAACCACAGGTGAAATTAATTTCTTCCATAGATACATATTTCATAGATTTAATATCCCCAAAAAGACATCAAGGAAAGATTACAGCTGTATATAAAGGAGGTAACTTGGCAAACGTGGGGTGTGACAACTCAAAAAATAACAGATTGGAGAGGAAAGAAAGGAAACAAATAAAGGGGGTAAGATGTAATGGAAAATGCTTCCAAATATAGTAGGGTTAAGGTTGTAAGGTTCTATACATTAAGCTAACCTTTTGGAAGTATCCGGGCAGCTATGTGATACAGTAGATAGAGTGCTAAGCCTGGAGTCAGGAAGATCTTCCTGACTTCAAATCAGACCTCAGATACTTACTAGCTATATGATCATGGACAAGTCACTTAACCCTGTTTGACTCAGTTTCCTCATCTGTAAAATGAGCTGGAGAAGGAAATGGCAAAAATGGAATCTTTGCCAAGAAAACCCCATATGGGGTTACAAGGAATCAGACATGACTGAAAAGCATTAAACAAGAAATGGGGGAATCTATGAATATAGACAAAAGATCAAATGCAAAAGGTACTTTGGAAGGGGAAGTTTTAAGGTGGTTTTTTTTTGGGGGGGGGAATTAAGTAGTGTAGTTCTAAGCACTGAGATGAATAAAGAAATATGTTATAATGGAATTAACTAGTTTCCAAAAGACATAGGTTTTAATTCTATTTCTATCCCTAACTAGCTATTTGACCGTGGGTGAGCAAGTCACCACTTCTCTCTCTCTCAATTTTCTTATCTTTAAAATGAAAAGACCAGTCTTCAGTATCCCTTTGCAGGCTGATTTCAGGATAATTCTAAGATACTTGGAAAACTTAAAATACCTACTGACACTCATGATACCTACTGGGAACAAATTAAAAGATTAACAAAAAGCATCAAGACCAGAAGAAGAGATACACTTCTGATATTTTAAACAAAAACAAAAACAAAACATTTTAGAGTTAATAAATGATGTGTAATTGTATACAGAAAGGGAAGCAGAGGCAAACTATGTGCCGTTGATATACAGATAATAACCAAAACTATGGCAGTAAGATGATGACACCGATGGAGGGCAGAATTCCTAAAACAGATTAAAGGAATTCCAAAGGAGATACTGTAAGACTAACCCAGAGACAAAGAAGTTGGTAAGTAAAATAAATGTCTCTTCAAACAGTGATTTAGGAAGGAGTGGGGAGGGTGGAGAAGGATGTTCAATTGGTTTTCATACCAAGGAATGACTAAAAAAAACACAAAAAAGCTAACAGAAATCATGCCTTTTGATTTTACAATGAAGAAATGAAGACCTTGGAATGTTTTTACTTGAGGAAAGAGGATAAAAATTAAAATACAGGGAGTAAAGACATGAAATGAGATACATACTTAGAAGGAAAAAAAAGCAGCACATTTAAATGTCATGTAAGAGAAAGAACAAAATGAAATTAGGGTGGAACATAGAGAGATTAGCTGTCATCAAGGAATTCCATAACCCAATATTTAATCCATGATTTTGTATTGCCACAAATGATAGCCTATAAATAAATAGCGCTTTAAGGTTTACAAAGTGCCTAACGAATGTTATTGTTTTTGATGCAACAACATTCTGAGGTTGGAACTTAGTACAGGTATTATCTTTCCTTTTTGATATTGTTGAGTCATTTCAGTTATGTGTGACTCTCTGAGACCCCCAATTGGCATTTTCTTAGCAAGGATAGTTAAGTTGTCTGACATTTATTCATTTTACAGATGAGTAAATGAGGAAAATAGGGTTAAGTGACTTGTTACATAGCTAGTAAGTGTCTGAGGCCAGATTTGAACTCAGGTAGTCCTGACACCAGGGCCAGCGCTGTCCTAGCTGCCCTTAAACAACAACATCTTTCTTTTACAGATGAGGAAAATGAGGCTCACAAAGGTTAAACAGTGGCTATGGAATTTAAACTTTACTGTCTTCTGATTTCATAATAAGCACTCTTTCCACACCACCATATTGTCATGCTGAAAATTTACTAAGAGACCACTATGCAGTAGATCTTATAGAGAACTGCTTCCTTCCAACTCTAACATTCTGGGTGATTCTTCAGAAATGGAAACTATAATTCTACATACTTAATATCTTCCCATTCTCCAGTACCTAGCATAGTATAGGGATATCTATTAGACAAAAAATTGTTTATGGAATTAAATTGAATGATAACATCAATTTTAATGTTCCTATCCATATGAATTGACATCCTGCTTCATTGAATCCTCATCTATAAAAACCTCCAAAAATTCATTCCTAATATACTTACAAGTGAAAACTGAATTTCAACTATAATTTAAGGACAGAATTTTTTAACCATGCTGGTGGAAGGCCAAGCAAAAGCTTCTAGTTGGTCTTCATTAACATATACACAGCAATTACCAAAGTCACAAAGACAATCCCATTTCCACCCTACCATTATGCTCAGTGGCCTGGAAAATGGGGCTGAGCCAAGTGGAACTGTCCCGGGATTATGCACTGCATATTCCTGGGAAGTGAATCAGGCAGCGTGCTATAGGGCAGAAGACTGTACACCTTAGCTAATTCTCCCATGGGAAAATTTCCAATGACCTCACAGCTAGAACTTTAAAAATCAGATTGTGGATATTTATGTTTAATCTATATTCATATGAAAATATATTAAGGAATGCATTTTGAAAAACAAATTATAACCAACTATCCATCAAATATAAAAGTATGCTGAAAAATATAAAACCCACTTTTAATGAAAAGTAAGGAATTCTTTCTGCTCAAATGGTTATTTATTCATTGGAAAAAATGAGCAATATGTATAAATACACTATAATGAATATATAAATATGGTAAATATATATCTAGGACAACTCACTATATTAGTGAGATTTTTTGTTTACACTTTACTAATTATATATATTAGAGAACTATTGGTGACAGGTTCCCATGTTCTTGTTTTGCAGTAATACTGTGTGAGTAACAAATCTGAGAATTCATTTTAGGAAATTATACTGGGTCTCAGTTTCTCGATTTGTAAAGTACAGGGTTTGGACTTATAAAATAGCAATCATGTCATATTTAAAGGATTGAAAAACTCTTATATTCAGTCATCTACTACTGTAATTGCTAAATTCGATTTTCAGGTGAGAAATCCATATGATGAATTGCTTCCCTTTGTTGATATATAGATATTGATGGAGAGAATGATGAGAAATAAGTCAGTGTAGCCTAGAATGCATAGAGATTAGCCTTGAAGTCAGGCAGGGCTGGGTATAACTCTTGCCTTTGAAAGATATTTGCAGTGTGAGGGGGCAAATAACTTCCCAGTGCCCCCATATAAATACGCTACAAGTTATAGAAAAGTTTGTTCTTATTGTCATTGTCTTAATCACAGGGTATAAATTACAGACGTGTTGCTAATCTGTATGGGTAGAATGAGTTTCCAGAAATATACCAATGACAAAACAAGCACCCCTAAAATGATAGCAAAGTTGAACAATTAATGTAGGGAATATATTTACTATATATTTACATTTGCTTAGGCACTGTCCTTAATAAATATATTGTGATATTCAATGGGTCTGTGATCCCACCTTTGTGGTATTTCCTCCAAAAAGACAGATCACAACTTATCCAAAGCTGTCTACCTGACATGACTCTACAATGAAATTCACTCGAGCTAAGTCCAACATTACCAAGAACAATAGTTTTGTTTTTGATAATAGTTGTGGGAGGCAAAACCCGTTTTGTCTAATTACAACAGAATTTAGAGTTTGGCCTAAGAAATCACTACAATAGCAAAAGAAGTTTTATCCCACCCTACTCTAGGCTATTTCAACACAAGAGGAACTATTCCAAGGTATACAAGGCATCTTGTATATCACCTAGATTCCCAAAGACATGGGCCTGCCTGAGATACTCTTATTTACTAGGTCCAGATCTCTGGAAGAGGGTCATCCCCAGGAAGCCCTGCCCACTGGCCTGGTATTTGGAGAATTCACCAGAAATGTTCTAAAGAGCAGTTCTTATCATTAGAGTTATTCTAGGTGTAGCAGTAGATAGAGGGCCAGGCCTGGAGTGAGGAAGACTCATCTTTCTGGGTTTAAATCTGACCTCAGACATTTACATAGCAACGTGAACCCGGGCAAGTCATTTAACCCTATTTGCCTCAGTTTCATCATCTGTAAAAAGACCTGGAGAAGAAAATGGCAAACTCCGCCAATATGTTTGCTAAGAAAAACCCAAATGGGGTCACAACAATTAGAACAAAACTGAATTGATGATATTGATGGTGGTGGTGGTGGTGGTGATGATGATCTATACAGAAAACACTTCATTCTTCTTAGGTAAGAATTTATTTAAAAAAATACTTCCTTTCAACTTCAAACTCTCTTTTACAAAGTTTTAAAGGAAGAAACTTTTTGAATGGTAAATTTCACTTCGTTTATTATAGTTTTGCTAGTGTGAAGGGGAGGAAAGAATGCCAAAATATGAGTCAAAATATCCAAACTGAAATAGTACAATGGACCCACAGCATCTATAGGAAAACAGGTTAGTCACTTCAACTCGATGAGCCTCAGTTTTCTTATTTGTGCAATGGGAATAATACTAGTTACACTATGTCATAGGGTTGTTTCCAAGAAAAGAAGTGCTTTTGGCAACATAAATATGAGTAATTGAGAGAACTAATAGTAGTAGGTTATTAATGGGAGCTACAAATCATAAATAAACAAAAAAATAAATGAAAAGACCCTACACTGAGGTTGAGAGTTAAAATTAAGGAAAGGTCAAAGGAGAGATCTAAACTAATGGCTAAAACTTTTAAATAATGTTTTTCTCCCAGACTTAAAAAAATTTAAGAATCACAATTCCCCATTTAAGAAACAGAATTTACAAATCTTACCCTAAGTCTGCTACTTTGTCAACTTTAGTAAAAGAGGAGTGATCCCTAACTCAATGATTTGGAGATCTCTAATCCTTAAAAAAAAATACATTTTATTTTCTTCCCTGCTCACTCTGAGAATAACACCATTTTCCATCTGAGTCTCCTTCAACATAAAATTATAATTGATGGACCCTAAAACTGCTCAACACAATGCAAAAGAGGGAAAAGGAAGATTGAAATCTATAGCGATATGCAAAATATTCTTCATGAGAGAAGGAAATCAAGTCTTTGAATGAAATACAAAGCAATTGACTGAATCTAATCTATCAGTTCTGTTGCCTTTATGAATTAGTTGAAAAATAGCTGATAAGACATAGTGCATATAAAGCCAACAGTGAATCACATAGGACCCTTGGTGGATCAAAATGTTGCTTCTTGGGCAGCTAGGTGGCACAGTGGATAGAGTACTGACCCTGGAGTCAGGAGGACCTGAGTTCAAATCCGGCCTCAGACACTTAACACTTACTAGCGGTGTGACCCTGGGCAAGTCACTTAACCCCAACTGCCTCACAGAAATAAAAATGTTGCTTCTTTGTGCTCTGTGGTTCAGCAACCACTGAAGAGGCATATGGCATATAGGATACAGAGCCACCATCCTCAGCTATCCCTAGAGATCTGATGGTGCACTTTGCTGCAGCAGAAATTTTCATTTTGAATTTTAACACCCTGTAAGAGAATGCTATTACTTCAAAATAATCACATCTCCCGGGGCAGCTAGGTGGTGCAGTGGATAGAGTACTGGCCCTGGAGTCAGGAGTACCTGAGTTCAAATCCGACCTCAGACACTTAACACTTACTAGCTGTGTGACCCTGGGTAAGTCACTTAACCCCAATTGCCTCACCAAAAAAAAATCACATCTCCCTTGGAATGTCTTCAAGCCTATCCATCTCTCTTCCATGGACTTTCTCCCACCCCCCCCACTTCCATTCCTTTTTTCTTGTCTTTCTGCTTATACAAAGAAATGGAATTCTTTTCATGGAGAGTTGTGGGAGAAGAACCAAATAGTAATAGTAATGAAGTTGACAGAGGATTCACCCATGATTCAAGGACTAGCTCAACTAGGTCAGTCCACTTCCATTATATAAATATGAAAACATATTTCTTTTCTCTCAGTTTGTCTTTAAGTCAGAAAAAAAGGAATAGTCACCTAAAAAGAGTTATTATTTAATAAAGGACTCTCAGTGGACAAGAAAGAATTTGCCTTTGAATAGAAAGGAAAAAATATATATGTATACAATATGTACGTATGTACTTGTACACATACACACATATTCAATGACAAACAAGGGTAGTTGTTACCAAGAGTAGCCTGAAAACAGGTTCAGGAACATGTTTCAAACAGGTCACAGATTCTTGAAAGCAACTAGTAATCTTTGATTGCTGCCAAAACTGTGCAAGCTTCCAGGTTGAGCTGCCTGACACACATTTGAGCCTTTCTGTGCAATGAACCCACGTGGTGACAAAAGAGTCACAAGGCAGACAAATTAGCTACTCTAGGGAAACGGCCCAACTTCTCCATCAAAGCACAAAATTGCTAATGGGGATTTTTTTTATGTGGCATATGACAAAGCTACTCCTTCAAATGAAGCACAAAAAAAAACCCCACATAAAATTAAGAACAGAGTAAATAGCTGTCATTTCAGTTTGAACTGTATGGTCTGCAAAGAAAAGGACTAAGTAGAGATTTGATTGTGGTTTAGAGTCCAACATCTGCATAAGTATAAGAGTAAAATAAACCCCAAAATATTAATGAAAGCAAACGCTTTTAGAGTAAGACCAATGATATCTGCTCTTAGCCCTATTTCTACCTATAAATGACTGTCCCCAGTCATTATCCTACATTTGAATATGTTGTAAAATGTTATAAATTCTGTTTATCTAAAAAGAAAAAAAAATAACAGCTCATGGAAAGGAGGCACAGTTGACTAGTTTGTAGGTACCTGAATTTTAGTAAATTGAATCTAGATTTAACAGGTATATGGAGATGCTTAACATTCATTTTGGATGAGCATATGCCAGTAAGAGCTATTCCAGTTTACAGATGTGTATACAAACAGCAGCAAGTGCCAAAATATCACACACCACCAAGTTCAGTTCCCTCCTGCTCAACTAGGCTAATCAAATGGGAAACAATAAACTTAAAGCATGCTTGGTTTAGATACATTACAATAAACTGTAATTTTTCCAAATCAGAACAGTTGGGGTGGGGGGAGGTATCTATAGAAAGAGAGTCATTCTCCCATGGAAATCACCCATTTCTAGTTTCTAATTTCAAAACTGAAGAATATTGTCTTATGCTCATGCATAATTATAGATGCAATCTCAGTTAAAAGTATAAAAGTTTATCTGATTGCTTACTATCTTGGGGGGGAGGAGGAAGGATAGAATTTGGAATGTAAAACTTTAAATAAAAATGTTTATTATGATGTTTAAAAGAAAAATAACATTAATAATAATTAGCACATGTAAATATCACATAATAAATTTGAAAAGCATCTTTTGGGGGGGGGCGGGGCAGTGGGAGTTAAGTGACTTGCCCAGGGTCACACAGCTAGCAAGTGTCAAGTGTCTGAGGTCATATTTGAACTCAGGCCCTCCTGAATCCAAGGTCGGTGCTTTATTCACTGTGCCACCTAGCTGTCCCTGCAAAGCATCTTATATGCATTTCTCAGTTGCTCTTTACAACACTTATCAGTCTGTATTATAGATATTATTATCCCTATTTAACTAATAAAGGAAGCAGACTCCAGAAAGCTTAAGAACTTGGTTAAAGACACAGCTAGTGGTCAAACCAGGCTATGAAGTCAGCATTTCCTGTGAATCCATTTCCATTGCTATGCTCTGTTCAGGCTGCTTCTCAAACTAGTCAATGCAATAGCTCTCAATGTCCACTGTCTAGTGCAGAGCAGGTGCTTAATAAATGTTTGTCAGGTTATTATTAATAATTATAATAGTTGACATGTGTATCATACATTAAGGCATGCAAAGCACTTTACATTGGGAGCATCTGTAATGTTCACAACAACTCTGAGAGGGAAGTGTTATTCTTTTAAAAAAATTTTTAACAGATTCTACATTTTACAATGAAGAAAACTCAAGCTGAGAGATATTATGTGACTTGGCCAGGGTCACAATGCTAGTTAAGCGGCTGAAGCAGAACTCAGACCCAAGATTTCTGATTCTGAGTTGGGTAGTCTATCCACTGTGACATTTATCTGACTCCACTGAATTACAGCTGGGCTCTAGCATAGGAACCCAGCATTCAAATAAGGCAAGAATAGATAGCTGGCTGTTTTCCTTTTACAACTCCCCAAAGTGGTTTTCTTTTTTCTTTCTTTTTCTTTATCTTTTTAACAACAAATGCGTACATGGTTTTTGATCAAATTAAAATCAAGCATCAGCAAAGAAAAAATCCAAACTTGAGACACCGCCATCATCCCGAACATCCCAGAATACCAATGAAAGTGAACTATGTCATCCCCCATCTGTGAGAGGCAACATGGTATAGTGAAAAGAGGTCTAGATTTGCGGTCAGAAGACCAAGGTCAAGCTCCCTACTTATGTGACCTTGGGCAAAATTCTGCACATCTCTGAGCTTCTCTTCCTCCTCTGTGTCCTTCCTCTGTGTGTCTGTATACATATACATATTGTTAAGGGCTAAAATTCTAGCTAAACTGTCTAAAATATCTAATGAGTGGTCGCCAATAAATTATAAGCTTTAGCAAGAGTTAGACTTTTTAGCATTTATTAAGGAGAATAAGAATTTGGTAAAGAGAGAGAGAAAGGCCTAGATTCCTATCTATTAAAGGGAGAGCACATTTCTAGCTCCGCTCTCCACCAGAGTCCAAAGGAAAGAAAGTGAGAGCAAGCGCCAGTCTCTTCCTTCCTCCTCAGGAAGTGATGCCAAAGAAAAGACTCCTGGTCTTGCCCTCAAAGACCTTCGCTTCATGGGCGGAACTCTTCTACAGCAAGTCTCCAGCAGGTGGCGTCATTCTAATCATTACAATATGTATATGTATACACACACACACACACATACATATGACATGAGGAAGTTAGACTACACGACCAAAGTTGCTTCTAGTTGTATAGATAGGTGGGTTATGAACTATATATCTATATATGTATACATAGATATGTATAACTAGAATTAGACTACATGTCTAATGTTCCTTCTAGTTTTAAATTATGTGTGTGTGTGTGTGTGTGTGTATATATATATATATATATATTTATATTTATATATATATATATATATTTATTTATTTAATATGAATATATGGATCACCAGGATTTGATGGAGGTACCTTACTATCCAAATGGAGTTTATAAGACCCTGGATTAATAGGAGCAAAATGCCCTTTGCTCAAAGACTTCAAAGTGAACCAGACTGTCCCTATTTACTTTCCCCAAGAGAATAAACAAACTCAAATGCCCCTTTGAAATTCCCATTCTCTATCTTCTTTCCCCAGGAAGAAAAGAGAGAACTCCTTGTCTCTGTTTCCACATAAAGCATTGGGCTTTAAGTGGAGCTGTTAAACTGATTTGTCTTGTTTAACTGATTTACATTTGTAATGGATTGATCTGTATCATGCCAATGAAGTTATTCTGTAACCTGTGGGCCAAGAAACTTTAAAAACCCTTAGAAAGAAGAGGAAGCTTCTCTCTTAGGAGGGAAGTCTCCAAAGGATCATGTGGTTTTCTTTCTTCTTGGGACGAAATATTAAATTGATATTATGTTTTTCTCTCTGTCTCTGATCTGATTTGTAGGAGGAAAGGTGTCATGTTCTCTGATCTGGTTTTGTAGGAGATATTATAAGATATAATTTCTCTGATCTGTTTCTAGGAGACAGGCAGGTACAAAAACTATATTTTAATATTCGACAGTGTATATACACAAATATGTATATACAACACGCATATATGGCTGTATATAAAATGCTTTACAAACTTTAACATGCTCTATCTGTGCTAGTTATTATTTTTTCCTAACATAAGTGAAAGACCATATTGGCAAGCTGTTCTGATGGAAATACAAACCCATTTTCTACTGTTATAAAACATTCCTATACCTTTTATCCTTTTAAATAAGTTTGCTTCTGTTACCATGAACAAGTATATGTGTATGTTGTGTGTGTAAATGTGGATCAATCTATCTAGTTCTCTTTACTGCCTTAATTCTGGAAGGGCCAAAGCAATACCATTGTATCCTCAGCAAATCATCAGAAGAGCTGAGCCATTATACAAGATAAGCATATTAAAAACTCAGATTAATAATTATTTATCATTTACTGAATGACTAAAATCCATTATACACATTAAAAAACAGATCAGTACTTGCTCAGAGGACTCTGGTGTCACCATTTTATCAATTGCCTTAAATATTTGCTAGTTAACCTTCCCCAGCAGCAAGAAGGTGGGTGTCTGCACATATTATCTCAAAAGGACCCCAGGGTAAGAAAGAAAAAAAGGAGAAAAGACAAACAACATGTCCCTAATGATCCTGCAGTACATATTTCATCTGCAATTCTTTGGACAATTCATGGGACTTAGCAGAAACAAACTATTTTGATTACAGTTTCAACTTGGGTTCCCAATTGCCTTTGCATTAAGTTCAAATATAATAAGATCTATAAGAGTAATTTCCAAAAAGAACAGGGATAGAATTTAACTACACAGAATCCTCAGAAGGAATGTGGTGAAAAGAACACTCTCATCAGTTCTTAGAAGGAGGGGAAAGAGGAAGAGTCACTATATGTTAAAAAAACAATTATAATTACTAAAATGTCTATGTTGGTTTACCCATTAGGCAACTAATGCATTGTCATTAAGGGCAGGTGAATACCAGGGAGATTGAATAATTTTACAGAAGTCAAATTTAAAATTGTGCCACTTTTCAAATGAATGGGTATCAAAAAGTGATCTCTGGATGTTAATTGTATATTATGAGTTAATGTAGCTATTATAGTTTGCTTATTTACCATTTGCATTTCATTACCCTAAAGCAAAAACCTCCTTCAGTGAGTGCTTGGTGTAGCTATTTGTGAAAAGCAGTTGATTAGTATTCACATGGTCATACTTGATTCTTTTTTCATCTGATCCATAAGAAAGATGTGAGAGCCCCACCTCTCCTTTAAATCTGGAAGGATGAGGAATTAGTCTACTCAGGATAATTCTGTCATGAAAGGAAAAATTCTGCCTCTGGTGTTCTTAATCTTTGTGTATTGTCCAGAAGGACACATAGAGTTGGAATAATCCCTCTAGCAAGTTATTAGCACATTTTTTGTTGTTGTTGTTGGAATAATATAAGGGAAAATATGGATAATAAAGCAAAGATACAAGATTTCTATTCCTGATCAAATATCACATTGACGTAATGAACACCAAAACCAAGACAAATGATCATGCTGAAAAAAGCAAAGACATGATTTGTGTACAATTGTCGGGCAAAGAAAATAACAAGGATCTGTTACCATCTCATTTTATGAAATCTTGCATTTCTGAAAAGTCATTCTCTGTTTTAATGTTGCTAGGGTCCGATTATGTGGTTTGGAGTAACAAAGACTCCTCATTTACTTCAAGAGCTATTTACCCACTTCCCCCTGAAAACAGAAGGGATGGTAGAGATATAACTGGAGTAGGGGCTATGTTAGAAAGCATGCAGAGGGAATACCTATAAGTACCCCTACATGCCACAACAGAGGGTAGCTCATACATGGAGAGATTCATGTAGATAGGTGGGGGTTTTCTGTGATTGCTGCACCCTTATCTCTTACCCTTAAATGGTCCAAAATCAAGGGGCAAAAACAGACAAATTAGTAGTTGGTTCATGTTAGCATTTATCTATGGGATGAAGAAAGCTTTTTTGCCCAATTACATTTTGAATACATAGTAATGGCATCAAATTAAAAAGTATAATTAGAATAATAAAATTTTAGAGCTAGAAGTAACCTTGAAAATAACCTATTGCAGCTCTTTGAAATCAAAGATAAGAAAACTTGACCCAGAAAGGTGGTAATGTACTTAGGATAGCAGAGTCTGTATGGGAAACTAGTTCTCTTGACTCAATGGTTCAGGAACTTTTCTATCAAACCCCTCCTGCCGCTCATTGTCTTATAATACTTTTGGCCATTAAAAAGTATTTTTGCTTGAATGAAAGTATAATGAATGAGAGGTATATAAGATGTATTTATAGAATATCCTTTAAATTAGATGCAGGTTGGCAATTGTAAAATCAGATTCCTTTCGTTAGTTGTAGATATTACATATAGCCATGCAAGCAAAAGTTATCCAGAAATATCAATTTTACTGGTAACCAGAAGTTAGCTTAATGTACCCCCAAGGAATCAGACCCACCCAATCTTTTTTATTAAATTTCATATCTCCTGTGTCATGTCACTATGCCTAACAGTATCTTACATAATATTTTACAAATATTAATCTTGTTGACATGTGATTTGCAAATTTAGTCACTCTAAGTAATTATCAATCACTTGTTGTGTCCTCTACTGCATCTACAAAGGCAAAAATAGGCCCTGCCCTCAAGGAGTTTATATTTTAAAGGGGGAGAAAAAATGTGATCAACTATTTTTGTGTGTAGATAGATGATAGATAGAATAGATAGAAATCACAGATAGACAGAAAGAAAGAGAAAGAAAGAAAGATAGGAAGAATAAGATACAGCTATAAATACATAGACATAGGCATCTAGGTGGCTCAGTAGGTAGAGCACAAGGGCTGGAGTCAGGAAAACCTGAGTTCAAATCCAGCCTCAAGACATTTACTAGTTGTGTGACCCTTAATACATCACTTAACCCTGTTTGCTTCAGTTTCCTCATCTCTAAAATTATAGATGATGGTAATATCAGAAGTAAGACACTCACTGAAGGACTTCAAAATAAGTAACATACAAGACAGGATTTTAGCTGAACTTGATGGAGGTGGAGATGAAAAGAGAAAATTCTAGGCATGGAGGACAGTCATTGAAAAGGCATGGAGTGGGGGCAGCTAGGTGGTACAGTGGATAAAGTGCCGGCCCTGGATTCAAGAGGACCTGAGTTCAAATCCGGCCTCAGCCGCTTGACACTTACTAGCTATGTGACCCTGGGCAAGTCACTTAACCCTCATTGCCCTGCAAAAAAAAAAAAAAAGGCATGGAGTCAGGGGATGGGTTGTCTTGCATGAAGAGCAGCAAGGAAATTAGTGTCGCTAAATTACAGAACATGTGAAGACAACAAAGTGTAAGAAGACAGGAAAGGCCAGAAGAAGCCAGCATGCTTCAAAAAACTCAAACCTTCTTCGCCTCTCCCTTGTGAATATAGACTATAATTAAAATCCCTTTCTTCCTATTTTTCACTAAGTGTGGAACTTGTGAATTGGCCTCATCAGTGCATGGATAACATAATACTGTCCCAGATGATAAGAAGTCAAAGATTTTGGATGCATCCTATTTGGGGAGTTTATTCTTACTTGGTGACTAGGGAACAAAACAAGTTCAATGTGTGCTGGATAAGGAAAAGCCCCTTTGGATTGGCATTCAGAGGCAATTCCATCCCACCCTCCTTGAGTTGGCAATTGTGGGAAACCTCGCACATCCCTCATCCTGTTGAGCTTCAGCAGAAATGAGCGTTAGCTCTTTGGGTATACTTCAGGTAGCTACAATGACCAAACAGCCTAGGGCAACAATGGGGGAACTTTCATTTAATTCTTGTGACAATAACATTTCTCCAATATTTGAAATGGAATTTTCTTAAATATCAATATAAAAAGGCCTTGGGGGAAAAAGATATTTTCGCTGCCACTTCTGATGACTAAAAATGTGGGTTTATGATGCAGGACTTTAGAAACTAATACAGGGATATTGGCATTAGAAAAAGAGTTAACATAACCCCCTGAGAGAGAAATGTATGTATACATACAGAGTATTGCTCTAGTGAACTGCAGAAAAGAATCAGCCCCTGAGCCAGGAAGACACGAGTTCAAGTGTTCTTTCTGACACATGTTGGCTACTGTGACCCTTGGTAAGTCATTTAACTTCTCATTGCTCCAGGCAACAACACTACACTGCAGTAACATGTTCAGATTTGAATGATAAGATCATTTCCTCAAAGAGAGCTTCCTAACACTATGAAAGCCAGGGTTATATTAAGAAAAAAACACACACACATACACACACACACACACATGCGCACACAGAGCTATTGAAGATTTCCCATAGTCAGGTTTAATGCAGTTTAGACACACTACTTAACACTAGTTGAAAAAAAATGGTTTGCAAACAAGATCAACAAACTCAATATTAAAACATTATAACATGCTTTTAAAAAGGAGATTGAGGTTTGACAAAATCCATTGATGAATTTTCCTGTAT
The DNA here is from genome assembly GCF_019393635.1 of Dromiciops gliroides. Classification (NCBI taxonomy): domain Eukaryota; kingdom Metazoa; phylum Chordata; class Mammalia; order Microbiotheria; family Microbiotheriidae; genus Dromiciops; species Dromiciops gliroides. The sequence goes on along the minus strand of NC_057863.1, from coordinate 76,644,800 downwards.
ATTTAATAATTCTCTCAAGAGTGTGTTTCATAATATGTTGTTCTTTGAAACACACTCTGAGAAAAGTAACTTATCCCATGTCAAATAGAAAGTATCTGGTATCTGAGGCAGGATTTGAACACAAGTCTCCTGACTCCTGCCCCCCCCCACTATTTCCACTATTGCCATTTTTCCTGCACATTATTCCTTGCAGAATAACTTTTCAGTCAAGGTACTTAGGTTCAAATCCTGACTTTGACATTTGTGACCTTGTGTGACCTTGGGCAAACTGTTTAACCTCTCTGGGCCTCGATTTCCCAATCTGTAACATGAGGGGGTTAGATAGCTTAAGGTCTATAAGTTTATGAAATAACTGTGGAATATAATAATACTCTACACATAAGTGTGCTAAGAAAATTCTATGTTGAGGCCCCTGGGAGAAGAGACCATTAGTGGGAGGGTTTCAGGGGGTCGCATCCTGGAAGGCTTTCTAGATAAGACTGGATTTGAATTACACTTTAAAGTGTGGGCAGAATTCCAAAAAGGCAATGAGTAGAAAGGGGAAAGATATTCCAGGAAAGGTAAAATCACGAGGAAAGGTATAGGAGAAAGAAATTATGAGCTGTACAGAGAGAATGGTGAGTACTAGAAGTAAGATAAAAACCTAGAGAGGTAGAAAGGCACAGGAAGGTGGAGAGCATGGGAGAGTACAAAGTCAGGTAGATTTAAGTATGAATCCTGCTCTGGTACTGGCCAACTGTAATGACCCTGGACAACACACTCAATGTCCCTGAGCCTCAATTTCCTCATCTGTTGTGGTTGTGAAGATCAAATGAAGTGCTGCAGGTAGAATGGGAGTAAGAAGTGGTCAGTACTGTGGCATAGAACAGGAAGAAGGCACACAGGGTCTGGGTGACCATAAATAACTCATCACGTCAAAATACTGAGTCCTTCAACAGCAAATCAGCACCATGGGGCTCACTGCAAGGGAACAGAGGGTTTCAGATCAGTTCCACACATGCTCTAGCGGAGTGTACTTACTTCAAACCAGGGGAGTTCTTGATTAGCCCAATTGTAGAATACACACAGACACACTCATATACATACATGCTGTATGTGTGTGTATATATAATAGGCATATGTACATACATATGTGGCTATATATGTATATATACACACATTAACAACTTTACATATTTAAAGTGGTATATGAGTATCCCCCCTTTTTTTTAAGGGAGGCAATTGGGGTTAAGTGACTTGCCCAGGATCACACAGCTAGTAATTGTCAAGTGTCTGAGGCTGGATTTGAGCTCAAGTCTTCCTGAATCCAAGGCCAGTGCTTTATCCACTGTGCCACCTAGCTGCCCCAGTATATGAGTATCAATGATGACCTTGAGGGTAATAATGATGATGACTGGCAAAGATTTTTGAACTTTACATTCTAGCAAAGTAACCTTTTTGCTTTTCCTCATAGAGCCCATATTCCATCTCCTTTCCAGGCCTTCCTAAAGGAGGCTTCACTACAAGACTCAGCATCTGATATTTAATCTCCCTTGCCAAGTCTGCCAAGCTATAACCACAGTAGAACCTCTAGATTTCACCACCACTTTGCCTCCTGCAAATTACCGTGGGGCAAATAGCAAAGAGTAGGAATAGGGCTGAATTTGAAGCCATGAGACTTGGTCTGAATCCCTACCTCTGCCACATTGGGATTACTTGTGTGATCTTAGGCACATCAATTTCCTCACAAGTAAAAGGAGATGGTGAACCAGGTCGCTGCCCAAGTCCCTTTTAGCTCTAAGATCTATGTGCTAGAAAGTTATTAAAAGACAAGCTGTGTTTGATGGCTTGTAATTCAAAGCAATTTTACCCTTTTTCTCTAACACTGTTTCATAATTTTCTATGTCAAAGAGAATACATGCTTTTAGTAATTAGATAACTATTTACATCACTGTGTAGCCACATTCAGTTGTTTCAGTCCTATCCAACTCTTTTTTTTACCCCATTTGGGATTTTCTTGGCAAAGAGAGTGATTTCACATTGCTATCTCCAGTTCATTATACAGATGAGGAAACTAACACAAACTGGGCCCAATGACTTGCCCAGGGTCACACAACTAGTAGGTGTCTGAGGAATATTTGGACTCGAGAAGATAATTCTCCCTGATACTCGGCCCTGCACTCTATCCACTGAACCACTTAGCCATATTTTCTTGTAAAATCAGTTTCTTTCCTCTGTAACTTCCCTTCAAATTTTAACTTTCTTGCTCTAATAGGGTCTTTGGTTTCAATTGCAAAGGTTAACTCAAGGAAATATTTTCTAAAATATATTTATCTATTCTGCTGAGTCAATTTATGTGGCAAAAAAGTGCAAATTCCAAATGGAAGTCTCATAGGATATTTAAGGGGGACTTTATCACAATGGCCATATAGCTACTAAAAAGGAAGCCTAAGAAATCTCAAAAGAATTAATGAGTTTAATTTAAAAAAAAAACTGTTATTAAGCATCTACCATGAACCAGTTGCTATGCTAGCTGCTGGTGATGCAAATTTACAAAAATAAAAATCAAACAATCCCTGTATTCAAGGAGTTTACATTCTATCAAGGGAGACACCATGACCAAATACAAGACTATAGAATATAAATGCAAAATAAATACAAGGTAGTTTGAGGAACAGTTTACACTATTATCTATACGGGTCTAGAAATGATGAACTTTTTCCTTAATACAAATCTTTGAGCCAGCACCTGGTGCGAAGTGGCAACCTCACCACGTTTCTGCTTCTTCCCCAGGGATCAATAAGGACGCAGTGCATGACACTTGTCGCATGAACTATAGGTAGGTAGAGGTACAGATCTAGGTCTAGATATAGTTATAGGCAGAGGTAAAGGTTGAGGTATAGATGATACAGATATATAGAGATAGACAGACATATACACAGATATAGACATAGACAGATACAGACAGACAGACATAGATATAGATAGAATAGACATAGATGTAGAGGCAGACATATAGATAGATAGATATGATATTGATTAGATAGATATGGAGATATATGATCAATCATCAGATATTTCCTACATGTTTCCTATGTACAGAGCAGTGTTTCATGCTTCAGGAGATACAAACATTAACTAAAATATTATTCCAGTTCTCCCAGTGATGATAGTAACCCCTACCATACTGTGTATGTATATAGGTATATATTTTTGGATACATTTTAAGGGGATTCGATAAACACATTATGTCCCTCTATACTGCCAATCCGTATCATACAGAATGGAAAAATACAAAGATTTTTTTTCACAATTACAAAATTACTACTTTGACAGATTTTTTGTTTGTTTCTTTGTTTTCACTGAACTGGCTAATTAATTTGGCACAGCAAACTCCTATGTCTTCTAGCCTTTCTAAGTCTAACACTTGTAGGTGAATTTATTTGCTGGTGTTAGAGTAGGGTGTCTTTTCCTGTTCTTCCCTGGTCTATAAGTCCTTTAGGTTTCCAGACTATTTAAACAATTTTTCTACTGCAGAAAAACAACAAATATTCTAAGTGCATTCTCACATCCTACCTCTCATGATCACTGAGTTATTTTTATACAGAAACCATTAGCAGGTCAATGGCAGCTTGACATAATGAAAAGAAGGCTGGCCTTGTTAGAAGGATAGCTCAGACATAAGTTCTGCCTTAGACACATACTAACTGTGACTACAGACAAGTCACTAATGTTTCAGGGATCCAGTGTCAAGGATTTATGCTTCTAGGGTGCAGAAAAACCTGCTATCTACATTGGCTGGATGGACTTATCACTTAAGGATTTCCCTACACCAAGGAAGTCAAGGTATACCACCCACATATAAAATCATAGAAAGACAGGAATGAAATCCTCTAAGTTTTCATCTCTTCCCTCAAAGAAGTGACCATCACAAATGTTATGCCACTGGAACACGAGTTCTAGCAGGCTCTACCAAGCTGGAGAGGCCTGAATTATGATCCCACTAAGCCAAAGTATACCCAATACCACAGGATGGGCCTAGCGATAATCAGGAAACCTAATGGGTCATCAGGTTTGCTGCACGTTGAATTTTCCAGCCACAAACATTAGAGAAGACCATCAGATAAGTCAAACAAAATTTAGAGACAAGGAGTAAGCTAAATAGCTCATAATATTATTAATGATGACTTGGACATAATAAGTTGTATAAAAGGCAAAATTCAGGACATATAAGGTTGGAAAAGAAAGTGGGCAGGTCATGTATAGAGAGCAAAGCCTTGTGCTTGTACCCACAAGATAATAAAAGATAGAAATGGAGGCTTCCTCCATATTCAATTTTCTATAGAGGATTATGGAAGGAAAAAGTCAAAATTATTGCCCAGAATGAGAAGTCAGAGAAGAATTGTCATCTGAGGCAGTTAGGTGGGATAATGAATGAGTTCTGGGCCTGAGTTCAAATCTGGCCTCAGACACTTATTAGCTGTGTGACTCTGGGGAAACCGCTTAACCTATGCCTCTTGTTCCTCAGTTGTAAAATGGGAATAATAAAAAGAGCATCTGCCTCACAAGGTTGTTGTGAGGATTAAGTGAGATATTTGTAAAGTGTTTAATACAGTGCCTGACAAGGTAAATGCTATATGAATACTTATGCCCTTCCCTCCCATCTTCCCAATCTGGATTGCATAAGGCAATCTCAACACAAGTGAGCAGAACTCCATCAGTGCTCACCGATGAGCTAAGATGCTAGGAAGACTTAGAAAGCCTGCTAAAAGTTTCTATAGTCTGATGGGTCTTTTAAAACTTGGCTAAAAAATGCAATGGGCATTATAAAACCTCTAGTTTTTCATTTTTCTGACTTGTGCATTTTAATCTTATCTTTGAATTTGTTTTTTTATCATATAATCTAATGTCAAGTCCATACCCTGTGAAGATTTAATACACTGAGTATTCCTACAGCAAGAAACAGATCAAATGCAAAATGATTTGCAAAGGCAAGCAAGAAATCACCAGAAGATTAATTTTATGAAGAAAATTCACCATAAAGTTCAATGTAGATCACTTAGAATTTGTTTTGTTTCCATTTAGTAATATCCTCAGAGAGATGTAAGGCCAGCAAAGGAGGTCTAATGCTCATGGACCAAAAAATGTGAAAATGACTAATTGACAGCGTTTTCATGCTTCTTTGGCATTTACATAATGTCAAGAGATTCAGAGCACTAGCGGTTGGACACTCCAGGGAAGATTTGCGTAAGTCCATAAACATGCATCACACAGGCTAGATAAAATGTTAGGGATGTGTTCAAACCTGCGTTGTTGGAGGGAGTACCCACATTCATGAGATCACATTTCCATCATAGTATATTTGATGCTGGAAAAAACTTTGCTTTATGAGAAATTGAGGTCCCTTCCAACTTTGAAATTCTCTGATTCAGTGAAGCAGAATTGTGTAGGTTATCATGAAAAAGAACAGGGAAAGTACCCACAAATTTGATTAAGCCTGCCTATGATGAGACAAGTCAGGAGACTGTCAAGGGTGGGGTGGGGTTGGACAATACCAGACCTTCAGAATAGAAATAAGAATGGCATTACTCTAACCCTCAATTACAAAGAAGTCAGGAACATAGCAGGAGTTTGCAACTTCCCTTTCTCCTATAACCCTAAGAGGTAACTCATGAATCAGATTAAGCTTAGGACATTGAGCAAATACTCTGCTTACCTTTAAGCCCTTTTTCTGCCCAAACTAATGAGAAAATCATGGAAAATGTCACCATGGAGGTACATGCATTTTTCACCCACTTTAAACAGCTGTCCTCTATGTTCAAAACTCAACACCTTTTCCATGCACTTTTCCTAATTTTTGTTTTCACTATTTGTTTAATTTAATTTCTTATAAAAGCTATGTCATAAGCCATCTGATGACTTTGTAAATGCAAAGGACCAATGTTGTGGAACAGACAATCTAATGACATAGTGTTTAGTGTTCCCTAAAGCAGGAGACAGATGAAGAGAAACGGTGAACCGGCAACCTTAGCATAATTAAGACAAGCTTGAGTGCTTGCCATGGTGCCATTACATTAATCTCACATCAGTGGCACCTGGCTAAAATTTATGAGATATGTAAAAGGGGCCTTTCTGACTGACCTTGATAAGACAGAGTTATTTATCACGTGAGAGAACAGTCAGCAAGGAAGGGGAAATGTGGCACATTAGAAATAGGTGGGGAGGGAGATTAAAGTCCATTGGGCATGATGCACTGAAACTTGAAATTTCAAGAGAACCATTTATGGCACTGAACATTAAGCAAACACATAAAGGGCAATGGATGCTGCTAATAAGTAAAAGAAAATCATAAATACATTCAGTATCAGCCATGCGTATATAAGAAAATGTAAAATTAAAATTTAGCAACTAAAGTTTCCTAACCATCTGATTGTTTTTAAAAAAAGAGAAATTTATTTATTGTATTTCTTGTGATCTCAGAAGAGCCTAGAAAATCTTATCAATTAGAACTTCCTTTCAACTTCCAAGTAAAGAGGTTTCTCTATCTTTCCTTAACTTGTTTTACATTTATCTCTGTACATATCCTATTCCTCCCCATCCCAGCAATATAAATTCTGAGGAAAAGGATTCCGTTTTTTGTGTCTTTGCATCACCAGGGTCTGTTAATTTTTGACAAATTCACACATTTATTATTTCTCTACTTAATTCAACCATACAAGGTATTTACTATTATTATCTCCGTTTTACATACAGGGATTAGTCAACAATTAGGAACCAGTTTCCAGTTTACTATTCCAACTCTCTTTATATGGTGCTTTAGAGTTTTACAATTCTATTATGCTAAAGTTTTCCCAAAGTGAAAGTTGGGCAAGTTCATGTACTTCACTGTTTCCCAGGTTAATCAGCATCTATAGACTACTTTATAAATGGTGATAATGACAGGTCTTCACCACTGAGTGCATTATAATAAGGAACATTATCATCATCACAATTAATACCCCCCTTCAGGATCAATAGCTGCCCTCACAGTAGGTGGTAATCACAGTCTGATGTATTTTTTTTTTTTTTGCAACTGGTCTTCTCAAAAATTAACAGCCATTGAGGAAAAGAAGCATTTTGTATTTAAAATATCAGAATGAGATAGAACACAAAACAATGGCTTGCTATTGTGTTTTGTTTGCATCACATACATAAAGCAAATTCTGAAATATCAGAGACTATAATTCATGGTCATTGACATGATATATTGACATTTTATGTCAATCCATGGGACTGTCAATGCTCAGCTCAAGGGCCCTTCATTTTATTTCTGTAGAAGAGGCAATTTGAAGGTTTCTCTTCTGGCTAAATTAGTCCTAATATGGATTTATGCCTATAGTATAAATGGGCATTAATGGATCAAATTTTATCTTTTATGCTATGAACATGTTAATGGTCTTTTCAGTGATGAGGAACAGAGGCATAACACAAAACTATGTTTGGCTGAGCAAAACTGATTTTGTGCCATGCTAAGACTGGAATTGCTTTCTGTATTTAAATTCTGCATCTCCCCTCTGTTGTTCCATATAGGAAAGAGAGCCTCTATATCATGGGATAGACTAGTTTTAATAGGAATGAAACATTGTCATATACTGGCATAAAATATTGTTCTTTAATTCTAGTCTTTCTTTTACTCCGTGAAGCTCAGTCTTAAAATTAGGATTCTGTATGATTTCATGTTAAAATGTCAACAGAAAATTTTTTCCTGAAATGTTTCAAATCTATGTAACAAATATATGAACACTTGAAAAAGTATTGGCCTCTTGCAATTTTCTCCCGGGTCGCTGGCCATTTTAAAAGATTCAATTAGAATTCATATATGCATCCAAAATGAACCACTAATAATATTTGGTGAGCTTCCCAAATTCTGGATCTGTTTCAGTGGTATGGGCAATAACTAGGCCTCAGGGATCATCAAAGTTGTTGGATGGTTTCCTTTTGAACCTATTCAAAACAGTTCTCTTACAAAACCCCTTCAGGAATTTTCACATTAACTAAAAAGACTAAATGTTATAAACCTTTCTTCCATTTAAATGGTACATAAATTATGACTGGTCTTACACAATACCTCCTGATTCCATCCATTTGCTCTTCATCTATTGTCCTTGGAATCTACTCTCTTCTTAACTCTATCCCCTGAAAGTTTTCCATGTTTTGGAGCCCAATTCAGGTGCCAGTGATCACATAATCTCTTCCCTGATATACTCAACTAAAAGCTGTTTTTTTGGCAATTTTTCCACAAGCTAATTAACTTTATCACAAGCTACATATACACACCGCATACTTGCATACTCTTTTTCTAGTGGATTGTCAACATCCTGTGGGCAAAAATTATACTGTTATTCATCTTTGGATCTCTAGAAGTTAGCTTAATGAAAGGTGGGCATTTAATAGATGTTTTGAAGAGTGAGCATTTAATAAATCTTTATTGAAATGAACTGAAATCTATTTAGCAAAATCCAACCAAGGATTGTGGTCTAGACCTATGATTTTATTGGGAAAGAGAACTATGATACCAGGTTTCCAGAGTTGAAGTTAGGCAAATGTATGCACATCACTGTTCCCAGGGTCAATCAGCTCCTACACATAGGTCTAAAATTGGCGATAATGACAGCTCTTCACCACTGAGTGCATTATAAGAAGGAATATTTTCAACAGCACAATTAACAATTCCCTTCTGAAGCATGAGGAAATTCCCTCTACCAATGTAAGGTGGCACCTTTTTCTGCACCTTATAATCTTACTCTTACATGATGCCAGAGACAAAGAAATGAATGAGAGAAATTATATAGAGAGGTGACTTTAACCTTTTTTATGTCAGGTACCCCTTTGGCAAGCTGATGAAACCTTAGGATTGCTTCTCAAAATAATTTCTTAAATTCATAATATAAAATGCCTAGGGTTACAAAGGAAACACATTATATTTAATACAGTAATCAAAATACATTTTATTTTTTAATAATTAACATTTTTATTTACAATTTTGAGTCCCAAATTTTATCCATTCTTTCCTCCCTTCCTGTCCCCCCTCCCTGAGGTATCAAACAATCAGATATGGGTTATCCATGTGAAATTATGTAAAACATTACCATATTAATCATTTTGTACAAGAAAATGAATAAAAGGAAAAAACAAAGAAAGTGAAAAATAGCATGCTTCAGTCTGTGTTAAGTCAATATAAATTCTTTCCTTGGAGGTGGATAGAATGTTTCATCATTAGACCTTTGGGATTACCTATGATCATTGTATTGTTGAGAATAGTTAAGTCATTCACAGTTCTTCATCAAACAAGATTTCTGTCTCTGTGCACAATGTTCTCTTGGTTCTACTCACTTCACTATACATCAGTTCATACAAGTCTTTCCAGGCCTTTCAGAAATCATCCTGCTGGTCATTTCTTATAGCACAATAATATTCTATCACAATCATATACAACAGTTTATTTAGCCATTCCCCAACTGATGGAATTTCTTTTTTTTTTCTTTTTTTTTTGGTTTGTTTTTTTGGTGAGGCAATTGGGGTTAAGTGACTTGCCCAGGGTCACACAGCTAGTAAGTGTCAAGTGTTTGAGGACGGATTTGAACTCAAGTACTCCTGACTCCAGGGTCGGTGCTCTATCCACTCTGCCACCTAGTTGCCCCAAAGGGCATTCCTTTGATTTCCAATTCTTAGCTACCACAAAGAGAGCTGCTATAAATATTCTTGTACAAATAGCTCTTTTTCTTTTTGGGGGGATGTCTTTGGGATATAAACCTAGCAGTGGTATTGCTGGATCAAAGTGTATGCACAATTCTATAGCCCTTTGGGCATAGTTCCAAATTGCTCTCCAGAATGTTTGGATCTTCAAAATACATTTTAAATAAAAGTTCATAGATCCCAAATTAAGGACTCCAGTATTAGAGAGTTGCCTAGAACCAAAGTGTCAAACCTGCTGGGAATCCACGAAACTCACCAGTGGGGCCCTGAACTATATTAAAAGATAATTGGAAAATATTTAGAAAATAAATAAAAATACAATACAACATAGATAATGTTAATATGTGGGCTTCTAAGTCAAAATGTGCCCTGTAGGGATCCTTAGCTATGTTTCTGTGATTCTCCCTTTGCATTTGAGTTTGATAACACTGGCCTAGAGCAATGATGGTTTGAGTAACTTCTCCACAATCACACAACCAATATGCATTAGAAGCAAGCTTTTCACATTATTGAGGTAAAGAACACAATCAATTCTCCTCTGATTTCAGATTCTTAACCGTAATTTAATTGTTCAACATGCACCATCATTAATATCTGATGAAAGAAACTGATTACCTTAGGCATTTATAGTAAATTTATATGTCAAAAATATTGAACCTATACAAGAATAAATCTATTTTTCTCAAAATGACAAGAATGTTGTTGATTTCTTCGGGGGAGGATGAGGAGAATAATTTGATGTTGCTCATCACATATTCACAAGCAAATAATGCTACTTGAAAATAGTGTGTTAGAAAAGGGAGTCATATTTTTTCTAATTTCTGAAAATAAAATTATCATACCATAAACTTTTAACATGTAGCCTTAATTTGATTAGTAACTTGGCAACATATTAGTCAATGTCATTTGCTTTAGCACAATCCTTCCCTTTGTTTCATTTTTCTGTTTTCTAATATCATTGTCACAAGGGGTATCCAAAACTATTTTGCATAAACAAAGAACTAGACTCCACCAATAGAAGTTATTTATACTGAAAAAAATTTTAATATGCCAATAAAAGGGACCAGCTGCCTTTTCTAGACATCAAAATAATATGCTCATAGTTTTGGGGGGGAAAAGGCTAAAATGCAGCTTCCATAAAAGTCCTTCCTAATCCTGCACCTTCTCCTGACATCATATGACCATGAGTTTTCAAATATTATGACAGTAAATCCCATGTTTTAATAGGGCTTATCATGATAGAAGTATTTTTCATGTGGTCCAGTCAATGGAATGTGTGTCTGCTGTCCAAGGACCAGGTATAAACAGAAGTTAATCACCAAAGTCCTGCTGGAGGAGGAGCAGGAAGAGGAGCAGGAAGAGGAGGAGTCATAGCTACCTATGAACTAGGATGGGATTCCATCTGAACTCATGAAGGGAGTATCTACTATCAATACTAATGAATACCATCTTGCATTATATTAAGATAACAATTGAATACAGATCTTTGTGTTTGAAATGGAATTAAAAATATAATGACCATATAAATTTAACTGTTTTCTCAGGGTTTGGGGGGGAGGAGAGAAGAGAATGCTCTAATACAAAGGGAGTACTATCATTGAGGAAAGAACAAAAAAAGTCTTATGTGAGTATCTAGAAAATAAATAATTGGAAAAAGGGAAATATAATTGAAACCAATGTTTTAGGGATGGGTTCTTTTGCCTAACTGAAAACATACAAGTTTTAGAGAGATTAAAAAAGAAAGCATAATCTTGATCCTCATTCAGTATTTTGCTTTATAAGAACTTGAACGTCAGATTTACATGGTAGAAATAAAATATTTGAATAAGCAAATGAGATTCTAAATCAGATGATAATTCAGAGACTAAGTAAATTATGCAAGATGGGAAACTCTTTGCCAATTTGAGTGCAGAACCATTCAATTTGCTCATACAAATACAGAAATCAGTAGGTATGTAGGTATTTCGGGGAGAGGGTAAGGAAATCACCCTTATATATTTTTTTAACAACAATCACTATATTTTAAAGTAATACATGAAAATAAATTCTTCCCTCTACTTGCCAAGTCATGAGGTCAAGCATATGAATGTCCCTGAAAATAGCTAATATCACTAAAAACTCCTTAGAGGAAGCAAATTGAAATTTTTAAAGCTTGCTGTATCTGTTCCCTTTTAAATACATTCATGTATGTGTGTGTATATGTATAAATATGCATGCACACATATATGTATATTTAAATGCATATATATGTGCGTGTGTATGTATGTATATTCACCTACTTTAGTTCAGTCCCTCACTGTCTCTCACCTTGACCACAGCTATGGCTTCTTAATTGGTCTCCCTGTCTCAAGTCTTTATCTTGATCTCTCTACCACAAAGGAACACATATGACATGATTTAATTGAAAATCTGACCATATCGCTACCCTACAAAAACAAACAAAAAAATTCTAATGGTTATCTATTGTTTCTATAATAAAAATAAATTGCTTTGGCTTTTAAATTCAAGCACAGCCTGATGTGAACTTAGTTTTCCAGGTATATTATAGATTAATTCCCTTCCTGAATTCTGTAGATTAACCAAATTGGGGAGGCTAGGTGGCAAAGTGGATAAAGCACTGGCCCTGGAATCTGGAGGACCTGAGTTCAAATTTCCCCTTAAATACCTTAGACGCTCTGTAACCCTGGGCAAGTCACAAAACCCCAATTGCCTTAAACATCTGGGGCCATCTCTAGTTGTCCTGATGTATATCTTGCCACTGAACCCAGATGCCTTTGAAAGAGAGCATGAGGTTGGTAACCCTACACAGCCCTCCCTCAATTAAATTCAATTCCCTGCAAGTCATGACACTGTCCCAATGTCATGGTCCTCTTAAAGAATGAAGGGGGGGGCAGCTAGGTGGCACAGTGGATAAAGCACCGGCCCTGGATTCAGGAGGACCTGAGTTCAAATCCGACCTCAGACACTTGACACTTACTAGCTGTGTGACCCTGGGCAAGTCACTTAACCCACATTGCCCCAACTAAAAAAAAAAAAAAAGAATGAAGGACAGAGGCAGCTAAGTGGCACAGTAGATAAAGGACCAGTCCTGGATTCAGGAGGACCTGAGTTCAAATCCAGCCTCAGACAATTGACACTTAATAGCTGGGTGACCCTGGGCAAGTCACTTAACGCTCTTTGCCCCCCCCCCCAAAAAAAGAATGAAGGACAAACAATGATGACTAAGACTAAAACAACACCAAACAAACAAACAAACTGCCCTTTTCTCTATTCCTAATACAACATTCCATTTCTATGTTGTTTGCACTGGGCATTCCCTATCTCTGAAATGTTCTTTCTTACCTCTCTCTCCCTCGCAGAATCCCTTCTTCAAATGTCTTTTCCTTTCTCACTACCTGTACTTGTCATGTGTTTTATTGGATGTAAATTCAATGTATCTTTTGCATATTCTATAGACTACAAGGTATTGAATGTGCATTCTATGTAATATAAATTCTACTAGGGAATGTAAAATGTACATATGTATATGGGGGGAGAGAGACAGAAAGGCGGGGAGGAAGGGAGAGGGAGAGAGAGAGAACTCCTTGAGAGTTAGCAATGATTAATTTTCTGTCTCCGTATCACCATTGCCTAGGACAGTGCCTGACATATGGCACATGCTAAATAAATGGTTGTTGATTCATTGATAGTGGCTGGTTAACAAAGATGAAGACTACCATGCATTTTTAAAATCAGTATAATATTCAGGACTTTTAATATCTTTTTTTTTAAATTAAACTCAAGTTCTACCAATCACTGTTTGAATGAAATTTGTTGATGCCACCAATGGTTTTAGGAACTACAGTCTTTTATACATTTTTCAGGACTGAGTAAAATTTTTCATCTGGAATGTATCCAAGACCATCACAGTCAGAAAACTTCTGTCTACCCTGAAATAGACTACAAACAGAATTAATGACAGGTATTTTTCATTTGGTAGGTGGAAAGAAATCAAAATTCCTGAGAAATAGACTGAGGAAACTAATGGGGATGAGAATAATATGCTTTATAAATCAAGCAACCACTATAAATGTGTTTAGGCCTGTCTCTTCTACTCTAATGAACTGAAGGTGATACTTAGAATGATCCAAGATAGTTAAAGGATACCAGTGGAAGCCCCAATGCTTATTATCATTACTACTACTACTACTACTACTACTACTACTACTACTACTACTACTACTACTACTACTACTACTACAACACAATATGCACCTTGTAGGTTATGACATTTCCTGAAAATAAATGTAAATTATTACAATTAGTATCCTCATTTTACAGATGTGAAATTGAATCGCAAAGAGATTAAATGATTTGGTAAAGTTTACACAGCTAGCAGTAAAACTTGGATAGGAACCCAGTGCATTCCTCACTCTAAGTCCAGTGCTCACTCTGCTTACTCCAATCCCCTCACCTCTCCCCTCTCCCCTCTCTCCTCTCCTCTCTTCTCCTCTCCTCTCCTTTCCTCTCCTCTCCCTTCCCCTCCCCTTCCCTCCCCCCTCTCTCTCTCTCTCTCTCTCTCTCTCATTTTTAAAATATATCTCTGATGTGATTTTTCACATGCAAATCATCATGTATAATTTCACTGTCTATTTACATATTTCTCCATTTTCCTTTGGGTGACCTGCAATTACGATTCATCTAAGCTGATAGCCTTCCAAACTTCACAACCAAACAACATCACAGTCCCCAAATGCAATTCAATTTAGGAAGCAATTGATGAGTATTATAATAAGCATATAATAAGCACGAATTGAGCATCTGGGATTGTTCAATACTCTCAAGTTGGAAAGACAAAATCAAAATGGTCTCAACCTTCAAGGGGAAGATTTAAATGGACTTTGTGGACTTGATTTAATTGAAGGCACTATACAGTTTCCCAATCAGAATTAACCTGGGATCTTCTATCAATTCTAAATCAAATCCATTGCCCATCTGAAGCCCTTGCCCAAAATATGCATACTAATAAACTAACTTTGTGAATAACAACCCAAGTCCATAGTCATGTTGGCAAAAGGTTTTCTTAACCACTTAGTTTTTCTATTGTGAATGGTTAGATTGATCTATTTTGAACAACTAGGAATTCCAATGGGGAGGCTTTGTAATTAATACAATGACATCTGTACTATCCCTCTTGTTTGGCTCCTGCCCTACTCCTTACCATCTGATTCAATTTCAAGGGGAGGGAAAAATCCCTTGATTTTAATATTCGGTTAAGCTATTTCCTCATAGCTCCCCCATCTTCCACTATGCTAAACTTCTAGAGAGAATGGTCTGTGCTCATAGCTTTTACTTCCTCATCATCCATCTGCTCTTCAAAACCCTTGCAATTTAGCTACCAATTCCATTTCACACTCTTCAAAAAGAACAATGAGTCATTATTGGCAAGCAGAATGGTATTTACAATATCTGACTCATAGTAGGTGTTTCATTACTTGTTGACTGAATGGCTTAACTTTTCTTGACCATCTGATAATATTAACAATCTTTTCCTCCTGTAGACTTCTTTCTTCCTAACCTTTTGTGACACTATTCTTTCCTAAAATTTTGTGACACTATTCTCTCCTAAATCTCTCATCTGGCTATTTCTCCTTAGTATTTTTCATCAGTTTTACCCTTTTGGGATTCCATTAATTCCCATGGCTTTGATGATCAGTTCTACATCAATATTACCCAAATCTGCATATCTAATCTGCCTTTCCCCTGAAAGATTTCAGTCCTATTTTTCCAAGTATTTATTAGACAGGTCTTTAGATATCCTGTATCTTAAATTCAATATGTACAAAAACTAAATTTACTATCATCTCCCAAAAACCTGCCTTTCCTTTGGATTATCCAGATTATAAAAGCACGATCCATACAGTTATCCAAATTCAAAACATCGAATCATCTTTGATTCTTCCTAACCCTTATATTCAGTCAGGTCCTAAATCCTTCTAATTTTACCTTTACAACACCCTTCTCATCTGTGCCCCACCCCTTTCCTATCTACTGCTCTCATCTTCTGAGTCAATTATGATCACCACCTAGATCAGGGCTGCTTAAACTTTTTCTACTCGTGACCTCTTTTTGTCCCCAAATTTTTGCAAGACCCTGAGGATATAAATATATAAAATAGGTATATAGATAAACATTTACTATTTCCAATTTTTGTGAACCCCACATTCAGTTATGTGACCCTATATGGGGTCACAACCCACAGTTTAAGAAGCTTTGACCTATATGACATCCCTGCCTCTAGTCTGTCTCTTCTCTAAACAGTTTTTCACTTGTTTGCTCCAATTCTCTTTCTAATGCAAAGGTCTAAAAATGATATTCCCCTGCTCAAAAATCTTGGGTAGAGTTCTACTGACTATAAGAAAAAAAAATATCAACACCTTAGTCAGGCAATTAAGGGCCTCTGTAATGATTTCTTTATTTTGTCTTATTTGATTCCATTCTCCATCTTGCCCTCTATAAAACAGGTCAACTAGACTACTATTTTCCTACTTGATCCTGATAACTTTTATTTCTGTGGTTGGATTTTTAAAGGGCATGTCCTAACCCTGAAATGCAGGTCTTCCTTGATATTTTCCTCTTGAATTTTTTCTCTTCCTTCAAGTTCTAGATGTGTTGGCATTTTCTCTGAGAAGTCTTTTATGATCCTGTCAGCTAAAAGTGATGACCCCTTCTTCAAATTTTCTTAGAGCATGTTTTCTGCCTTTCTCCTTGTCCCTATCACATTCTACTGTGTAATATATTTCTGTCATATATATGTATGCGTATATGTATGTGTATATATATATATATATATATACATATATATACATACATGTGGAAAATAGATATACAAACATATTGATATAGCTATGTAGATGGATATACAAATATACATGCATATGGGTATATGCACATATATGAGGGGAGAGATATCTATATATACCATCTATGTCTACATCTACATCTATATCCCCTTATATGTTATCATATATATATATATATATCCCCTCATATATTATCAATTCCTTAAGGACAAAAATTGTAGCCTCAGTACCTTGCACATAGTAATCATTTCATAATTATTTGCTGAACTGAATTTACAAATGACAGTGTCTGAAGTGTTTTACCACTGACAGGGCATCTTTCTACTTGAACCATGCTCAGAATATCCTCTATGAAAATTGTTCCCACCTTAAATGGCCATATATTGTCTTCCTGTTTTATTCTTCATTTAATTCTACATTTTAGGGGGCCCTTATTACCTTTGCTCCATTAAAACTCTTCTATTTGACATTTAAATCTCTTTATAATCAGACCCAAACTTGCCTTTTCCAGACTAACACAAGGCATTGCTCTTCTCATATATTCTGTTTCAGCCAAACTAACTTTTTTTTTTGAGGCAATTGGGGTTAAATGACTTGCCCTGGGTCACACAGCTAGTAAGTATCTGAGGTCAAATTTGAATTCAGGTCCGCCTGACTCCAGGGAAAGTGCACTATCCACTGCAAAATAACCATCTTACTGTTCCTCATGCATGACACTCCAGGTCCCATTTCTGCATTTTTGCTTGGGCTGTCTCTCATACCTGGAGTTGACCCTCTCCTCAACTCTACCTTCTGGAATCCCTGATTTTCTTCAAAGTTCAGCTCAAAAGCCATTACCTACACAAGGGTCTTCTTGACACCTACATTGGTCAGTACATCTTCCATAAGGGTATTCTGCATTTATTGTGTTTATACTTAGAGTGCCCTCCCTCCCCTCAGGGAGAAAGTAAGCTCCCTGAGGGGGAAAATGTTAATTTTTGCCTCAGTGTGAGACACACAGCAGGTGCTTAATAAATACTGACTTGATTGATTGGGCAGGATTTATGCATGAAAATGTAGTCCCAGAATGGGACACAGCCTGACCAAAGGGATGGTGATGGAAAAGGAAATCCCTTTGCTTCTATTTTTGTTTGTTTGTTTCCTTTACCCTATGGATGTTATAAGGGCAGCTAGATGGTACAGTGGA
Organism: Dromiciops gliroides; assembly: GCF_019393635.1. Lineage (NCBI taxonomy): Eukaryota > Metazoa > Chordata > Mammalia > Microbiotheria > Microbiotheriidae > Dromiciops > Dromiciops gliroides. The sequence goes on along the minus strand of NC_057863.1, from coordinate 76,627,058 downwards.
TAGAGAACCAAACCTGGAGTCAAGAAGACCTGAGTTCAAATCCAACCTCAGATACTTACTAGCTGTGTAACCCTTAGCAAGTCAGTTACCACTTTTGCCTCAGTTCCTCAACTGTAAAATGAGCCGCAGAGGCAACTGACAAACCACTCCAGTATAGTCACATAATAATAATGATAACAACAACAACAACAAAAGGGGGTGGGGACAAATTTTTAATTGGGGAGTGCTAGTTAAGCGGCTCCCTGCAATATTGGGGCAAGGAAGGAGACCGGCAGCCTCCCTCAAAACAGAACAAGATTTATTTTGACAAGAACAAACTTAAAAAAAAAGAACACAAACACAAACAGGATCAGTAGGATCAAGGGAAAGGAAATAAAATGGGGAAAGGGAAATTATAATATCTGAAAAAATACCACCAGAATCAGCTGAAAATAGGCAGCAGAACACCTGTCGCTTTCCAGCGTTAACCTAGAATGCCCAATTCTCCTCCCCCAAACCTAGAAACACCCCACACAGCCCCAGCCAATGGGATGGCCGCTCTGACAGTCACATGACTGCCCTCACTAGGCTTCCAATCATTATAATTTTGCCAGGTCCATGTAGGCATCTGCGAGTGGTGATGACGTAAGGTGCCAGAGCCCTGGCAACGGCTACAACCAGTGGGTGGAGCACCATGCAGTTTGCGGAGCCCCAGGCCAGTGCGCGCGGGGCATAAAAACCTCAAATAACAATTAATTCTTTACAGGGGCACAAAGAGTTTGACACAACCAAAATGACTGACCTATAATGGATGTCATGTCTTCAAAGTAATCTAATTTGTTTGAAACAATCTAACTTTCCTATATACCTGTCCTTTGACTAAAGATCGGCAAAGGCAAATACTTAGGGGGAGAATTCTCACCTTTGCTCAAATGGAGTTCCTGAAATAATTGAGAACTTCTCATCTACTCAAACTGCAAGGAGACAAACAAAAACAAAGTAAAATGTCAAAAGTAAAAATGAACCCTTTAGATGAGATGATTTGTAAGTGCTAAGACGCTGTAAGAGAGATGCATACCAGCTGGGGCCATGTAGTCTTAGAATGACATCTAAATTTTAGGACATGCAAAATGTAATCATTAACACATCAAAGAAACCTTATGCCTCTGAGTTGACTTTTAATCATGAAGTCATCACATACTACTGTAATACTGGAAGAAAACATGCCAACTATTAGGCAAATAAGTTTAGTCTCTGGTTTTACTCTTAACATCATACTATGACAGAACAGGTGAGAATGAATTCAAATTGTACCCTTCATAGTGAGCAGCTGTGTGACCTCCAACAGTTCAGTAAGCCACGCTGAAACTAGTTTAGCTCCTCTGAAAAATGGTCATAAAAATACATGTGGTAGATACCTCACAGGGTTTTAATTAAATTAAAAATTATATGAAATATTATTTTAAAATTAGCTTTTGTGATCATTATTAAGTCCTTTTCTGAATATGGGCCTTTATCACACTAATACAAACTTTAGGCCATGGCAGAGAATTTTTTTTGAAAAATTATTATTTTGAAAAAGGAGCGTGCTTGTTAAATGCATTTGAAGGGGATAAAAATTGCAATTTTCTCTCTGCATTCCCACCCCAGTCATGCCACTGCTTCCTATCACATAACTCAATTTTTTAGCAAGCCTCTTTCCTCCAACAGATTTATGTCAGTCATGGGAATTAATATGTTTGTGGAATGTTTAAAGAGGGTGTTATGGGAATTAATGTACATTTGAACAGCTATGTGATCCCTGAATGAAAAATTCTCTGTGAAAATACAAAATCTTATCAGAGTAATCTGACTTACCTTCTACACATAATGCCACACCCTGCTAAAAGACAAATAGTTGGGAAAATGGAAAGCATCCAGTGTGACTTTAACTACTCTCTGAATCATACAGTGTTATTAATGTTACTTTATCCTTAAGCTCCTCTGTGTTTCATTTCTTCTCTACTGCCTCTAGGATAAAAATACAAAATCATCAGTCTGGCATTTAAAGCGTTGCACCCAATCTTTTATACTTATTTTATATCATTCCTTCCTCATTCTCCATTCTGGTCAAGCTGGCTCAATGGTTTTTTGTTGTTTGTTTGTTTTCCCAATTCTGCCCCTTCTGCTTACAGGTTGTTTCTCCATGTATCTTCATTCTTTCTCTGCCCTTTCTGGAATCCTTAGCTTTTTTGAAAGTGGGCCTCAGGTATCACCTCCTATATGAAGCCTATCCTAACACACAGCACCACCATCCCCAGTCCATTTGCTCTTTATCTCTGGAAATCACTTTGTACTATTTCGTATATATTTATGTCTGTGTTATATCTCTCCTCTCCTCACACTTCATCTTCAGGTCCTACAGGCTCAGCACGGTGGCTTGCTACATGGTAGCCCCTCGTTAAATATTTTGGGAATTAAATCACTCTTGTTCTCTCACCTTAAGCTCCCCTCACCCCATTTTGGTCATTGACTGATTGCCCTTGACTGTTCACCAGTCTAAAGGGGCTCTGTCCATATGAGCTCTCTGCACTGCAAAAGGACAGTTCTATAATGCTCAGGTTCTCCAAGAAGATCCCACACTTGTGAAGCAGCGGTGCATACAGCACATCACACACTTCATTAAATAACCGTGGAGCTCAAGTCAGGATTTTATCACACCCACAATTTCCCAAACAGCACATTTTTGTTCATTTAAACTTAGTGTGCATGTGTGCATTATGTAAATAGCATATTAGCTTTGTTTACCATTCAAAATAGTACCGCGGGTAATTCATGCAATGCTGTTTCAATGTGTTGAAAGGACTATATTAAAATCAATTGTCTCATTCATGCTGCAAAGAAAACTCAATTGAGCTTGGTGCATTTACACAAAAATGAAACCTGAAGACAAAGATCTTTTTTTTTTTTTTCCGCCTGCATTATATGCCAGAGTGTGAATATATCTTTTAAACCATTTTGAAATCTGATTCAACTTTTCTAAATGAAGCAAAAAGTAGCTTGATATTTAGTTGATGGACTTTAAGGAATACCAGTTTCCCCCTGCGTTTCTGCCAGTGCACACTACTGGGAAAAAGCATCAGGTTATCCTAGCATTCTCTGCATGGGTGTTTTTTCAACATAGCTCTAGAATGGAACATTCCACCTCTTGAAATATGTCATAAACTCAAGTGTTAACCTGTAGCTCCCCAATCACTACTATTACAGAAGTGTTCAATATCCAAAAAAGAGGAGGGTCAATTTTAAGTTTTCTGGGGATATCAGCAATAGAGTGTATTTTATACTGGAGATATAGTTCTAGCACAGATGAGGTGAAAGGACATTTCTTAATATTTAAAGGTATAAGTCACCTCTTTCCAGCTTGCTTCAATCCATTTCGCCCCTTTACCAACCAGGAAGGAAAGATGTCTATAACACAGGTGGGTAGGCAAAGTCTGCCAAATGTCACCTGTATTTCTGGGGCAGAGAAAGTTTGGAACTCCACCAAGAGAAACAAGGCATTCTTTCTTCATTTCCATGTCAGGGACAAAGCATTTCTAATCTTGCTGATCTTTTCACTAAAGAATAAAGCAACCTCTGTGCATTAACTGCCTACTTTATTACTGCCTGTGGATTTCATCGAGTAAATCAACCACAAACAACCTAGAACATGTCTATGGAACAACTGTTTGTGTTGAGTAGGAGGCATAACATAATCTGTCTGACTTGGACTGTTGTATGAAATTACTCTATATAGCATTGTCTCTTTTTGGGGAAGGGCAATGAGGGTTAAGTGACTTGCCCAGGGTCACACAGCTAGCAAGGGTCAAGTATCTGAGGCCACATTTGAACTCGGGTCCTTCTGAATTCAGGGCCAGTGCTTTATCCACTGCGCCACCTAGCTACCCCTGCATTGGCTCTTTTTACGCATCTCATATCCTCAGTAGCAGCACATTCTCATACAACACCTTGAAATTCTCTAAATAATAATAAAGACATGCACTTCTACACTTTCACATACATATATTCATATGTAATAGCCTTCTAAAGCTGACAGAGGCTCTTAATAAACAGAAAGGACCTCTTTAAAGGTACCTTATGTGGGCCTTCTTGGAATGGGCTAAATGGCTTCTGAGGTCCTGTCCTGCTCTCAAATTCTGTGTATTTTGTGATTATATAATAAAGTTTATTCTTAGTAGAATATGAATATCCTTGATCTACTTGTGTTTCATATACAGTATAGTTATATAAACTCTTTATGCTATTTTGAATTATTGCTTTTTTCCACAACAAAAAAAATCCTAAAGCACCAGTTTAAATTCCCAAATTTATGCTATGTAAAAAGAGAAATAAGTAATCAGGTTTTGTGAATCACAATAGGAAGTACTGATAATCTGAAATTCTGCACCCTTCCCTTACCACTTACTACCAATGTGATCTCAAGCAAGTCACTTAACCTTGCTGGGTTTCAGTTTCTTCCCAGAGAAGGGGAGAGTGGGCAACATGCCTCCTTAATGTCCCTTCGTTGCCTCAGAGTTTGATCCTAAGTCTAGACTTTATTGCTCTATCAGCCACATAGATACTGATTCCTTCAAGCTATTTTTTTTGGTCCCACCTGAAGACGGAATAGAACTATATCTTTTTGCTACCCAAAGGTTCCACCAAAGACAGAAGTAACTATAAAGTGACTAAAACATAAGTGACTATACATGAGGAAGTTGTTTCTGCCCATTATGCTTATCCATGAGCATATGTGAAATGCTCACACCAAGTTCTTCAGAAATGTGAGCTTCTAGCAGCATTTCTGGCCCATTTGTTTTTCCCTTACCACCCACATGCCTTCAGCTTTGGCTGTGGGGCTATTCTTTCTTTTAGAAATACTTCAAAGATGGGCTTTAAAAAAAGAAAGAGACTCTGTTAAAGGTGAATAGCAATTCAACATGTTACAGGGCGATACAAGGTCTATCAAAGCTAAACATCAAAATAGTAGATTATGAAAAAAAGACCAACCACTTATACATAAAAGAAGTTATCAAAGTTGTAATTCAACTTGCAATAATCAACAGGTTCAGATAAGAATATGTTTTTCTCATGAGAAAGGCTCCATCGGAGCTTCTAATTAAATAACTTTTGTATGGTTCCTTTTCATGGCTATACAAAGGGGGCTCCCCCCCCACACACACCATTCTTGCTTTCCTTCTTTCTTTGTAGATACTGTTTACTCCCAAGCCTGCCTCTGAACTCTCTGTCTAATTAGCTCTTGATAGATCTGCTGCCCTGTTTCCACAAACATTTAATTCTGCCGTCAGTCCCATTTACATTACAGTATGTTGCATTGTCTTTTACCAGCTTAATTTTGTGTGAGTGAATGTAAATCCCATTAAGTAGTCACCTATTAGACAGTGGTCTATAAACTCCAAAAGACTATTACAGGAGAGAACAAAAGGCCCAGTTCATAAAAGATTTATTCCTATTTGTTGTCTATTTCTAATATTCAAACTTATTTAAGCTTCCAAAAACCACTTTGCTCAGCATTTTCAACAGAGGACTATGTATTATAACAGCAGACATGTAAACGCTGTTCTGTGGCAGAAGAGATTAAGTACTATATATAAATATATATTCCCTACATACTATTTCACTCAGCTACTGTTTTCCCCTCAGCAATCTTCCCATTGTGTTATTTCTCCAAAGGAAAAAAAAAATAGTATGAACCTGTTTACAAATGGCAGAAATCTTTGGAGAATCCTATGAAGAGAGCCATTGTTACAGAAAATCTTAAGTTTCAGTGTCCTGGTACTGCAGGATTGTCTTATTAGATAAAGTTTTGGAGTAATATTTAGACAAACATATCCATAAACCAGGAAATGACAAGACCATCAGAGGCCTGATCACATTAATTTTTAATCAATGGCACTGAACAACAGGAGAAAGTTCTAGTAAGACAAAGTAGATGAATCAAAATACTGGCAGCACCTGCATGAATTTAAGAAATCAGCTTGGTGCAAGAGAGGAACCCCTGAAATAAAGAAGCCTTCACCTACATTTGGCAACACATTCACAAACAGGTTTCCATACTGGAGTGAGGGATAAGGATGACTCTCTTCCCATTTCCTCTTGGTAATAAACTCAGTAAGATGCTCATGAAGTGCAAACTCCTGCACACAAAATTATTTCTCACCCCAGCAGGCTTGTCACAGCCAATATTTCAGTAAAGTATAGGTTGCTGAAGGGAACTGTGATTTTGCCTGCTGCGAGTCCCTAAGGACAGCAAACATTCCTGAAAGGGACTGTAGCCAAAATTTCTAATAACTTCACATAGCTATTTGCTATGGAGACAAAAATGTAAGGGAAGATAGGGCCACCCTCCAAGTCAGAGTTACATGTGTGGGATGTGATGAAAACCGTCCTTGTCCCCAACGTTAGTCACTGGAGTTGTACAGGACAATGAGTATCGACAATAATGATAATGATGAGGATAATAAATACATGGCAATTCAAGCGTGTGTCCTTGCTAATTGGCTTTCCATTGCTCTGATGTAAATGGAAATACAAACATTAAAGTAATTAAATTGTATGGTTTATGTTCTTTTATGAGAAGAAAAAATTAAGAAATGAGCTTATATTAGAAATGAACTTGCAAGCTTGACTAACTCTTTTGAGTCAGCATCTACCTATATTTACAATATATGCTACTTAATTTTAAAACAGCTATTATGTACTTGCAAAACCCTGAATACACCAGACTCAAAGTACCCAAGGGTATATGAAATTATAATTTGCTAAGATATCAGGGTACTAATTTTCTTGCCACATATGCTTTCATTTTGGATAATGGCAAGGCCCAATCTTATCTTCCCTTATTTGCATTGTATATAGTAGCCTTTAAAAATTACAAGAGCAAAGTTTTTATTCTGCTTTGATATATTCGACATGTGGCAATAACTAAAGTGGCAAATGATCTGAATTCTATTTTCTCTCGTCACCACATGTGACTGTGACAAATACCAGACTTTTGAAAGAAGCTCCATCCCCATGCTAACTCAATGTTCCCATTCACCAATGCATGCATATAAGCTGCATTTCTCCATATGTTGTTTCATTTCATTTTTATAGATACTATGAGGAGTATGTAGATAAGAGTGTAGGGCTTGAGGTAAGAAAAACCTGGGTTCAAATGGGCTGCCTATTATATTTCCTAGTTTTACGACCCCAAGAAAATTACATATCTTCTATAAGCCTTAGAAAATCCCCTAGACTTTTCTATTAAGTTATGTTAGATAAGGGTTATGATTTTCATTGGTATAGGGAGTTCTTTCACTGGGAGTTCCTCTACTGATAAAATCATAGGTACTTCATATAATCTTATTTATTAAACTGCTTTAATTTATGATAGAGTTAAGTCACACAAATAGAGAAGAGCTAAGGAGGGAGAGCTTTAGTTATAGGAGAAATATAGAACTATATATGATTGAAGTACTTGCAAAAAACCTCTTAAAATATCTTCCCACTGGTCTTTCTTGGTTGCTGAAACTACAACATTACACTCTCCATAAGGGAGCTAAATTGATAGCAACCATTAACATGTAAATATTATTAGAGAGGTGTTAACATGAAGCCATTATTGTCCATTACTTCCTTAACTGTTATAAATGAATTGATTCAGGGCAGCTAGGTGGCGCAGTGGATAAAGCACCAGCCCTGGATTCAGGAGGACTTGAGTTCAAATCTGCCCTTAGACACTTGACACTTAATAGCTGTGTGACCTTGGGTAAGTCACTTGACCCTCATTGCCTGCGCCGTCCCCCCCCCCCAAATAAATGAATTGATTCTCTAACAGAAATCTGGGTCCTGAGTTTTGAGTAGACACGTTTTAATGGAGAAATATGGGAGAAATACAAGACCTTGGTGAATTATTATGATAACAGTAAGAAGAATGGATATTTTACAGTAACTGAAAGTTTGCCAAGAAAATATCGTATACAGTTACAACAATACTGTTTTAAGAACAATTTTGACCAAGTCATCTTGATTATTATAAATACCCAAATTAACTAAAAAGGACATATGAAGGAAGATTCTTTCTGCATGCAGAGAAACAAGTGATAAACAGAAGTATGTATAGAATGACTCTGTGTGTGTGTGCATATACACACACACATATATATACAGGTATAGGTATATATGTATACATATATACATGTGTGTAGATATGAACATATATACAAACACACATATTTGTATGTAATGGTAGCCATCCCTAGGGAAGGGAGAGGGCAGAAAAACAGGAAAAATAAAAGAAAGTTACATGATAACTTTATTATATATTTAAAAGGAAGAGCAAATTGTATATGATAGATTTGAAGTTTCATATGCAAACTTTTTTTCTATTTTACTGTTAAGGAAATGCCTGTTTTATTTAAGTCCAGAATAAAATAAATCACTTTTTTAAGTTTGCAAAGTGCTTTATATACTCTTTCTCATTAGATCATCACAATATCTCTGGGAAGTACACACCCCAGCTGTTATTATACAGCTAGAGGATAGAGTGCCAACTTGGAGTCAGAAAGACCTGTATTCACATCCAGCCTCAGATACTTGCTAGTTGTATGGTTCTGGGTAAGTTGTTTAATCTCCTTCTGCCTCAGTTTCCTCATCTGTGAAAAGGGGATAATAACAGCAACTGCTTGTTATGATGATAAAAATGAGATCATGTATACCATGTACTCTGCAAACTTTAAAGTTAGCTATTCTGTTTGTTGTTGCTTTTGTTTCTGCTTAAGGGACTCACCCAAGGTCATGTAGCTGAGAATAGGCAGGATTCACAACCAGGCCTCTTCTGACTCCAAGTCCAGCCTTCTGTCACATGACCTTATCTTACCATGATAGCCCCAAAGAGCCAAAAAGCAGTTAACCAAAAGTAGGATGGAGAGCCAGGACTCAGGTATGAAGAGGCAAAGAAGACAAATTATGGTTAATTTGAATAACACAAATACAGCAGAGTCAACACTGGCTGAGTCAAGACTTATCACAACTTGCTATTCTGTTTTTATTTTAGAAAAGGACCTATGACATCATGGGATGATGACTTGCATGGGGATTGTATTTAAGTGAGGCAGCGTTTCACAAAGTCTTCCACCTCATTCTCTCTTCAAGACCCATTCAAGTCCAGCAGCAAGAGAAATGACGTATATTAAACTTATATTGCCCTTAAGATATATCAGCTTTTAAAAAAAAAGATTAATTTCAGTTGACACACAACTTTAAATGCAACAGAAGTGTTTGGAAGTACTGCTTTCTTTGCTAGTACTAAATGTGAAGAATATACAGTTAAAAAAAAGAGATGCGAGTGAGTGAGTGAGTGAGTGAGTGAGTGAGTGAGTGAGTGAGTGAGTGAGTGAGAGAGTCAGAGACAAGTACAGCACAAAACAGTGGAAAGAACACAGGTCCTAGAGTTATAGGATCTGAGTTCAAACCCTACTTCTGATCCTTACTAAATAGTATCACTTCAGGTAAATCCTGTTAACTCCCGGAGACACAGTTTCCTCAAATGTAAAATGAGTTATTGCCACAGTTGGACTTTGAAGTCCCTTACAAATCTACATCTTGCATCTCAGGTAAAAATATGAGGGAGGGAGGGAAGGAGGAAGGGGGAGAGGAAGAGAGAGAGAGAGAGAGAAAGAGAGAGAGAGAGAGAGAGAGAGAGAGAGAGAGAGAGAGAGAGAGAGAGAGAGAGAGAGAAACATTTAATACCTTTAAAATATTTAGTGTTCCTTGTTTATGTTTTTATGATATGGTTATGGATTTGAGTCAGATTAAACTCTGAGGATGGGGTCTGGAAGGTACCCAGCCCTGCCCCAGTATAGTTAGTTTAGAAGTTTATTGCATGTCAAATTCTCACTGTCTCCTTTAAATTTTATTGCCAATTAACAGTATTTTTACTTCTGCTCAGTCTCCCCACTTGTCAGCTATATATTAATTTTGTCTGCAACCCATCATGTGTCAGAACCCCAGTCAGTGGGTCAGGGAGTTAGCCCACCAATTCAATACTCGGGACTCAAGAAGAAAGGACGGGGCTCGGCACAGGATGCAGCAATTGAGTTGAGACCAGATGTTAAGTGACATGTCTCTTTTTCTCAGAGCAGAATCCCCTTGACCCTAGGGTCCCAACAATGTGTTATTCTTTTATTCTTTATTCTATTTCTTTGACTTCTCAACATAGCCGAAGATAAATTTTAACCCTGTCATCCTTCTAAAATTAACACAACTACAAAACAATGCTAAAACACCTGAGTGACTCTTCCTGTTATTCAGGTTGAATATCTTTAGAGACAGGGGCCAGGAGAGGGGAGTCAGTGGGAACTGTGAGATCTGAAACATCTGACTGTCACTCCCCTGTTTCCTCTTCCTTTGGTTTGACCTTGTTCCCCCTCCCCTTTTCCCCCTTGTTCCTGGAACACGTATGCATGTCTCCATACATTGATCACAAGCTAAACACACACCCTAGGTGAGACAGGATTGGATGTTAGATTGTGAGCTCGACCTAGTGTGCGTGGGGATTTCCCCTCTGACTGACATTCCTATATAAGGTCAAGGAATGTACTGGCTGGCGCGGTTCAGGTATTGGACTTGCCCATTCCTAAGGGAATGTAATAAATCTGTCTCTGCTTGACTTGGTGGTCTCCTCGAGTTATTTGGGTAAACTGAGGCAGTTTGCTCCGTACATGTTGAATGTGGACATGGAAAACCAGAGAACTGGGGCAGCTAGGTGGTGCAGTGGATAAAGCACTGGCCCTGAATTCAGGAGGACCTGAGTTCAAATTTGACCTTAGACACTTGACACTAGCTGTGTGACCTTGGGCAAGTCATTTAACCCTCATTGCGGCCCCCCCAATCAAAGAATGAATTGTAAGTTCAAAGAAGAAATCTTTCTGCTCCAGACTCTAATGACTAAAGTATAACTTAAATAACTGATAATTAGGATGCCAATTGATCAACAAAATTCATATTCATCAGAATGAAAGAAATTATTCTTGAGAGATCATTTGAGCTAATAAATGTATAATTTGGTATTTCTAATGGCCTAAATCTATCTGCAGATTATTGGCTGCAACACTCCTGGGCCTGAGTCAGCCCTCCTTAACACTTGACAACCCCACCCCCTAGTCTCTCTTTGTGTTTCTATGGTGTCTATTAATATAGCACCTGTGAAAGACTGTTTAAATTCAAAGGTAGTTTTGCCTGAAGGAGGACAGCAGAATTGGGCCCAATGGGAGTTCTGCATGAGTATCTGAGGGTAGAATTTCGTCTATTCGAAGGGCAGTTAGTAGCTTAGGGATTTAACTACAACAACAAAGTTTTAAGGAAGAAAGAAAAGTGACAAAAATCTGGGTTTTTTTCCCCCTTACTTTTTTCAGGTAACAATTTTTAAAACATCAATTGTACCAGTTCAGCCCTTGATTAAAACAAACTGAAATATGATCTTGGTTACAGATAAAACTTTGAGTCTTCTCAGTGGCATGATCTCCCACTAACTTCTGGCTGTGTCTGCACTCTTTAAAAAAAAAATCCCTAGTTCCTCACTTGAGTTCACTTTAAATGCAATCATATTGTCCTATCATAGATCGAATCAAGCCTAGCATTTTAGTGGTCCCATTCAAATGATTTCAGGCCTACAGCCAGAATAACTGGAAAAAAAAAAGGAAGAACGTAGAGGAAATCAGGCATAGGGAAAGTTATATATATTTTAAAAGCTCTTCTCCCCTCATAAATTCTTTTTCTTCATGCTACTGATTCTTGCTGCAGCAGACACAAATACCATCACACAGATGCAAGTGAAAGACTGATGAAAATCTTCTTTGGATGACACATCTTTTAAAATCTCTTTCTGTCTTTTTTTCTTTTTTTGCAAAAGGAGGCCGATAATGTAAAGAAATGCCTATATGCTTGTGTGTTTGCAGGTATACACGATCAGTCTACAGATTTTTTAAAAAAATTGGAGGAAGCAAAAGGACAGTGGCCTGAGACTCGGCAATAAGCTATGCCTTCTACTTCAAAGGGCAGAAGAAGAAAAGGGAACCTGAAGGAAACTAAATATGTTTGCAGAAGAATCAGCCCCTTCCCCTAGGAAATAAATAAAATAAAATAAGCCCAGCACTTTCAAACACCTGGAAGATGGGATTATAAGAGAGTGTGTTCTGTAGCTTGAGGGGAACGAAAAATGCTAAGGTTCCAGAAACAAACATGAGTCATATTAAAAATCTACGTATAATATCCTGAAAAATCAAAGAGTGGTATCCAAAGCTAATCTGAGAAAATACTAAATAAATGTCTAAGCCATCAAAAGAATAATTAAATATAGAAGAGCAACCAAAAATAGTTCCTACTTTTCTTCTTACAATAGGGAGAGACTTCCAATAATTTTAAATGATGAAATTAGAAGAACTATCTTGCTATACCAAGATTGTGTTCTATGCTTATTCTAATTCTGATTTTTTTAAAAATGGAAATGGGATCATAGAATGATCTGGGAGGGACCTGGGAGGCTGTATGGCAAAATCTACTTATTTTATAAACAAGGAGAACATGGGAGGCATGCTGGCAGTGCCCGGGCACACCCCATTGTGCCAGCAGCTGTCAGACCATGGTGTGGCTGCCCTGGATTCAGAGTCCACAGGGGGTGGGGAGGGGGCAGCTTTCCCAGTCTCTGAGAACCACCAGTTGCTGCAGTCATCATTGTCACTCACTTCAACCCACTTCTATCACTTCCAGCAAGCTCTGCTGTGGGAGGAAAAAGGAGGTTTGGTCACCCAGCAGTCTAGGGCAATTCCCCAAGCCCCAGGTCCAGCCTCTCTAGAGTATTGCCTCACCTGCTTCTGGGAAGCTTTAGGCTGGCAAACCTTACTTCCTGTTGGGTTCAAGAGGGTAGTCTGCCCTCCTCCTTCCTATCCTCAATTCTCCCCACCCCCTTGCTCAGAGACTTCAGCCAAGTCTGGGTAAAATCTAGTACACATTTGTTCCCCTTTTCATTCCTTTGCTCACTGTGTTTCCTATGCTTCAACTCAAAGTACAGTGGCCATGGAAATTCTGGTGATGAGGGCAAGAAAGGCAAAACAATTTAAAATTTTAATTTTAAAACAATGTGCCTCTAGTCACCAGTCTTTATATATAACTACCTTCAGGGCAAAGTGTGGGACTAAAGGAATACAGTCCTTTTGGGAAAATGTTCTTTAAGTAAGGTCAAGTATGATTATATAGTTTTCTGTGTTGGGGCAAGAGGAAGGGTTTGATTAGAAGTTACCTTTTGTAAAGTTTGATTTTTATAGGTAAGTTAAATTACTATTTAAAAAAATAACTTGAAGTTTCAGTCCCTTTAGTTTGTTTGATGAATAAACATTTTTTGTAATGATTAAGTATCTCATATTGTATCTAAACCCAGTTACTAATGCCTTCTCTTTTTGAATTATTTTTATCTACTTTCATCTACTCTATGACTTTTATATACCTATTTATTTGTATGCTTTTGCACTGATTAGAAGGAAAGCTCCTAGTGGAACAAGGACTGCCTTTTGTTTTTCTTTAAATCCTCAGACAGGGAGGGAAGGAAGGGAGGAAGGAAGGAAGGAAGGAAGGAAGGAAGGAAGGAAGGAAGGAAGGAAGGGAGGGAGGAAGGAAGGAAGGAAGGAAGGAAGGAAGGAAGGAAGGAAGGAAGGAAGGAAGGAAGGAAGGAAGGAAGGAAGGAAGGAAGGAAGGAAGGAAGGAAGGAAGGAAGGAAGGAAGGAAGGAAGGAAGGAAGGAAGGAAGGAAGGAAGGGAGGAAGGGAGGGAGGGAAAGAGGGAGGAAGGAAGGAAGGAAGGAAGGAAGGAAGGAAGGAAGGAAGGAAGGAAGGAAGGAAGGAAGGAAGGAAGGAAAGAAGGAAGGAAGGAAGGAAGGAAGGAAGGAAGGAAGGAAGGAAGGAAGGAAGGAAGGAAGGAAGGAAGGAAGGAAGGAAGGAAGGAAGGGAGGGAAAGAGGGAGGAAGGAAGGAAGGAAGGAAGGAATGAAGGAAGGGAGGGAGGGAGGGAGGGAGGAAGGAAGGAAGGAAGGGAGGGAGGGAGGGAGGGAGGAAGGAAGGAAGGGAGGGAGGGAAAGAGGGAGGAAGGAAGGAAGGAAGGAAGGAAGGAAGGAAGGAAGGAAGGAAGGAAGGAAGGAAGGAAGGGAGGGAAAGAGGGAGGAAGGAAGGAAGGAAGGAAGGAAGGAAGGAAGGAAGGAAGGAAGGAAGGAAGGAAGGAAGGAAGGGAGGGAGGGAGGGAGGGAGGGAGGAAGGAAGGGAGGGAGGGAGGGAGGGAGGGAGGAAGGAAGGAAGGAAGGAAGGAAGGAAGGAAGGAAGGAAGGAAGGAAGGAAGGAAGGAAGGAAGGAAGGAAGGAAGGAAGGAAGGAAGGAAGGAAGGAAGGAAGGAAGGAAGGAAGGAAGGGAAAGAGGGAGGGAGGAAGGAAGGAAGGAAGGAAGGAAGGAAGGAAGGAAGGAAGGAAGGAAGGAAGGAAGGAAGGAAGGAAGGAAGGAAGGAAGGAAGGAAGGGAAAGAGGGAGGGAGGGAGGGAGGAAGGAAGGAAGGAAGGAAGGAAGGAAGGAAGGAAGGAAGGAAGGAAGGAAGGAAGGAAGGAAGGAAGGAAGGAAGGAAGGAAGGAAGGAAGGAAGGAAGGAAGGAAGGAAGGGAAAGAGGGAGGGAGGGAGGGAGGAAGGAAGGAAGGAAGGAAGGAAGGAAGGAAGGAAGGAAGGAAGGAAGGAAGGAAGGAAGGAGGGAAGGAGGGAAGGAAGGAAAATTCTGTGGGTGTATACCTTAATGAAGTGTCTTACAGAAGCCTATGTTTATAGGGTAGAAGACAAAGACCCAGAAATGAGAAATAACTTACTTCAGGTGACAAAACTAGTTAATGAGCCAAATAGAGTTAGTAAGCAAATCTTGAGACCTCTTTCCCTGTGCACTTACTCTGAGATTTCACTATAACCCTAATCACTTTTTCCTTCCCACCAAGGATTGGCCATCTTCATATTGATACACATGACAAAGTTTATTGTAATTTGCTATATAAAAATTATATGATGGCTTGAATCCTTTTCATCATAAAAGAATTGCATCGACCATAAAGTCAAATGTTATTTTTTCCTCTCTGAATTTTCTCAATTATTACTGAGTAAATAGTACCATAGGCACCATAAATTGCATACACCAACAAAATTTCAGGGCTGATGAAAATCGAAACAAAACAACCAACCACCAAAAAAATCTAAAAACTATTTTTAAAACAGAAACAAAGACAGTAAAGTACTCAAGGAAAAAACAAAACAAAACAAATCAACACAGAGAAATTCATCTAAAGCCACTGAGTCATTCTGAATTTGTTTGCTTTAGTAAAGACAACTGAAATAGTAAGAAATTTAAATCCCAGACTAATTTTGCCAGACAGTCCAAATATAATTTAAATAATGTGGAAAATTCTTTTTCTATCCCCAAAACTAGATGTCTATTATTTTAATACATTTCTATTATTTTAATATGCATAACAGTTTATGCTCAGGGGAAAGCATGAAAACAGGATATAGCATATACAATTTTAATTACCTATTATCTATTTTTAAGTAATAATAATAATAAGCAATATTTATATAGCACTTTGAGGTATACAAAGCACTTGACATAAGTTATTCCATTTGATCCTCACTGAAATGCTCTGAGGTAAGCAGGACATATGCTATTGCTTCTATAAATGTTGAATTAAATTGAATTCTATTTTAGAAATGGGAAACTGAGTCTCATAGTGATTGAATAATTGTTGGTCTAAGGTCACACAGCTATCAGGTCTCAGGTGACTACAAATGCAGAATTATTTCTATTGAAAGTACCCAGTTTCTAGTGTGGAAAAAAGCATTGCTTTTCCCACACAAATATCTATTTATTGCCCCTCTCAGACCTCACAAACTATATTTAGTTGATTCCTCTCACCCCCTGTAAATAGCCTTTTCCAATTCTGCTTCAGTCTATCTTTCTCCTTTTATCCATGGTTTATCTCTTCAAAACGTACACAGTCAGTATTACTTTCTCCTCCACAGTGAAAGTTTATTTGACTTTGAAGTTTGTCATAAGTGTCTTCTATTTAAAAAAAAAAAGTATTCTCTGATCTACCCAGAGCCCTCCAAAATCTAATTTTTAGAAATCCAAAACATACTATATTGTCTGGGCATGTCTTATTGTCTTTATGCAAACTAAATTACTTTTTTTTTACAGATGTGAAGATGATAGAATTACAAAGAGAAAGAATCTTGTGTGATACACATAGGCACAAACTTCACAAACAATAAAAAGCAGTTGTCCTAGAGTTAGCAGCTTCTGAAACAGAAAATGACCAAAGGGAAATTGGTACAGAAATCTACAAGGCAGAACCCATTCAGGTTCATTTGCATGTGCCTAGAGGGCAAAACCAGGCATGAGGCCTTTCCTGTGTTACCTACTGAACTGGGTCATACGTGGCAATATTTGCTGTGTAGCCCTGTGATGAGACAGCATAGAGGGAACCAGCTGTCCAAGGCTAATGTACCATCTGTGCCTAGAAAATATTGCCAATTTCTTTGGCAAAGCAGAAAGAGCGACTTCATAATCAAACTATAAATCATAAGTGGGTACTGTAGTAGTCAATTAAAAGACAGATCTATTGAAATCCTCAACGTGTAGATGACTTTCTGGTTTATAGATATTACTTTGTATTTACATAATAACATGCTTTCATTATTATTACCATTATTCTTTATTGTTGTTGTTCAGTCACTTCAGTCATGTCTGGCTCTTCTTGGGACTTTCTTGGCAAATATTCTGGAGTGGTTTGCCATTTCCTCCTCAAGCTCATTTTACAGATGAAAAAACTCAGGCTGGGGCAGCTAGGTGGCACAGTGGATAGAGCACCCAGCCTTAGATTCAGGAGAACCTGAGTTCAAATTTGACCTCAGGCACTTGACACTTACTAGCTATGTGACCTTGGGCAAGTCACTTAACCCTCATTGCCCCCCACAAAAAAAAAAGAAAGAAAAGAAAAAACTGAAGCAACCAGTGTTAAGGGACTAGTCCAGGGTCACATAGCTAGTAAATGTCTGAGGCAGGGTTTGAACTTAGGCCTTCCTGACTCCAAGCCCAGTACTCTATATACCATGCTGTCATCTACCCTACTTTAATGAGTACAAGATCTTTCTGATAGTATTTGTGACGACAACAACAACAAAAGCACATCAACCAAACCAATGGAGTTTTGTGTGTAGGCATATCATAAGAATTCAATAGAAAGTAAACTCTTCTAATTCTTTGACCAAATAGTGATAAGAAGATTGTAAAATTTCAGAGGGTGAAAATATCAAAGAATATAACATCAAAACCAAATTCTTTCCAACTCTCATCTAATTCCTTATTCATGCCCCTGTCCTGAATGGAATGAGGAATCCACAGAATCCACTGGTTTCAAGGACCTCTGCTTTAACTGCTGTGGGTATTATTTCCATTCAAACACAGTATCACCACTCCTCATCATGCCAGACACTGTCTTTAGGAGTCATCATGGCCAAAAGAATTCATCACCTAGTATCCAAACTTCTGGTGATAAGCCTGTCTGAATTTAGCTAGGCCTGTCCTATGATGACAGATACACAATCTGTTGTCCATGCCATACTCCAAGTTTTTGGAGTTTGGTGAGACATGCTTAAACTCTATTGAAATCCTTTAGCAACCCAAGAATCCCCAAACATCTCCAAACCATGATGAGGCACTGGAGTACGGATATGTGTTCCTCAACACATATACAGATAAATCATATAAATCAATGTGTATAAATGTACATACTCATTCTCTTTTCTTCTCTGTATTTTTATGTTTATGAGGGAAGGAATCAAAGGAAAACAAGACAAAGAACGAGAAAGCATGAATGTTTTACAATGGGCATCAAGGGAAGGTTAGTCTCACTAACACTAACACCACCATCACTGTCACCATTAATAATAATGACAACACCACATATATTTTGGAAAATAAAATTCTATTCAAAAAAATAATAATGACAACAACAAGAATAACTACCATTTCTATGGTGCTTACTATCTGCCAGGCACGTTACAAATATTATTTCATTTGATCCTCGAAATATCTCTGTAAGGTAGGGACAATGATTGTCCCCATTTTATAGATATGGAAAGTAAAGCAAACAGAAATGACTTGCCCTAGGTCATACACCTACTAAATGTCTGAGGGTATATTTGAAGTCAGGTCTTCCTGAATCCAGGCCCATTACTCTATCCATAGTACCACCTAGCTACACCAAAGAAATTGCTAAGCGACTGGAATCACTAAGCTACTCAGAAGAATAAATACACACATATGAACACATTCATTTAAAATTGACTAAGCAGCCATTATCCACTCATGCTAGTAATCAATGAACCATTCACCAAGTACTTATTATATGCCCACTGTATGCAGGCACCAAGCTTGACACTGGGGATGCAAAGGCCAAAATGAACCAGTCACCTGTCCTTAATTAGGAGCCTATATTCCATTGGGAGAAATAATATCTATCATCACAGATAAGCACATAAAAATTGTATGCAAAATAAATACAAGGTGTTTTAGGAGAGGGAATCGGAAAAGATGTAGGTGGTGCAATGAATGGAGACCTGAATTCAAATACAGCCTCAGATACTTACTAGCTGTGTGGTCCTAGGAAAGTCACTTAAACTCTGTTTGCCTCAGTTTCCTTGTCTATAAAACAAGGATAATAATAGCACCTACCTCTGAGGATTGTTTTGAATATCAAATGAGATAATAATTGTAAAGTTTTTAGCATAATGACTGCCACATAGTAAGTGCTATAATAATAATGTTAATTAAATATATATATGTGTGTGTGTTTCTATAAACACATAATATATACGTATACTTATTTGTTCATTCACTCATTCATTCATTCATCTACTCCTTCATTCAATCTAGGAGGGAGGATCAGGAGAGATGATGTAGGCCTGAGTTATGAAAGAAATAAGAGCTATCACAAAAAATCAGGAGCACAATGGTATTCTTCACATTGTCTATCCAGATGGAGAAGTGGATAGATTCAATTAGCCAGATCTCTGTTGAGTGGAGCCAAGGCCTGTGCTTTAATTAAGGTGATGTTTTAAAAAACTGTTGGGTTTTTTAAATTTTTGTTTTTGTTTGCTTGTTTGTTTTTTGACAAGGGTTCTCTTGATCACAAGACTGCAGAGACAGAATCTGCACTTTGCCCCAGGCATGAAATTTGCAGCAGCATAAGAAATTTAGTGGTATCTGGCAGCCCTTGTCCTCTCAGAAACAAGACTTGGCAGGGTATAGTGGCCTGGGGAGCAGAGGAGGAGTTAGGATGGGGAGGAACCTGGTGACAAATTGGGGAATGGGCAGTGGCCCCAAGGCAACTTTCCCTGTTGGAGGGCTTTGTTTGTGACTTCACCTCCCTGGGCTAATGGGAAATGGAGAACCAGAAATAAGAACTACAATCTCAGTCTGGGGTCTGACACAAACTAAAAGATACAATAGGTCCTTGGCACAATTGTTCTTTTGGAATTTGTATAAAAGTTTTAAAGCTTAGAACTTATCCTACAGAAGGGAAAGAGAGGAAAGAACAGAATATTCCTCAAAGTATGTAGTGTCAGTTTGCTCTGGGCCATATTTGACTGTCCAAATGACTTTACCCTTCCAGTGCCAAGTTTTCTGTACATCATTTAATTGTACGCTTTTTTAAGTCAGCTTATATTTTTACTTGGGCAGCTAGGTGGCACAGTGGATAAAGTTCTGGGCCTGAAGTTAGGAAGACTCATCTTCCTGATTTCAAATCTAGCCTCAGACACTAGTTGTATGATCCTGAGCAAGTCACTTAACCTTGTTTTCCTCAATTTCTTCATCTGTAAAATGAACTGGAGAAGGAAATGACAAACCACTCCAGGATTTTTGCCAAGAAAACACCAAATGGGGTCACAAAAAAGAGTCATATATGACTGAAATGACTAAAAATAATAATTTTACCATTGATTAGACTTGAAGAAAAAATCAAAATCATAATGATTATCTTGAGAAAACAAAAACATTTATAAATATAGTCATGTGGATTTAAAAAAGAAACTTTCAAATTAATTGGCAACCATCTTTGTCACATAAATCTAATTTAACTTCCACTTCAAACTAATACATGTATCTACATACATATGTAGATAAAAGCCATTAAAATAAAGATCAATATGTTCCTGAATACCAATTCTGTGTTTTCCCATTCCTCTTTATCTGTACCCCAAATGGCATCTTAAAACATTAATGAAAACTTTATGATCAAAACCAGAGCAATCTAGTAGTCTAAATGTGATACTGCTTGACTGATTTCTTAAAGCTAATAATTTATAATTCATAGTATCATAAATGTTATAAAACAGAAAAGATAAAGAATGTCCTTAGCGAAGGAAAAGAAATCTAAAACTGGTATGTGTCGCATGTCCTGCAGACATCTCAAATTTAACATGTCCAAGACGGAATGCGTTATCCTGCCTCACCCACCCCTCCTACAATCTAATCTATTTCTGTTGAAGGCACAGCCATCTTCCCACTCATTCAGGGTGACAACCTCCCAGACATCCCCTCCCTCACTACCTATAACCAAGCAATTGCCATGTTTTGTCCATTCCACCTTCACCAGCATTTCTCCTATCCATGCCTTTCTCTCAACTTACTGGTGTAGACACTTAATTCCTTTCACCTACTGTACTATACTTGGTCTTTCTTGTTTACACTCTCTCACCCTCCCCACTCCTCCCTAAGCAAAGCGGCTAAAAATCATCTGTCTAAGGCACAAATATGATTATGCTAATCCCTCTCCAATGATTTTCTGCAGCTCTCCATTCCCAATAGGACAGAATAAAAAACCTTTTATTCTGGAATGTAGAGACCAAAACAGAATACCACCTCCCTTTCATATAAGTCCAGTCTTGTTTTATACTAGTCTCATTCTTCAAATCTTTGTTCCAGTCAAAAAAGACTAGTGGATATTAATCTAAAGTGATATCCCACTAGCTAGTTTGCTGTATTTGGTTTGGATATTCCCTCTGCCCAGAATGTAAAACCTTCAAAAGTTGACATATCTTATAGAATCTCTCTTTGTGAAAGTAGTTGGCTAATGTAAGGAAATGCACATACAGTAGACATGAATGTCTAGGTATGTATTATTAGTCTACAGATAAAAAAAAAGTAAGGAAAGGGCAGTAGCCTGAAACTCACCAAAAAGACAATGCCATTAATTTCCATCTATTTCCAAGGGCAGCACTTCTCAGAATCTTTGTCTTGCTTCAAGGCTCGAAGTAACTTTTTTATTCAAGTCTTAGGTACCAACTACTCCAGGAAACCTTCCTTGATTCCATGAAAATTTTTAGAGCTTTCTCTCTCCTCATTTTTCCAGGCAGACAGGTAATATAATAGCTATATGGGACAGTGGATAGAGCACTGGACCTAGAGTCAGAAAGACCTAAGTTCAAATCTTATCTGAGATACCTACTCACTGTATGACTCTGGGTAAGTCATATAAACAACATTTGCCTCAGATTCCTCATCTGAAAAATGGAGATATTTACCTACCTCCCCCCCCCAGGGTTGTTGTAATGATCAAGACAATATTTGTAAAGAACTTTGGAAAATTTGAAGTTATGTAGGTGCTATCCATTATCATCTTTATTAATATTTATTACATATATTTGTGAATTCCTTGAATACAATGCAAATTTTTTGAGGATATAGACAACTTCATTTTTGTCTATCTACTTCTAGGTTTAGCATAACATCTTGCACACAATATGCAGCTACTAGTATGTTGATGTGTATTCCATAGAATTATTAGAAAATAATGCTTAATAAGAAGACATAAAGTTAAACAATTAATGATGTGATATTTCTATGATTTACTTGGTTCTTGTATATATTTCAATCGGAATCAGGAAATGTTTACAAGAACATTTGAAAATGATAATGAAATTAATTTTATTAATGTTTAATAATCACATAAAAGATTATTTTTAAAGCTAGCTATAAAAACCTAATAATATCAGCCGAAATCCTATGCCCAAAGCACAAATGCATACCAAAAGAGAATTGGGGCTTTGTTTCCCATTATTCTGCATGCCCATGATGCAGCTGCTGATTGGAGAGATGAAGGACTAATGGCAATCTATAGTGAATTCACGAACCTGTGAAGCAGTGGGTAGGACCTAAGGCAAATCAAGCCTGGAGCTACATACATGCAGCTGATGCTGGGCAAATGATGAACTCTGGGCTGCTCATGCTGTCAGTATAAGCTTTCAAACAGGAAGACCAAGGCAGTTTACACTAAGCATACCAATCAGCTCATTCTTTTTTTAAAGAGACCTTACCCAAGTCATCCCTATCAGTACATGAGTCCAGGAGGAGATCATTTCCCAAACTACTCTGGGAACAAAATAGATAGAAGTCTACTTGTTCAAGCCAGGTGTCCTGGGCTTGTTTTCCATTAATTTCTGTTCCAATTAAATGTTTTATTTTTCAAAGCTGCTCCAACATTTTAGCCTTTCAAAGCTTGCCGTGGTCTGTCAGCATGGTGAACAATTGAATACCCAAACTCGAAGTAATGTTAGAAGTTCGAAGTTTCCCAAATAGGTGGAGAAAAAGCAAACCAGACAAATAATTTGCCATTTATAATCCTCCCAAGAACCATAAATTGAATTCTAGTCTGAAAAGCTCTAAACTTCAATAGCCAACTAGGTATGCCTGGTTGAAACAGAAATAAAATCCTCTTTTTCCATACTTCAGATAACTTTTTTTAGAGAAAAGATAATGCTAATGGTCATTTGCCACAGGTACCGTAGAATTGTTTTTTTAAGGATAACCCCCAGGCCCCCAAGAAGATTTTCTTCAATTGTTGGGCGCTTACTAACTAGAAGTTCAGCCTGAGCACAGAAAGGATTCTAGTTTCCATAGTTATTTTCCATAAATCATTGCCTGCAGTACCTGGGTCTGCACAAGTCTAAGGTGGTTCTCAAAATTTGCATGATGCCCACTGTGTGGAAGGCACTATGATAGGTATTTGAATATCAAGACCACCTAGAACAAAACGAAAAACCGCCTTCTCATTCTGGCTTCCTAAGATATACTGGCAAAGCCATACATAAAGGTGCCCAAGCACACCTGAGAAAAAACTACAGTACTCTTACTACAGATTTTTCAGAGATAAGGTTTTCATTACCTCACACAGCAATAATTTCCAATTTAGAAATACATGACTCC
The DNA here is from genome assembly GCF_019393635.1 of Dromiciops gliroides. Taxonomy (NCBI): domain Eukaryota; kingdom Metazoa; phylum Chordata; class Mammalia; order Microbiotheria; family Microbiotheriidae; genus Dromiciops; species Dromiciops gliroides. The sequence goes on along the minus strand of NC_057863.1, from coordinate 76,603,727 downwards.
CAGTTAAAGAGCAAGCATTACTATGGTTAAATACAGACCAGAGAATAGGCTAGGGGAGTGTAGAACATGTCTCTCCTTAAATTGAACCACCTGGGATCCCCTGAAGCTTGGGACATTGTAAATTGGAAGCACTGCCCCCACTTTAAGAAGGAGTTAAAAGTCAAGAAATAGGCTGGCAGAATGAATATACGGAAAAAATGTGGACACTAGAAATTTTCTTTGGTGACAAGGAAGATCAAAATACACCCTCAGAAGAAGATAACAAAGTAAAAACTCCAACATCCAAAGCTTCCAAGAAAAATATGAATTGGTCTCAGCCCATGGAAATGCTCAAAGGGGACTTTGAAGATAAGATAAGAAAGGTAGAGGAAAAAATGGAAAGAGAAATGAGAGTGATGCAGGAGGGTCATAAAAAAGTCAATAGCTTGAAAAGCCAAATAGAAAAGGAGATACAAAAGGTCTCTGACGAAAATAATTGCTTAAGAATTAGAATTGAGCAAATGGAAGGTAATGACTTTATAAGAAATCAAGATACAATAAAGCAAAACGAAAGAATGAAAAAATAGAGGGCAATATGAAATATCTCCTTGGAAAACAGCTGACCTGGAATATAGATCCAGGAGAGATAATGTGAAAATTATTGGGTTACCTGAAAGCCATGATTAAAAAAAGAGCATAGCCATCATCTCCCAAGAAATGGTCAGGGAAAATTGCCTTGATATTCTAGAAGGAGAAGGTAAAATAGAAATTGAAAGAATCCACTGAACACCTCCTGAAAGAGATCCCAAAATGAAAACCTCCAGGAATATTACAGACAAATTCCAGGACTCCCAGGTCAAGGAGAAAATATTGCAAGAAACCAGAAAAAACCAATTCAAGTATGGTGGAGCCACAGTCAGGATAACACAAGATCTAGCAGCTTCTATATTAAAGGATCAGAGGGCTTGTAATATATTACAGAGAGCAAAGGAATTTGGATTACAACCCAGAATCACCTACCCAGAAAAACTGAGTATAATCTTTCAGGGGGAAAAATGGAAAGTCAATAAAAGAGAGGACTTTCAGACATTTGTGATGAAAAGACCTGAGCTGAATAGAAAATCTGACTTTCAAATATAAGACCGAAGAGAAGCATAAAAAGGTAAACAGGAAAAAAAGAAATCATAAGGGATATTAAAAGTTTAAAGTATTGACATTCCTACATGAGAATATGATACTTGTAACTCATAAGAACTTTCTCATTATTAGGACAGGTAGATGGAGTATATTTAGACAGAAGGCACAGGTGGGAGTTGAATATGAAGGGATAAAAACTTTAAAAATTAAAATTAAAGGGTGAGACAGGGATGCACTGGGAGAAAAAGGAAAGGAAGATGTGAAATGGGGTAAAGTATCTCACATAAAAGAAGCAAGACAAAGCTTTATGGAGTGGAGGGGAAGATGGGGACATGTGAGGGAGTGAGTGAGCCTTACTCTCATCAGAACTGTCTCAAAGAGGGAATAACACACACTCAATTAGGTGAAGCAATCTATTTAACCCTGCAGGAAAGTAGGAGGGGAAGGTGATAAGGGTTAGGGGTGAAAGAAGGGAGGAAAGATTGGAAGACAAGGCAGTCAGAAGCAAAACACTTTTGAGGAGGGATAGGGTGAAAGAAGATAGAAAATAAATATCGTGAGGAGGGAATAGGATGGGGTAAACAAAGCAATAGTAACTGTGAAAAATTTTAAAGCAGAGGCAAGAGCAGTGTAAGATGATGATCATCAATTGACTGAGGGAATGATTGATGGATTAGTGGATTGATTGATTGATGGATTGATAATGATTGGATTAAGATGAGGATTGAAAGATGATAAGGACTGATGAGGAAGAGGATTGATTGAAGATGATTAATTGAAGGTGATAAAATATATGGTACTTATTTTGCTGGGCTATTGTGAAGAAAATTCTTTGTCAGGTATAAGGTACTATATAAATGTTATCTATTACTGTTGTTGCAATAATCAACCTCATGCATTTTTGTAAGGAAATCTCTCTTTAAAGTATTATATAAATGTAGTTTACTATTAAAAAATGATGAGCAGGATGCTATTCGGAAAACCTGGAAAGACCTACATGAGCTGATACAGTGTGAAATGTACTGCATACAAAATAACAGCAATATTATAAGATTATCTTCTATGAATGACTTGGTTACTTTCAGCAGTACAATGATCCAAGATAACTCTGAAGCACTTAAGAAAAATGCAATCCATCTACAGAGAATGAACTGATTGTATCTGAATGCAGATTGAAGCATGATTTTTTGGTAAGTTCCTTTATCTGAAGTTTTGTTTTTGTAGTTGTTTTTCATTACCTGGCTAGTGTGGGAATATTTTGTATGACTACTCATGTATAACTTAAAGTTGCTTGAGTTCTTGGGGCGGGGTGAGGGAGGGAGGAAGAGAATTTGAAATATAAATTTTTAAAAAATTGATGTCAAAATTTCTTTTTACATGTAATTTGGGAAAATAAAAATTATAAATAATTTTTTAAAAGCCAAGCATAAAGCAGCATAAAGGGAGCCCTGTGTGATAGTGGATAGAGTGCTAGACCTGGAACAAAGGAGTCTTACATTCAATTCTTTCCCCAGTCTTACTAGCCATGGGACTAGGGAAAGCCATTTAACATTTGTCTGCCTCAGTTTTCTCATTTGTACAATGAGAATAATAATAGCACATAGCTAACAGGGTTGCTATGAGGCAAATGAGACACCATTTATGCAGTGCTTAGTAAACTTTAAAGTACTATGTGAAATCATCATCATCGCGATGATGACAATGACGATAGTGATGAACCAACCCAACCTGTTCCAAATCAGTACACACAGCTAGTAAGGTAAAAGAACAGGCAATGATAAAAGAAGAGATATAAAATGGGAGTAAGAGAGGACAGAGTGTTCTGCTGTTAATTCTTCTCAAGGGAATGGGGCTCAACATGGAGCAACTGATATGGAGATTCCTTTCTCCATTTTAACTCTTATAAGCTAATGAACACAATCAAGTATATGATGGTGCCTTTGTAAAACAATATTCCCTTACTTGATACACACCCTACAACAGAGGCAGCCTGTGATGCCAGTTGCATGTATTTTTGCTGAATAAACACTGGCCCTTACATTGACTCAAAGCCCTACTCTATTGCTGTGTATAAGTAATGGCTCCATCCTTATTATAAAATTAAAAGAGAAAAAAAAAGATTGAGACTCATTTGCTGATATTAAGATGGTTTTTAATGATAGTTTAACTTTTTTAAGTACATGCTTCTTTGTGTTAGCATTAAGCATTATATACTAAGTAAATATCTTTCATTCATTTTTTTCATTTAAACGAACATTTATTGACCACCTACTATGTGTAAGTCATTGTGAATTTTATATGATCCCCCAAGATTTCCACTAAGTCTCATTACTAAACACCATGCATAAAAATAGCACAGGCACAGTCATGGCACAGAATCATTTAGAAATAATATCCTCAATAATATCAGCATGTTGTCACCATCTCAGCCACCAGGATGAACAGCAGGCCCTTGAAAACTTAGATTTCAAGCACTAATGAGCAGGAATAACAACAGAACAACAGGCTGCTCTTTGAAAATATCGGTGAATCTCTATAATCATTTTCCACCAACTCCCTCTCTCTCTTTCAATTCAGCTCATTTTATTCACAGTAGTGCTTCATAGCATGGCAGAAATTTTGTTTGTTTCCAGTTTGACATTTTAACTACAGTATGTCCTAGATTAGATCAGTTGGAGATACTTTTCCAATGTTACTTGCAGACAATAACAGCTTCTAACTTACTTTAGGTAAAGACTCCTACACACACATTTCTCTCTCGCCCAGATCCCTTACCTGAATCATTGAAGCAAAAAGGAGAGAAGTCATTACATCAGCAAATTAGTTCACCCAAGCAGTACCCTCAAACCACAGGTTAATTTGAACTGTTCAAATATAATTACTTAAAAAAGGAAAGGATTCATTACTTTTGTGGTGTTTGCTGGTCCATTGCACCATTGTTGGAGATTGTCAATAAACAAATTATATCTAACACTGAGGCTTTTTGCTGAAAAAGTCTCCTGAGAGCATCTTCTGGAATATTAGTGTACTTAATTTTTGTGTGGCCTACATGAACAGGTCTCTCTACAAAAGTCTGAGTGATTACTCCTCTCATTTTAAAACATTTTGAATTCTTGATTGATGAAGAAAAAACATACAGACAATTGAACTAGTTTAATCCAGAGCTAGCAAGAGTCAGTCAGGACTTTTCCCTGGGGAGGCAAATTCAAAGAGCACAGATAGCATATGTAATTGTTATTTACCATGTGATTTGGGGGTGTACTTTTTTATTATCAGACAATGTCAAGAATAATCAAAGATGCATATAAGAAAAGGGAATGCTTCATGAGTCAGAAACCTGAGGCTTAGAGGTCTGTTGTGAAACAGGAAGGATCAAGAGAAATTACCTTTGTTCACTAGACCAGGAACATATCTGGTACTTCCAATTTATTGGAGCTAGGAAGAGAAAGGCCCACAAACAGGAAACTGAGACACAATTTTCAAACAGAAAAAAAAAGTTTGGCATACAAAGGGATCTTATACTGGTAGAAGTAAGGAAGAACCAGCCGGTGTGAAACAGAAGATTATAGCTTCAACTGTATGATTCAGTGGGAAAGAAGAAAATGTTCCAAAGAAAGAGTCTAGCAGCCACTATAAAGTCCTAGACTAGAGAAACTAATTTCAAAACAAGAACAAGTGATGAGGGCAAAAATTTCAATCCTAGAAAGACAGTCCAGAATGAGTGGGGGGGGTTCTTAATGTGTGTGTGTGTGTGTGTGTGTGTGTGTGTGTGTGTGTGTGTGTGTGTAATAGACCCTGTTAGCTGTCTGGTAATGGCTATGGATCCCTTCTAAAAACATTTTCAAATGAATACATTGAAATATATAGGATTACAGGGGCAGCTAGGTGGTATAGTGGATAAAGCACTTGACCTGGATTCAGGAGGACCTAAGTTCAAATCTGGCCTCAGACACATGACTTGACATTTACTAGCTATGTGACCCTGGGCAAGTCACTTAACCCCCCTTGCTCCGCAAAAAAAACAAAACAAAAAAACCCCCAAACCACAAAATGAAGTACATAGAATTACAAAGAAAGTTATCAAAACTTTAAAACAAAATCAACAACAACAATTCATAGACCCCAGATTAAACACTACTAAAAACCTAAACCTCTCAGAGGTCTAAGGAAAGGCATGGTTTTTAAAAACAGTTCAAATAGCTGAAAGTCCTAGAGAATCAAACTCTACAACAAAAATGGAAAAGTCTTTCTCATCCAGAGGGTCCTCCCTAGGCAAGGGCCAGAAAAATATTAATTTCTTGGCAATGAAAAAGAAAATCTCAAGTCATATGGACCACTCGGGAAAAAGCATTGGTTTATCCTACTCTGGAAGGGACAAATTACCAACAAATCTGTCAGCTAATTGGCTAACTCTTGGATAAGACCTGAAGAGATGAGTTAGAAAAAAGGAAAGACACACTATGGATCATATCTAGTACTTATAAGTGTACAAGAAAGTTTGGGATTCAAGGTGCTACAATTGGCAGTCAGTAAACATTTATTAAGCAAGTATTATGTTCCAGGCTCTGTCCTAGGTGCTGAAACTGGAGTCAGAGGACTGGAATGTAAATTTTAGTTGTTTGACTTCCTGTGTTACCTTGAGGATAGAACTTAACTTCTTTGTCATCAGTTTCCTCCTCTGTAAAAGGAAGTTATTGGACTAGATGACCACTAAAGTCTCTTTTAGCACTTAATTTATTCTATTAAAATTCTGTAAAACTCTATGATTATAATCTCCATTCCCTGCCCCAAGGACTGCTTAAATAATTTTAAATAAATAAGAAAATTGTACAGTTTAAAGGAAAGGGGTAGAAAAAAGCTTCTGCCCTTTTTTAACAGGCAAAATAGGGTGCTAGAAAGTTACACCTGTTGGCATGAGGTGATATGTGACAGGAAGGAGCACCAGTTGGTCAAGTTGTCCACCTTGGTGGTAAAAGAAACAACAATGGCAGCCTGATGATCTAAGGAGCCCATGGGCCACGACATTGCAGAATGGTCCTTTTTATTCAGGCTATGTAACTCAGACTATTAGGAAGGTAGGTTTTAGATAATGAAGCAGTAGGTTCCTGGTCAAGAACTTTGAGCGGCTGAATGGAAAGTTGCATTGTGTGAGAATCAAAGCCCCACCACCCTGCTGAAAAAGACATCCTGAAAAGAAAACATGTGACTTAGCGTCCAAAAGCTGCCTGGTCTCCAATAGTTACCACCTGTTAGTCATGTCAATCAGTGCTACCAGCCAATTAGCTTGGAGCTGTGTGTGAGGACAGCCCTGCTTCCTGTTTCACAGGGGGCTTCTGGGAGAAGCTGCTGAGGATCTCACTCTTTTTTGTTCAGGAACTGGCTGGCAGCAGGAGACAGAGTCTCTCTCTTAGATAGCTAGGTGAAAGCGGCTTTCCTCCCCCCCCCTCCATTAACCCTTAATATACTTTAATAAATGCTTAATGCCCAAAGTCTGGTGCTAACGCTTCTAATTTAAGGCAACCACTCATTAGATTTTAAACATCACAGTTACAATTTTAGGCTTCACAATTGTAAATTTAAGATCCCTAAGGGCATGACTGCTTAATTTTTTTTCACATCTCAAGAGCCTAGTACTGGATAGGTGTTTCAAAATGACTGTTAAGCGATCAATTCTTTCAATTACAGACTTTTTAAAATATATAATAGGATAAATGTGTTGTTCTTTTTTTTGTTTTGATTTTGTTTTTTTGTTTTTGTTTTTGTTTTTTTGCGGGGCAATGGGGGTTAAGTGACTTGCCCAGGGTCACACAGCTAGTAAGTGTCAAGTGTCTGAGGCTGGATTTGAACTCAGGTACTCCTGAATCCAGGGCTGGTGCTTTATCCACTGCACCACCTAGCCGCCCCCTTAAATGTGTTCCTATTATAAAACAAATCCTTAATTCTCCATGGATATCTGCTGTGAAAGCAGAACTATATTACCATAGATAATATTCTGATAGATTAGACTGGAAAACTTTTACAACAAAACATGATAATAATAATGACAACAACAACAATAATAATAATTTAAAATACAACTATATTTAGTCATTTCTGTTTCTTCCCAAAAGCCTTTGAGGCAGGTGGTATGACTCTAGTGGAGTCTGTGGAACCACTTCTCTTACATGAAGAGAGAAAAGTACTTAGCATCAAGGTATATGAGTTTCTGGAAAATATGATCTCAAACAAATGACTGTGTCCTTTCACCCCCAACAAAATATTGTAGACAATAGCACCAGAAGGTTTTCAGCTAAGTAGTAATATGGCAGAATCAGCTTTAAGGAGTTTGAGGGAGCCAGGGGGCAACTAGAAATAAATGATGATGAGTCAGGTCACTGAATGAGTGGTACAGAAAGTGTCTGTCAGTGTAGCCACTTTTATTCACCAAGGTCAGATGAGACATAGACAAGAGGTAGGTCTGATGATGGTGAACTCCCCATTCCTTCAAGAAAACTAATGCATATTGTGATAGTTTGTCTTCCTTTTTATCTTGCTTTCCTTTTCTTCTATAGAAGAGTATATATTTTTTAATCCAACCCTGTTTCCTTAAAGTTACATTTATCATTTTTCATTTCCTTTTCAATTAAAAAGTGACTGTAACTGCTCAATTTTGAAAGCTTCCTCATTTTTGAAGACGAAGGCAGAGAAATAAACAGGGCATAGTGGCTGAAAAGAGAGAGCTAGAGAGACAGAGGTTTGGACTTTCTAATAACCATGTTTTAATCTCCACTAGGGACTTCTGAGCTAAATGAGAAAGAATCTTATAAATTATATTACTCAATGAAGTTTCCAAAGTAAAGTAAAAGCTAAACCTGGGGTTTCCCCCTGACAAAAGTCTCAATCATGAGTAAGCTTATTTAAGTGGTGGAAAAGAGGATGATTGAAATAAAGAACGGTAGACAATTCCCTCAGAGGCAGGTAGCCAAGGTAAGTTCACTAGACACAAAGTTCTGTAATGGTCAGTCTGTCCCTGAGTTAGGGAATGGAGGAGAGACATTGAGTAAAGGAATGTCATATCTCAGCTGAAGGGAGAAATTTGGAAATGGTAGCTCTGCTCCCACAAAAGTGGAGGCAATCCAAGTGGAAATAGCTAGTTTTCCTTTTAAATTAATTTTCTCCTACCACATACCTGTCATAAGTATCATTGTTACGTTTATAAAACTGAGCTTCAGGAAAGTTCTATTAAATGTCAGAGCTGGAACCCAAACAGGTTTCCTTCCTCCAAACCCAGTGATCTTCCCACTATACCAATTAAATCAAATCAAATGATATAATATGTGTAAATGACATAGCACAGCACCTTCTAAAAAATAGGGACTTAATGTGCTTTTCTCTACCCATCCCCCATCACATAGCCCTCCAGAAAGGCTCACTACCAAATTAAGTAGTGTATGTATTAGGCATTGATCATATTTGTGGTGATTTAATTACGTCCAACTTTTCTTACTCCATGATCTAACTTCTGGCATTACTCTTACCATACCTTTCCCCAAGCTTAGCAATTTCTTCAGTGTCTCTCAGTCACTCAACATTATACTTGTATTAGTACTTTCTGAAAAAAAAATCTCCACTTTTTTCCTTAGTATTTATTTATGAGAGCCATTAGGAAATATCACACTATGCAGTAGATACTAGTGTCTAATGCATTTACTAAAATCTAAAAGTCCCTTTTGGTCCAATAAAATGAGTTCTTTTCCTAACTTTTAAATTCTGTCCAGTTGGAATAATGTAAAACTGTGTTTTTTGGGGGCAGCTAGGTGGCGCAGTGGATAAAGCACTGGCCCTGGATTCAGGAGTACCTGAGTTCAAATCCAACCTCGGATACTTGACACTTACTAGCTGTGTGACCCTGGGCAAGTCACTTAACCCCCATTGCCTCGCCAAAAAACAAACAAACAAACAAAAAAAAACCCTGTGTTTTTTTATTAAGAAATACCTGTAATGGGGGCAGCTAGGTTAGGTGGCACAGTGGAGAGAGCACTGGCCCTGCATTCAGGAGGACCTGAGTTCAAATCCAGCCTCAAAAACTTGACACTTACTAGCTGTGTGACCTTGGGAAAGTCACTGAACCCTCATTACCCGGCACAAAAGAAAGAAAGAAAGAAAGACCTGTAATGGTACATTCATGTTGAGGTAACAAATATTAACTACTCAATATTTCTCATGAACTATTACTATACAAACTGTTTGTTACAAAGAATGGGGCTTAATGCCTGATACCTGTCATAATTAGTCTACTATGTCCCAAAAAACCAATCTAAATGATTTTTCATACAGAGTTTCTAGAGTACTTTTGCATCTTGTTTTATCATTTTGACAACATTCTCCTACATGCCATTCTCTTGGCAAGGCAATGATATTCTCTAAACATTGAGTTTCTCAAAACTTATCTTCTCAAACATAAGAGAAATTTAATTACCAGTCTTAATGGCTTACTTATGTTCAAGTAGAAAAAATTTATTCTATTAAAAAATCTCTTTTTGAATAATAATTACAACAATGAAGAAATGGAACAAAGCTCTCTAGTTCATACAGGGCCCCTACTTTTCTAAATCACGTAATTTATAAGCTTTCAACAATAGGAGAAGGTTAGAGCCATCTTTATCATTCTACATGATTGCCATAAAGGGAGGTGGGGGTAGGAGAATATCACTGTAATAATTTTCCAGGCTATCAATTAATTGTATTTTGTCATTGCAGGCATAGGGACCCATTGGCCTTTGGAATTTCCAGGTGAGGAACTACTTCTACCAATAGAGGTCAGCACTTTTTCTGAAATTATTATCTCACAGGACTAGTTGCCTAGAACCTAGCTTCTTAAACTGTGGGTCACAATGCCATATGAGGTTGAATAACTGAATGTGGGGGTCACAAAAAATTTGGCAATAATAAAAAGTTATGTATACCTATTTTACATACCTATATACCCAGGGTTGGATAAAAAGGGATCATGAGAAGCCCTGACCTAGAAGACAGAAAGTTTTGGTGACTTGCCCAATTTCACAAGACTGGTAGGTGTCAGGGGTGGGACTTGAAGTCACCATGCTGTCTTACAATTGGCTCTCTTTCCCCTGTGCCATGATTCTTGTGGCTCATTATTAGTTCTGTGGTATCACAAAAGCCAAATGATCTCTGTAGCTGAAGACTGAGATGAAAGGCTCCTGTGAACTTCAGGAAGGATAAAATATTATGACTGCTTGTAAAACTTAGGTAATTATATTGGCTTTGCTGTAGCAATTAGTGGGATTTTTGAGATAGCACTTATTGGTATTGTTAAAATAAAATAGACAACTAGAGTACATACTGTCTTTATGGATATTTAAGTGAATTAGCCTCTGTGGAATTTCAAACTATTGCCTATATGCATTGACATATTTAAATACTTAATTGGTTATTTTGCCAGTGAATAACAAATATGTAAATGACATTTGAAGGCTGATTTTCTATCCCATCCTGACTCTTTCCTGCATTGTAATATTATGTTTCCAGCTATCTTTCCCACAAAACTACTTCTGCCTCCTCCAAAAACTAAAACTAAAACAAACCCATATTTATGTCAATGGAAATGTTATCCTCCTGGTCATCTGAGCTAGGCATCATCCAATCATTTTCAGTTGCTCCTTCCCCCAACACTCAGAGGCAACATGCTACTGCTTCTATGCCTGCCTTGTCTCTGACCCTCTCCTTTCTAGACATACTCTCACCATTCCAGTGTAGACTCAATACTCTTGTCTCTCTCTCTTGAAATAGTATCCTATTAGCTTCGTATCCCAAATCAATCCTGCGAAGTGTTACTAAAATAATCTCCCTAGTGGCAAGCTTAATCACAGAATCACAGACTCAGAACTAGAAGGAATCTTCTGGGTCACCTCTAGTCCAGTCTTTGCTCTGATACATCCCAGGTATATGAAACTTTTTTGTCTTCTCTGCTTCAACACTTCGAGCTATGACAGAAAACAAACTGCCACCAAAAGCAGCTGAATGCAGTTTGAAGAGATCAAAGTTAAAAGTTCTTCCTTTATGATGAATAAAGAGAAGCAAGGAAAGACTTACAAGAACTCACTCAAAAGCAAAGTAGAGCCTGGAACACATATAGACAAAGGCTATAACAATTCAAATGAAAAGAAAATCTACCAAAAAGCCCAACTACCACAAAACAACTACAACAATACCAAAAGTATAAAGCACATGCTTAATTCCAAAGGAGAGATATGAGAAGTAGTTCCTCTTTTAGAGCCTGGAGTCTGTAAGTGTGTCACACTTTACACAATGGCAGATTTATTTTCTAGCATATTGATGGATTTTGTTGTTTTTTCTTATGTCTATTTTTCTTTAAAAATTATAAGAGATGACTCTCCATGAAAGAGAGGAAGAGGCATATTGAGAGAAATCCAGGTGATTTAAAACCAAGATTTTTTTTAAATCTACTTAAAATATATTCTTCCTTTTACTCAACCAAAATCTTCCTCCCCTTAACTTTTACTTCATTTTTGTTTTGTCTTATATAGTTAAACAAATCTATTCATTCTTCCATTTAACAATGCTATAAAGATTTGGAAACCATAATGATGCCCTCTTCCATATTTTTCTTTCTTTTCCAGACTAAACAATTTTGATTCCTTCCTCCATTTCTCATTATTTCAGCCTGAATACCCATCATAAATTTGCACCAATTTTATGTTCAACCCTCAGCATATTGAACCAATACCTGACCTCAGCATTTCTGATATCCTTTCCCTTGCTCAAATGCCTTCATTGGCATTCCACTTTCTAGAACAAAATAAGCATTCAACGGCATCCAAGAAACTCAGGATCTTTTGTCAAATTACCTTTCTGTTCTTAAACCTCCCTACAAACCTTACAAACACCACATTCCAGTCTTGAACAATGTTCAACATAATAGCCACTCAACTAGTCCCTGTTGGCCAAATGAATTTGTTTTCAAGCAGAAGATGCAAATGTATTTGGCCCACAGGCAATCGTGGAATGACTACTTAAGCATTGTTCAAGATTATATATACATACATATACATACATACAGGTGTACTTGTTATTGTTGTTCCATCATTTCAGTCTTGTATGACTCTTCATGACCCTATTTGGGGTTTTCTTGGCAAAGATACTAGAGTGATTTGCCATTTCCTTCTCCAGCTCCTTTTATAGATAAGCAACTGAGGTAACAGGGTGAAGTGACTTTCCAAGGGTCACACAGCTAGTAAGTATCTGATGCCTGATTTTAACTTCATGAAGATACACACATACACAGGCGCACACTCGCTCAAATATGCATACACACAAGCAGTAAATAAACAATGTTTGTTTAAAAATTGACAACATATGTTTTTAAAAAATATTCCAAGCTGTGTGATCCTGGCAAGTCACTTAACCCTCATTGCCCTGGGAGGGGGGAAGTTTACATTTTTTTTACTTTCCTTTCTTTAACTTTCTTAGATTAAATTAAGGAGTTTTGTTGTTTTTTTATTTCTCTCTGCACAAATGTAGGAAAGACAACTCTTGTAAACTTTTCATGTATCAGCCAATGAAGTATTACATGGCAGAAGATTCCACCCAGCTTCTGGCCAAATTGGATCTAGTATTTCCCCCATGCTTTCTGGGTTTCCAATCCCCAGATGGCAGGAATTGCTAGGTATTCTCCCACTTGTATCTAATCGCCACTATTTTCCAACTCAAAATCTCCTACTTCAACTCCAAAGGAAAAGAAAAAGTGCTTTGACCACAGGTAAGGAGACAGATAGTTCTTTATTTCTGGCTTTCAATACTATGAAACTCTATATGGATTCTGTATGAAAATCTACAAACAACTCTCTTCAATTGCTCCTTATAGTCTTTGTTACTTGAGCAAGGATTGTATATTTATCCCATTTTATCATTATTTATACTCTCCCAGTTGGAAAAGGAGGAATAGGTACAAGTGTAAACTTTTTGAAGGTAATATGGACTTTAGAACAATTTAACGGAATAATGATTTCTTTACTAATTCTGTTTTGGCATTTCTTTTGTTTTTTGTTTTTGGTGAGGTAATTGGGATTAGGTGATTTGCCTAGGGTCACACAGCTAGTAAGTGTCAATTGTGTGAGGCCAGATTTGAACTCAGGTCCTCCTGACTCCAGGGCTGGTACTCTATCTACTGTGCCACTTAGTTGCCCCCTGCTTTGGCATTTTAATGAATAATAATTTATTATTTTTGCGTGCCTAGCACACAATAGGTGCCTAATAAATGCTCGCCAATTTATCGACATATATGGCTATTTCCCAATAGTATTTTTTTTGCAGGGCAATAAGTGTTAAGTGGCTTTCCCAGGGTCACACAGCTAGTGTCAAGTGTCTGAGGCTGGATTTGAACTCAGATCCTCCTGAAACCAAGGCCTTTGCTTTATCTACTGTGCCACCTAACTGCCCCCTCCAATAGTATTTTGTTTGTTTGTTTTGGCAGGGCAATGAGGGTTAAGTGACTTGCCCAGGGCCACACAGCTAGTAAGTGTCAAGTGTCTGGGGCTGGATTTGAACTCAGGTCCTCCTGAATCCAGGTCCAGTGCTTTATCCACTCTGCTACCTAGCTGCCCCCTCCAATAGTATTTTAAAATATTTATTTTTTTCTGAAACAAATCCTAGGTCAATACCTTAAAAATTAAACTAAATAAATTTTCAAAGAAGCAAAAAGCCCCAAGCCATCTTTTTCCTTTGCCTACTGGACCTGTTTTCATTTCAATATGCCATGTTTTCCCTGAGACAGTTAGCTGACCTCATAAATACTTAAAACAGGGTAGAAGAGCAAAGAAGAAGAAATCTCAATTGAAAACACTCTTAGAAAAGATTAAAGGTATCAGCACAAAGGAAAATGAAGAAAAGCACATACGGAAATAGCCAATTTAAAACAGAAGATTTAATTGTGTGTACATACATAATACTATTTCTCTCTTTCTGCTTTTACTTATGCTAAAGAAAATTACATGCCATGAACCCAGATGCAGAGAGAACCAAATAATCTCTGATGCTGATGACTTCATCTAATGTACCACTGACAGTAGTATTCCTGTGTTCTTAACCTGGTCAAGGTTTTTGAGTTGTGCAACACAGTTAAGCAATTCTTTGAAGCTTGAGAAGCCTCTACTTGGAGTGGACAAAAAATTCTACAGAGCTATATTTGCCACAGTTACAAGAAGAGATATTTGTTATGGCAACAAAAATGACAATAAGCAAAGGACATGGAGAGCCTCTAACTTTGAAGAATGTAAAGAGGAAAGTTTTCAGGAAAAAAGCCTCAATAATCAGAGGATTAAAACCTTAAAGAAGAATGTATTGGAAGTTCACAAGTTTGTATAAATGCACTTCTTTTCTTCATCATGTATTGAAATGTTTGTTTGTTGATGACTGCTTAAACGTCTCATAAACTGTTTTTAAAAGAATGTGTTTGAGATTGTTAAAAATGTGAGAAGACTGTGATTCAATCACAATTGCCTAAATTAGGTCAAGTTGTAAATTAATGATGTGTTCACGAAATATGACTTCAGGATTATCACTCTGTTATCTGTGACCCTGGGTGAATCATTTAATTTCTCTGGCCTCAGTTTCTTCATTTCTAAAATGAATATAGTAGGACCTACCCTAGATTATTACTGGGAAGATCAGAAGATCAGTGGGCATCATCCACATTATGTGTTGATCAACTGTGATAGACTTGATTCTTCTCAGCAATGCAGTTGTCCAAGATAGTTCCAAAGGACTCATGGTGGAAAATGCTCTCCAAATCCAGAAAGAAAGAAAAAAGAACTGTGGAAAATGGATGCAGATTGTACCATACTTATTTCTCTTGGTTTTGGTGCTGTTGTTTTTCTTTTTTGAGGTTTTTCCTTTTTGCTCTGATTCTTCTCTTACAACATGACTAATGCAGAAATATGTTTAATGTTATTGTACATCTATAACCTAAATCGGATTACTTGCTGTTTTGGGGAGGGGGGAGGGAAGGGAGGGAGAAAAATTTGAAACCAGACATCTTATAAAAACAAATGTTGAAAACTATCTCTACATGTAAATGGAAAACAATAAAATGCTTTTATAATTTAAAAAAATAAAGGTCACTGGACCATAGATTCAAAGCTGAAAGGTCCTTCAATTGCAATCATTTCCTTCAGATATCACTTTTCTTTGCTCTTGGGCACAACTGATTCTGTTTGATTTTGTGTTTGAGTGAGCCCTCTATAATAGGGGATTCGGGACTGACTAGAATCCTGGGATTTGTAATTTAGGGGGACGAGTATTTGCACTTGAATCTTAAGAGTGATTTAGGACTATTTAGATCACTGATATGTAAGGCAGATTGGAATTATGCCTGGGAGTTCTTAAAGGGAAACATAGAATGAAAAGAGGTAGTGGAGTCTCCAAAAGCTGAGCAGCAACAGTACTGGGGATACAGCATCTTGAGTTTCCTGTATGTAGCTCTCAATGAGTTGAGTTAGAGAGAACTGAAGGAACAGGTGCAAGAGGTAAAAAGAGAAAATTAAATGAGAAAATGAAAGGAGGGATTAATTGCTGCAGAGAAGAGAGTGATCAAGGATTATCAGTATCCTGTACAGTCATCTTGGACAAGGAGATTTGGGCTGAAGATATCTATTGTGCTCACCTATGCAAAGGCTGAAAGAAGTTCAAAATGAAAAATAAAGAAACAAGTTTGATTTTTCTCCAACTCCCTGTCCCATGGGCCCATTCAGTAAGAACTAGTGAAACGTAAGAACTAGTGAAACATACTGAGTTCTTTTCTTTTACTTTTACATCTCCTTTATGTTGATTCTAGCCTTTAATACAATGAGAGCAGGAGCTAGCTAGAGATGAATATATACAAAAATCTAGGAAGTGAGCCAATCTACCTGCCTGTTAAGAGTGTTCTTGATTGGGGTCTCCGGGCTATTGTGATAATCCTACTAACTTTCCATCTGATATGAACTCCAAAGTTGAGAAACATATGAAGCTGATGGTGCATTATATTGCCTGTAAGCTAAAAATCAAGCTAATTATTATAGCAGTGTATAACTGATTAAAATTTCAGAGCGATAAAGGGTATGGAGGAAAGGATGTCAATGAAGGAAATAAAAATATTATATCCTAAACTATCTTCTAAAGAGGTTAGAAAGGACCAAGAAAGATCTAGTTCTCCCCCTATCCAGTAGAAAAGAGGGATCAGAAAGGTTTGAGTATTACCTAGCCAAGTCTACCCTCCCAAACATAAAGTGATACTTACACCCATTTGTATTACAATTGAAAGCCTTGAGTTCCCTGCAATGACAGCCAATACAATATCTCTCATAGTGTGTTATTTAACAACTGTGAATTTTGTGCAGTGCCTTTAAGTAATATCAATTCTAAAGTGGAAAAAACAGAATTTAAAACAACCACCACCACCAAAAAAATCAGCAATGAAATAAATGTATTCCATGCACTCCAGGACAGAATTGTCAAAGAACTAGCTAAGATGAGGAAACCAAATCAATCTAGTCTCATCTCATCAGACAGATGTTCTCAGGTGGCCTACTGTCAGTAGAAGCATACAGGTGTCAGACTCACATATTGCCATTGCTGTCACAAAATAAAATCCTATCAACATCATTGCTTCTCCCAAGTAATTTGCACTCTACTGTATTTCTAGGGCTAAAAAGAACATCTCTATCACCTCTTCCCTGTGAGAGCCCTTTAAAACCTTGAAAACAATTATTATACCCCACCCCAGTCACACTATCCCAATCACAACGAAGTTGAATTTCCACACTGATGAAATTTCTATTAACCCCAAGTCATCTCAACCTTGGGATGCTCAAATTTAAGAGGAGAAAGGAGGAAGATATAGCAGCAAATGAAATAGACAAGTAGGTTAGAATGGCAAGAGTGGAGCAACAGAAATATTGTGTCACATAAGTCAAAGCAAGAGAGTTTATCAAGGAGATATTGCAAAGAGGTCAGGGAGGATGGGAACAGAAAAAAAAGTCATCAAATTTCATGATGAGGAAGCACCACAAGAGATCTATAATCTTCAATAAAATGTTAGGTTTGCAAAAAGAACTGTAAAGTGTTGGTGATTGAAAAGATAGTGAGAAATTGAAGGCAGAGAGAAGAGATGACTCTCAAAGTTTGACAGTGAAAGGGAAAAGAGATCTAGAGCAGTAGCTTGAGAATATGGTGAGGTCAAAAGACATTTGTTTTTGCAGTTGGTGCAAATCTTTAGATTCAACATGGGGGAAAACGAATATAAAGTATAAACCAAGTGCCAAATCATGCTTGAATCGTCTCTAGGCTCTTGAGAAATTCTCCATCCTAAAGATGCAATAGATTTAGATCTGATCAACTCTTGTATGAGGAAAACCTGAAAGAACAGAGGGATAAAACAAAATATTTAAGAGTATTTGACTAAGTACATCTTTCTTTTCCAGGAATCTGTCCTTCATTAACTAAAAAAAAAAAAAAAAAAAAAAAAACTAAAGCTGTTTAGAAATTCAATCTCCAAAGAAGGAAGATTTTCATTATTTCAAAGAACAGGAAATAATGAGAATGTTGCAGTGAAAAAAATCATCATTTGGAGCAAGATCCCAATGATGTTATTTTTTTTTTTAATTTTGACTAACGGTTGAAAGAGTTGATCTGTTCGAGTTCTTTTATGTCTGGAAATTATAAACTTGTTTTTTCCCAAGTGCATCAAAACTTGAAACTATACCAAGCATAAGATATCAGGAATGTGTTTTCTAGGAAATAACTTTATTTTGATAGATAAAATTCCAAAATCAGAATACTCACAAACATGAATATATACTTTCATTCCAAAGAGTCTTCTGTTGGAATGGCCTCCTAACTGGTCTCCATCACAACTCTGCACACTCCAATACGTCCTCTATACAGGTGCCAAAGTGATTTTCCTTAAGCTTAAGCCGGATCATGTCACTACTCTAAAGATTCCCTATTGCCTCTAGGATTAAAATATAAACTCCTCTCTCTGGATTTTTTAACTCTTCACAAACTATTTCAGTTATTCCCCTTCCCTTACTCTATGGTCTGGCTTAAGTGGCCTTCTTTCGCTTCCTCATACACCACACTCCATCTTCCAATCTCTGTGATTTTGAAGTCACTGGATCACACATCAAGAATGAATGGCCTCGGGGCAGCTAGGTGGCACAGTGGTTAAAGCATTGGCCCTGAAGTCAGGAGGACCTGAGTTCAAATCTGGCCTCAGACACTTAACACTTACTAGCTGTGTGACCCTGGGCAAGTCACTTAACCCCCATTGCCTCACTAAAAAAAAAAAAAAAAAAAAGAATGAATGGCCTCCTTCTCTTTTCTACGTGGTAAAATCCCATACTTCCTTCAAAACTCAGCTCAAACTTCTCCTTCTACATAAAGAGTAGTTAACTAATGAATTGATGATTGTTTGATTAACTAATTAAAAGATGAGCAAATTTCTGCCTCTACCAGTGCCCATCTTCTCAAAACTTCTTTGTGTTTATTTCATGTTGACTTTGTATATACTAATGTTAGTACATGCTGTCTTCCCAAATACAGGGTAAGCTTCTTGAAGATAGTCACTGTTCCATTTCTGTCTCTGTACCTCCATTGCTTAGCATATTAGTAGGTGATAAATAAATTATTTTTGTGGTTTATTTGTGAATATTTTAACCTATGTATATGATGATCAGTTTGGAAATATATTCTTTCACATATTAATCCTTTTTCACTGAAAAAATCTATTCAGAAAATTTATTTTCCGTTTTCTTTTTTTTTTTTGGTTGTTTTTTGGTGAGGCAATTGGGGTTAAGTGACTTGCCCAGAGTCACACAGCTAGTAAGTCTGAAGTGTCTGAGGTCGAATTTGAACTCAGGTCCTACTGACTCCAAGGCCGGTGCTCTATCCACTGCGCCACCTAGCTGCCCCCTATTTTCTGTTGTTTTTTTTTAATGTAGCTAATAAGAGTCTAGAAATCAAAATGATAAGAAATCTAGCATCTGTGATATAGTTGGGAATACTCCATGGATTAATGATATAGTTATACATTTTCTCTGACAACAGAGACTACCTGAAGAACAATCAAAATAAATACCAACCCCTACTCTTTAAACTATGTAATGGTGGCCATTATTATATCTCAATATATTTTGGATATAAAAAATTTAAAATTCTATGACCTCCTTTGATTGTATCTGAAGGAATAAAACAATTTTTAAAAAAACAGTAAGTCATTACAGTGTATTATCATGAATATACACACATGTAATCAAGAGACTACATTTGTTTACACTGTAATTTTAAAATATCACCAGTTTTCCAGATGAACTTATGTGACAGAATAAGCACACAGAATAAGTAGATGATAGGTATATGCATTGGAAATTCAAAATGCAATGCAGAAAAAAATAGCATAGTTTTAAAATAGCCTAAAGTGCCTTCAATTATCATGAGAACTATTTCTTTTGGGCCCAGTGCTATACCTAGAAGTCTGCCAAATGTCTAAAATATTTTACTTTGGCTTCTTGTCTATAAGCAAAGAAGTTGTATGACGGGATATCTAAGAATTCACATCTATGCTTACTCATATTTTTGTATGTGTTTATACATGCCACCATTTTAACTTCATGTCTATTTTAAAATGTAATAAGAAATCATGCTGTATAAGAATAAATCTTTTCATATACAAGAGTGCTCTGATATGATTATACTTCAATTTAACCACAACAAAATCCACCTCAACCCCCTGCCCAAAGCCCACAACTTAATTGTAGTTGGCATTTTCAATACAGAAGGAATGTAGACTTTTATCCATTTGGGAAATTATCTTTTCTATGGAAACACACACACACACACACAATCCACCATGAACGTATGTCTACTCACAAAATAAACCATATCAACACTGTGATGGCAGCAAGCTGAGGTGTGATGGATGTTTATTTTGCCACAGTAGCCAGCATGCACACCACTACTTTGGTTCCCCAACCCCATTTCATTATTTAATTACATGGCAATGAGAATACCAGGCAATAAAGCTGCATTTTCATCCATAGCTGATTTCCATTTAGAGCTTGTCATGTTAATAGTGAAATAAATTGCTCTAATTGCCTGCAAACTTCATCAAATTCACATTTCTTCCTTATTTTATTCAATATTTATTAAACTGCATGTCGTAACTTGCCTGACTGGTAAAAGCTGTCCAGTTTCTGAATAAATTTATGTCCTAACATCCATTGCTGTCACCTCTTTTTTTTTTTTTTTTTTTGCTGGCATTCTAATTTAACTTTAAAAGTTTAGATTCATGTGCTTATCTGGTTTCTTGAAATTTCATTATTAACAACAGCATACAAATTTTATCTACTTGATACTCAAGACTCAAAGAGCTAAATATTACTTACAGAATAAAAAAAGAAACAGAAATTACCCTCTAAATTTTTAACATCTCCTGTGAATTTAGAATAAAATTATGGATCTTATTAGTATCACAGATCAAATTTTAAAAGATCCATTTTTCATTTATTTTGACAATTTTAAGCCATTGTGGTAAATAAAATTTTCTGTGCAGTAGAAAAAAATTTTTTTTTCTTTATTCACCTACCACAAGCATGAAAACAATGCAAGGTGCACTTAAAATTTATTCATCAGTATCATTTCAATTTATCGAAAATAGGGCCCACTCCTCTTCTAGTTAAGTGAACAATACAAGTACCACTGTTGCAAAGCTGAGAAGCTTTAACAATGTTTCTTTTATTATAATAATGTTTTCTATATTTATATGAATAACAAAGAGCACAGATGAGTCATCTGGAAGACAAAGGGATAATCTAAGGTTTTCCAGCTTTTTATGTGTCTTGGACACTTTTGGCAGTCTGAGGAATCCACAGGACTCCTTCCAATATTTTTTTAATTCAAATTTGAAAGAAATGCTAAATTTCAGTTTGAAGCTAGTGAAAAAAGATGTATTTTTTTTATCATCCAAGTTCATGTATACCCTGAAATCTATGGATTCCAGGTTAAGGACTCCAATTTTAAGGGTATAGTACATATAAAGAGTATTCATTTAGAACACACAGCTTGACTTACCTCATTCTTAGAATTCAGGAAACATTATATCATATTGTATCACATCATATTGTATCATATCATATTATAACTTTAATATAAGTAGGTGGTTTGATTGACCATTTAGATTCTAAATATGTTATGCTTTCCAAAGACAACTAACAATCATTCTTATATATGCATGCTTAGTTCAAGGACTTAGGGCAGTCTTGCCACATATAGAAACTGTTATGTTGGAAACATACATTTGTAAGAATGCCAAAGAAATAGCCCAACAATTCTATATGACTTTGGAAAGAATAAAGATAGTTTTAATTTATTCCAATTCTACTTGTTATACTAATTTACCATGACCTTAGGTCAAACAGTGAATTCTATTTTTTCTTGTTGTTGTTTTTATTTTCTTTTCCTTTGTACGTTGAATCACATGGCAATTAATTTAGTACTGTGATACATATAAAGGCATTTAGTTTAGGTGTATCCTCATCTAAAATTTTGAATTTTCTTAGAGAATCATAATTGCCTTCCCCCACAACTTATTAGATAAACAGTAATTACTTTTTTCATCATTGTGCCAATCAAATTTCATTGCAAAGAATGTCTGAGGTCCACGGAAAAGTATATTTTTTATTATATAGTGGATGTGTTTAAATATTGTTTATCATGTATGAATCATTCACATGAATTTAATATATATTTTATTATTCATATGATTTCTTTGGAATGGCAGTTATTATGATGGGAAAGAATACTTTAAAAAATACCAGATAATTAAAGGATTTTCCCAAGGTCAAAATAAGCCAGTGGCTAAGTAAGAATTAGAAATATGGATTTTTTTTTCAGTAGGCTCCTTCTGATGTGACTTTATCAGACCATTTTTTTGGTTTTCTTTAAAAACGTTTCAACATTCAGTTACAAATGGCCCACAATTATATGTCCTTTAATCAAATATCTTCTTTAATCTTCCATATGAATGATGCATTTAGGTGATGATCATCACAATTACATTTGGTTACACAGGAAATGTGTGAAGAATACTCAAAAACTGGCCATACACTGAGCTGAAGTGGAAACACTCCAAAGAGACAGGACAGAAGAAGCACTTGAGGGTTGCTCTGAACCTCAGCTGCAAGCAATGTAGAATAGATATGACCAGCTGGGAAGAAAGCTGGCATGTAGCCATTTAAAGCTCCTCAGGCAGAGTTCACTGCCTAAGTATTCCAATTTCTGGAGTAGAAGCTACAGCCACAAATCAAAGAACATTTTTACACATATATTCTAGAAAATGTTTACTCTGAATTGGTCCCAGGCCAAAGTCTTAGACAAAAATAGTAATCACTTTCAGGAACATAAGTGCCAAATTACTAGGATAAGGAATGGATGTGGGTAAATAAAATTAGGACTAAAATTATAATACAACTTTTAAGGTTTATTGTGTACATAAATCATTGGCCCCAACCTACCCTTCCAACGTCTTCAACTCCCCTCCCTAACATCCCATTCAAACTAGACCACTTACTGTTCCCTCATCTTTTCATCTCCCATTATGTTACATTTACCCATGCTAATCTCCATTATTGCAAAGGACGCCTTCCCAACCTGAACCCACTAAAATTTGTTTTCTTTCAAGGCCAAAATGAAGTGTCACTGCATTCCTTGATCCCCCACTGGTCTGTCCATTTTTCAGTTTCTCATGATCTAACTTCTACACACTGAATAAAGTTAAAGATAGATATGGATAGAGACAAACAGAAGTGATAGATCAATAGATAGATGGATTGATCAATAGATGATAGATATAGATGATGGATAGATGGATGGATAATGGAAAGAGATATCACTAAAGGCAAGAAGAAATATCTTTTCAGGAAATAATTGACCAGACATTTTATCGTGTATACATAATAAGAATTTGCGGAAAAAAGACCACCTTGAAGATAAATGCAATGGTTATGCAAATATCTCTTGCAGAACATGATAATGGGAAGAAATTCAATGAAGAAATTAATAAGAACTTCCAACATAAATCTACATATACTTTAAACCTTCATCATTTATTTCAAAAGTTGACATGGGGGGAAAGTGAAAAATATGGTAGAAAATATAGTTCAGGTATAAGGAATAAGAGAAAACAAAGTATTAGATATGAAATAGGATTAGCTAGGTTGTCAAGTGGATTGAGCATTAGGCTGGGAATTAATAAGACCCAATTTCAGATCTGACATCAGATAGTTCCTAGTTGAGTAAATGCAGTCAGGTTACTTAATCTGCCTCAGTTTCATTGTTTATAAAATTCATATAATTATATAATATCACCAATATCCTAAGGGTGTTGTGAGGATAAAAATGAAATAACATTTGGAAAGCATTTTGAAAAACTTGAAGTACAATACAAAAGCTGTTGCTATAATTATTACTATTTTATATTACAAATACACTTTTTGAGGAGACTGAGAATACAAATCAGAGAAAAATTTCACAGAAGAATAAAATTTACGATATCCCATTAGAGAGGAAATAACTGGTTATAAATGTGGGAGTTATTCCTGAATCAGTTGCTTGTGTATAGTCAATGCCAATTGACAAGAAAAAAGAACAAAACATAAAATTAAAAGAAAGAATAAAAATGAAAAAATGTAATGGACAATTTAAGCAACTCCAGTCTGATCTTTTATTAAGTTTTTCATACCAAAAATATAGCCAATGGATAAAGAAATATATATTGACTTCTGATACCTCATTTCTAAAATATATGGGGAGATAAATCAAATTTATAAGAATCCAAGTCATTCCCCAATTGAGAAATGGTCAAAGGATATGAACAGTCAGTTTTCTGATGAAGAAATCAAAGCTATCTATTGCCATATGAAAAAATGCTCTAAATCACTATTGATTAGAGAAATGCAAATTAAAACAACTCTGAGGTACCACCTGACACCCATCAGATTGGATAATATGACAAAAGAGGAAAATAATAAATGTTGGAGAAGCTGTGGAAAAATTGCAACACTAATGCATTGTTGCTGGAGCTATGAACTGATCCAACCATTTTGGACAGTAATTTGGAACTATGTTCAAGGGACTATAAAGCTTTGCATACTCTTTGACCCAGCAATACCACTATTATGGTTTTTTTTCCCAAAGAGATCACAAAAAAGAGAAAAAGACCCACATGTACAAAAATATTTATTGCTGCTCTTTTTGTGGTGGCAAGGAATTGGAAATTGAAGGGGTGCCCATCAATTGGGAAATGGTTGAACAAGTTGTGGTATATAAATGTAATGGAATACTACTGTTGTAAGAAACAATGAGCAGGCTGATTTCAGAGAAACCTGGAAGGACTTACATGAACTGATGCTGACTAAGATGAGCAGAACCAGGAGAACATTGTACACAGTATCAACAACATTGTGTGTTGATCCACTGTGATAGACTTGACTCTTCTCAGCAATACAATGGTCCAATATAGTTCCAAAGGACTCATGATGGAAAATGCTCTCCAAATCTAGAAAAAAAGAACTATGGAATCTAGGTGCAGATTGAACCATAGTACTTCTAATTTTTTCTTGTTTTTTCTTTTTTAGGTTTTTCCTTTTTGCTCTGATTCTTCTTTCACAGCATGACTAATGCAGAAATACGTTTAATGAGATTTTACATATATAACCTACATCAGATTGCTCACTGTCTTGGGAAGGGGGAAGAGAGGGAAGAGAGGGAAAAAAGTGAAACTAGAAATATTATAAAAACAAATGTTGAAAACTAAAAAATTTACTTTTTTATTTTACTGGAAATAAACTATTATAAAAAGGAAAAAAAGAAATATGTATTGACACTAAATATCATTGTTTCTTAGGAAAGACAAACAATATAATCCAATAAACCCAGAGAAGGAATCAAAAAAGACTAGAAACTCTCTCAGCCAGCAAAAACTTAATCTCTTTGCAAAGGGTGAGGATGGAAATTATGGCTTACAAAATGAACATATTTGCAAAATATTATAGAAGAAACTGGTAGATGATTAAGAAAGGGAAAAACCATTTGGACAGAAAGTTTGGAGAAAGAAATTGAGGGCATTTAAGGATGAAACTTAAATAACAATGAACACATAAAAATGGAAAAGATCTGTCTAGATTTTTATAATAAACTCTTCTTAATCAATGACAATGAAAACACCACATTTGGAATCTTACATACCAGTCTTTCAAATGGTAAATGAAAAAGTAGAAATTGTCCTAAAGGAAACAAAGATTTCTCTCCCAAGCACTTGTCAAAATCATTCAAAGTTCTTTGAAAAAAAAAACAACTAAAAGAAGGGATCCTTATTGAATTCACATCATTTTGAGGTCAATGAGGAACTAATTCTCAAGATATTTGAAGGAAGAAGATCCTACATGCTTTGAAAAAAATTATTTTTTCAAAGGCAAAGAAGAAAATACCAAACCATTTGTCTACATTACATGTTATAATGATGATGTCACCAATGCAAAATTTGATCTCAGGAATTATAAGTAGTAAACATTAGCTTTAAATCCAAAATTCTGTACAGTTTATGTGTACTGTAAATTCATTTAATTTACAATGTCCAGTCAATATTTCCAAAAGAAGTCAAATATAATATATGGCTAGGTTTAAATTATATTACTGAAATAGGAGGACATTAATACCAGTCATATTTACTTGTAATTGCTGAGCTGAAAAAAAAAAGTCTTGGATGAAAAGACCACATTTATCTCAATGACAGAAAGCTGTTTAAACAGAGAGACCTGAGAATTTAATGAAATTCAATCATATAATTTTCATGTCTAGAAAACATGTTTCCAAAAGAGACTCAATTAGCACATTAGAATTTAACTACCCACAAGCATTACCTCAATTAAATAACAGATTTATTTAGTACCATGAAGACTTTATCAGTTAGGCAACATATGTTAAAAAGGAGGACAGAGGACTCCAGTCTGAATTTTAAGTTCATAAAAACCATATTCCCCTCAGGTAATTGGTACTGTGGGATAATGTTTATTAAAAAATCCTCAATCAAGAAGAAATCCACTTGCAGCCTATATACTAACATTATATAATTGCTGATGGTTTGTTTTTCAACTTCTCTTTACTCTTTCTTTTTATAACAAGACAATGAATTACTTAGCTTGTGACATTCCCATGGACTAATAGGAATGAGAAATCTCAAAACTATTATAGCATATTTATATTAGATTTCATCTTTTTGTATAAGAAAACTTTTTACAGCATGATCACAGATTATGTGGAAGTATAGGTTATTGAATATTTTCAAGTCTACAAAGTAACCAAATATGCTACATATGTATATTTATATGCAGTCACACAGATGCATGCATATACTCCCACACAGCCTCTCAAACCTCTCATCAAAGATAAAGCAACATTAGCTGCTTCATGGTCTAGGATACCTAGAATCCAAAAAAAGGTTTAATAAAAATCCTCCCAGACCCAGGAATTGATGTTCACTGATCTCTTCACCCACCTCTAATTCTATTGGCAGCCAGGCTACACTAGTGGACTCAAATACATGACACAGGCTTAGATGTATGCCATGTATTCCACAACCTCCTATTTCCCAAGTTTTAGAACGCCAGTCTCCAGCTTGGCCACGGCCCCTTTGGGAACAAAAGTGTGCCAGAGACTGCAACCTAGAAGCACCTGAGAAGAAAAAACAGGAAAAAAAACAGGGTCTGAAGTGTCTGTGGTGGGCCGGGGAACCGTGGAACTCAGGGAGTGGGACAAGTCACCAGGACAGGACACTGTGAAGCACTCCACCAAGGCCGAGGGAAAGAGCACAGAATCCAGATGGCATGAGTTCTGATCATACAAGTTGGGGCAGAGACCTAGGCTGATGACCTGTGAAATACCTATTAGAGGAAGAGAGTGAGATAAATTGAGATACTGCCCCTCCAAGGAAGTGATGGTCAGAAGAGAGGGAACTAGGAAGTGACTAATAAAGGAAATAAGGCAGAGCATGGGGTTATTGAAAGTAACAAATATTTTAGGAAGAAGAAAACTCAAAGACCTTTAACATAAACAGATAAATAAATAGGAAAAACAGTAACAACAGAAGAAAATATGGCCTCCAGGTAAATGAGTTCAAGCATCTATGAATAAATGTTGCAGGCAGGCAGGCCGCAGGAAGGAAGGCAGAAAGGCAGGAAGGAAGGGATGAAAGGAAGGGAGGAAAAAAAGAAAAGAAAAATGATCCAACTCTCAAAATAGGCAAAAGACCCAATGGATTTGAGGAGAACATGGAATCATACTTCACAAAAGATCAATGTTTAAAAATAAACAAGAGTTTGAAACATTTTAGAAAATCAAAAGTGATGAGATTATTTGCTACTTTAACACCCAAACAGAAATGTAGAAGGAGTAAATAAATTCAGCAGGCAAGTAACTGCAATAGAGTGACAACAGGGATAGCAAAAAGAGACTTCTTTCTAAAGGACAACAATTAGACAAGGGTGAATTTTAAAATTTGGGAGAATTAACAATGGAACAGGGGCTTATGGACAGAACCTGGCAACATCCTGCCTACAAATTAATGTTTCTTCTTTTATGGGAGTACTTTAAAACAAGGGATAGTACATAAAAAGGGGTTAGAAAAATAAGGGGATAAAGAGAAATGAGAGATGAGATGGAGATCAAGTCAAGGATTAGCAATGAGTGAAAAGTGACCTTTGTAGTCTCAGAAAAAGAAGATCCTACAGGAGAGTAAATAAGGGGGAAATCAAAAAGGAGGGGGAAAGGAAAAGTTGCATTACTTTGGAAATGGGAGAGGATTCCACTGACAAAAGTTCCTATGAATGAAGCCAGATGGGGAGTGAAGGGGGGGTCAGGATTTCATGCTAGATGAGGTCTAAGTGATTTGGTGCTTGAAAAGTCTACTTGTTGTGGGAAAAATTAGAATATCTAGGGGAAGCTGGTACCTGGAGGCAGGGGACACCATGGAAACAGAGAGATTACCAGGCAAATGGAGAAAAAAAAAATCAGGGATGCGTTGAAAAATCAGGGACATGTTGGGGAAGTGCCCCTACCATGGCCTGATATTAAATTGTACACTGGATAGAGTACCAAGGCTGGACTCAGGAAGACTTGAGTTCAAATCTGGCCTTACTATTTGTATGACCACAGGCAAGTCATTTATCCTACTTGCCTCAGTTTCCTCATCTTTAAAATAAAGATAATAATAGCATCTATATCTAAGGGTTTTTGCAAGGATCAAATGAGATAATAATTATAAAGAGCTTGCATAGTATGTCTGGCCCAGAGAAAGCACTATATAAATGTTAAGTATTATTACTTATACCATCATTAATTAGCATTATTTTGGAAATAAGAAACAGTGGGATAGGGGAATACATGGAGGGAGACTTCTAGAATGGATACCTTAGAAGCTATGATTGCATGAAGAATACAGAGGGGGGAAAGGAGAGCAGATAATTTTAAAAGTCATGAATCAGAAAATGACAGTCTGAAGTAAATAGAAACAGAAGATGGGTAATAAAAAGAATGAGAGAAATTCCTTTTGGAAAATGGCACCACAATGAAATTCTAAAAATAAAGAATTGGACTAGCTGAAGGGAAGGAGAAGGAGAATATCCAATAAGAAGAGGGGATAAGGGGTAAGAGGAAGAGTCAGTCGGAACAGGGCCATCCTGAAAAAAAAAGATTAAAGTAACTGAAGGATCATAATACCATGCTTACAGCAAAAGAAGGAATTTAAAACTAGCAAGCTTCTCCACAGACATTCATGCATCTAAGATGAGAAGGGAAGTGGTCAAATGGGGAAAATATCATTGCATAAAATTCTTCATATAACATCAAGGTATCCAAGATAGCTACTAAACAATCCTCAAAAGAATAATAAGTCAAAGGATATGAACAAACAGAACTTCAAAGTATTCCCAACCACATTTAAAAATGCCCCAAATCACTAATAGAAAAAATACAAACCAAAACAAACCAGAGACTTTACCTCACGCTCTGAAAATTGGCAAAGAGGACAAAAATGGCAACATTCAATGTTGCAGGATAGACACATTAATACAGTTGCTGAGGGAGCTATGAAATGATATAACCATTTTAGGAAGCAATTTGGATTTATGCAAATAATGTGACTTAAATGACCATACACTTTGAACCTGAAACTCCATTATTAAGTTTATACTCTAAGAGGCCATTGATAAGAAAAAAGTCTCAATATGCTTCAAAATACTTATAGCAGTACTTTTTTATAATAGCTCAAAACTGGGAACAGAGTAGATGCCCATTGATTAGGGAATAGATAAACTGTTGTACATGAATGTAATGGAGTATTACAATGCTGTAAGAAATTATGTATGTGATATGTCCATAAAGCATACAGAAATCTATGTGAATTGATGCAAAGTAAAATAAGGAGAGCTAAGAAAGTAATAATATAAATGGAAAGAATAATATATCAAAAAAAGTATATTTAACAAAAGTATAAAGATCAAATGGGACTCAAATAAAGGCATGCCTAAGCTACTTCTTTGTGAAGGTTAAGAGCCACAGATCTTTTTAAATTTTTAAAATATTTTGTTTTATTTATATTTGTTATAAATTATATTCATATATTTTAATTGTTTAATGCATTAATCAGCCATGCTGATTTTTCCCCTTCTTTTTCCTCTCCAAAAAGAACTATGTAATATGGAATGAATCTCTGGCAGGGGTCATGGGAGAGATTCATGGAATATTTTGATAATGTAAGAAACACATAATATGAATAAATGCTTATTTAAAAATAATAATGTAAATTATTAATTTAGTAAAGATATATTTATCTACCTTTTATCTATTAGAAGCCATTGTGTAAACAACCTTTCTTGCTAGGCAATAGTTTTTTTGAATGTTCATAAAGGAATTTCTATATTTATTGCAAAATAATTGACGCTATCTGAAACAAAAAATCCACCTTCTGTTATCAACACAATTATTAATACTGATACTATTTTTTCATAATTTACATTTTCATTTATATAAATATTATCATGTTGAACACTGTCAATCACAAAAGTATTATTCAAGACATCATATTTATGGCATTTGGGAGTGGCATCTCAAGAAGATGATATGAGAAATATCCATTAAATTTGGTTTTAGCATCAATAAGGAGGGGCTGTCAAACACATTAAAGAGGTTATGAAAACTCTCTGAAACCTCAGGGATGATTTGTCTTAGTTTGTTTTACCTTATACGTTTTTCATCCCTTATATTTTATAAAAGCACTGGCTTTGAATTAGAGGTCTATGTTCCATGATAAGAAATGTCAGTTTGGTAATTACTATCAAACTAAATTTGTAATGGCCAAAAAAATTGATAAGTGAATAAATTTAATAAAAAAAGATTCAAAAATTATCAAGAACAGTAGTGTAATGTTTGATAAATCCTACAACCCAAACTTCTACAGGAAAAATACCATATCAGAGAGATGTTAAAAAATTAGAAATAAAAGAACTTGAGAACAAATTGGATATGGGAAATGAAATTGAAGTTAAGGATGTGAGGGCAACTAGGTGATGCAGTGGATAAAGCACCAGCCCTGTATTCAGGAGGAGCTGAGTTCAAATCCAGCCTCAGACACTTGACACTTACTAGCTGTGCGAACCTGGTTAAATCACATAACCCTCATTGCCCCACCCCAAAACAAAAAAAGAGATAAGGATGTCACCTAGATTGCAAGCCTGAGTAAGTGAGACAATGATCATACTTTCGACAGTGATAGGGAAGTTGGGAATAGAGGTAGAGTTGGGGGGAAGGGGTAAAATAATGAGATTAGGTTTGAACATGTTAAGTTTAAGACATCTATGAAACATCCAGCTCTCGATGGCTAATAGGCAGTTGGAGGTATGAGACTTGAAGCTGGCAGAATGATTTCAGCTAGAGAAGTAAATCTGAGATTCATTACATGCAGATGATAATTGAAACAATGGAAGTTGTTGGGATCTTCAAATGAAACTGAAGAGAAGGAGAAGAGCCCATGATAGAACCTTATAAGATTCCAAAGGTGAGTAGGCACGATCCGGATAAACTTGAAGTTTCCAAAAGAAGCTTCTTCCAAACAACTCAATTAAATAGGTGTTCAAATGTTATTATCCCCAATCTGTGAATAAGGAAACGGAAACTCAGAAAGGTCACATGAATTTCCTTGAGCCATCCCTTAATCAGTAAGTGATACAGGTATGTAGATAATCCAGGTTATCTGATGTCAAGTTAAATGTCTTTTCTGCTATACCACTCTCCTTATAGTGAATTATCTAAGTTATCATATAAATGGTCAAGCACTTTAGAGTTTGATATCAATTTGATTAGAGTGCTATGTGAAATCAGACAACACTATGTCTAGGTAGACAAATTAATCATTATAAAGCACACGCGTATAGAACTCTTTCGTCCAACCTAAAATATGTCTTCTCTCAGCTATCACTTATCAACCACTAGAAAAGATAGGTTTTCCTTCTCCCCAGAAAAGTCTGTGCTGACAGGGCAGGGTCTCCATGAACAAATGTCAGGCCCCACCCAGCAATGTAGCTCATACTATAGCCTTCTAAAACTTTTAATTGGATGTTCTCTATTATTTATACTCTCCACAATTTCTGAACTAATAACCTTCCCAGGGTCTGGCAATTCCAAAAGTGGCTTTTGTCTTCCATTTCCTATCACTTACTTACTTACTTTTTCTTTCTTTCTTTCTTTCTCTTTCTTTCTCTTTCTTTCTCTTTCTTTCTCTCTTTCTTTCTTTCTTTCTTTCTTTCTTTCTTTCTTTCTTTCTTTTTCTTTCTTTCTTTCTTTCTTTCCTTCACTTCCTTCCTTCCTCTTTTTTAATGCCCAGTCCCCAACAGCATTGTCAGTAAAACATCAGATATAGCAAATGGCTACAATTTCTGTCCCCACTATTTTGATGTTTTTGTTATTAACTTGGCCATCTTGCATACCATTTGAATAAAGTAGATGGTAAAAACAAATATATGTGTCCCATCTTATGATGTCTTTCTATCTATTCTCCTCCTTTCTCTGGGACTTTGATGAGGGTGCTGTAGATGGTGGCATGTGTGATAGGTGGGGCAGTGAAAGATTAACAAGAGTCAACTAATATCCTGGGGAGGTTTTAACTGCTGAGTTGGTCTGTGTCTTGTTCATCTTTTCACTGTCTGCTATGGAGATTTGCTCAAAGCCCCCTAATCCCCAATTCAACTGTGGCACCCTTTTTACTAACTTCCTTCTTTCCTGCTGAGTTAGAAGAGACAGAAGAGACCCTCTCTACTTCTAGCATGATATAAGTAGAACTTCCGTTACTTCTTAACTGTATTCCTTTTCATTCTTATATATGTCTCTATGCCTAATAAATGCAAAATCTGTCAGCCACCTGCATCGTTCTTTCTAGATCTAATGCCCACAAATAGAGCTCTGGGCATTGGTCGTTGACTTTTTAAAGAGAATAGAGACGTTATTCCACATTCAGTAGGAGATGAGATGTAAGGAAAGAGGTGAACATGAAATATGTTTGGATTTGCTATCATCACGAGAGATCCATGATTACTGCCCCATAAATATTGCAAACCATAAGTAGGAGACTATATCAATACCTACTGTACTTTGTACCCCAAGATCTAAGAAAGGTAAGCCTTTAAAGCCCCAAAAAAGGAACTCAGAAAGCATAAACTTCATCTTGGCTTATACTTGGAAGGGTTGGGATGATTACATGGGAGCTCATGGTAAAGTTACTCTCTAGAGACCTCAATGACAGAAGTCCAACTTCTATATAGGTTTATTTAAGTTAACATGGCAACTCATAGAGACCATGAGCCGGTGTGAAAGTTTTGTGAACTGCCAGGATGGAGCTAGTAGAAACACGAATAAAATTACAGATCTTTAAAGTCAATGAGGGGGCAGCTAGGTGGCACAATGGATAGAGCACTGGCCCTGACCTGAGTTCAAATTCGACCTCAGACACTTAATACTTACTAGCTGTGTGACCCTGGGCAAGTCACTCAGCCCCAATTGCCCCACAAGAAAAAAAAAAGAAGAAGAAAGTCAATGAAATGCTAAGTGTTTGGAGACAGGGGGAGTAGGGTGAGTTACAAACACAGAGTTTTGATCCTCAAGAGTCTTTCAAAAAATGATTTGTCTTTAGATGTGTGAAATTAAATATCATTTCTATTTCCAATGTCCTGAAAAAGAACATTTTGGAGATCTGAAGGCATTTTTATTGTACCTTCACCTTAATCTACTCAACTAATAACAGATCCTAACACCTCACACTCTTCAGCACTTTAATAAGTTGATGTAGCATCTTTTATGCCAACATCCTTTGTAATGAAAATATGGTAATAGAAATATCAAACTGAAAGAAAATTCTATCCTAAGGAAATTATGTTTTTAAAAACAAGTTTCCAAGTGATATATGTGACTGTTCAAATATTAAACAAATTCTAATACCTATAAAGAACGAATTCTTGTCTTCCTGTTCCCCTCTCTTTTTTCCATTGGAGTGATTAATTATCTCTGTTAGAAATTGAATAGCTTTTCTAATAGAGAAGATAGCAAACAGCAGGGAAATGTGTGAATACGTTAAACTGAACCTCTTTAAATTGAGTAGAGGGTCTCAGCCTCGTTCATTTTTTTAATTAAAGCTCATGCAGGAGATTGCTTTTAACTAAGAAGATAATGTCAGTGCTGTATCATGCATTCCAAGCTCACCACAGGTGCAAAAGAGAAATAGATAGACACAAAATGGAGATCACTCCCTCAAATGAATTAAACAAACTGCTTCTTTCACATTTTCAAGGTTTCCTGTAATCAATTAAAACACAGCATACTTGAAAGCCAAGATAAAAGGTCAGGGAAAAGTTTAGTTTTAGAGGAAAGCAACCAAACAATTCTACTTATAGGAATTGTTTCTGAAATTTAGCTTTAAAAAACCCTTTTTCTGTTTTACAATATTTTATAGTTTTGAACAGAAATGTTATTCATAGTTAAAATGGAACTTCTTTTCAGTTTTCTCTTTTAGAGCAGGAAAAAACAACAACAACAATACATCAATGTATTGTCTATCAATAACACTTGTTGAGAGCATATGGTGTGACAGGCATTGATTCAAACCCTGGATATAGGAGTTAAGTTTGTATATAACTACTGAAGAAGTATACAAACTAAAAATGTGTTAAATAGAGAAGTAAAGGTATTTAGGTTTTTTTCCCTTTTCCTAGATAAGATTTTTCTTTCGAAATTTAGGTTTACCTCTCCTGGGAACTATTAAGTAGACTAGGATCATAAGAATTTAAATAAACTTCTTGTGAAGTTGGAAACTCAAATGAAAATTATTTTGTGATATGAAGCAGAGCACTTGGAGTCAGGCAGAATTGAGTATAATCTCAGGCTCAGAAACTTAACTGTGTGAACCCGAGCAATGAAGTTACTTAGCCACTTTGTGCCTCAGTTTCTTCATCTAAAAAATGGGGATAAAACTGCACCTATCATAGAGGGTTATTATGAGGGTTATATGAGATAACATTTCTAAAGCATCTTGAAAATCTTAGAGTGCTATATAAACACTTGTTTTTTTTTTTAATTCAGCTACAAGAGGATGAAATTAAAGAGGAAAAACTGGTTAAATACAAACATTTTTTCTATTAAAAGGGAAAAACAGATTTTCGGCACTTAACAAGTCATTACATTGTTTGGTTACTATTCTGTTTTAATAAAGGGTTCAAATTAAAAAAAAACACTCACATGTTATCCTATTATTGTCATTAAGCAAAGACTCATAAATCATGGGACTAACTAGGTGACTTCAAAAGTTCCTGATGTGGATTCTATAACTAATATACCAAAATTTTCATTAATGAGAAACCTATAAAGACTTTAAAAAATTATACACATAAGATAGAAGGATTGCAAATGGCACAAATTAAACAACTTCATCTGCAAATATTTGTGGTGGCAAGGAACTGGAAATTGAGGGGTTGCCCATCAGTTGTGAAACGGCTGAAAAAGTTGTGATATATCAATGTAATGGAATTCTATTGTGCTGTAAGAAATGATGAGCAGGAGAAGTTCAGAGAAACCTGGAAGGACTCGAATGAACTGATGATGAGTGAGATGAGCAGAACCAGAAGAACATTATACACAGTATCATCAACATTATGTGTTGATCGACTGTGATAGACTGGATTCTTACCAATACAATACTATAAGAAAGTTCCAGGGGACTCATGATGGAAAAGGCTCTCCAAATTGAGAAAAAAAAGAGCTGTGGAATAGGGATGCTGATTAAACCATACTATTTCTTTTGTTTTTGGTGCTGTTGTTTTTCTATTTTGAGGTTTTTCCTTATTGGTCTGATTCTTCTCTTATACCATGACTGATAAAGAAATATGTTTAATGTTGTTATATATCTGTATGTGTATATATATGTGTGTATATGTGGATATATATGTGTGTATATATATATATATGTGTGTGTGTATGTATATGTGTGTATATATATGTATATGTGTGTGTATATATATGTGTATGTATGTATGTATATATATAAAACCTATATTGGATTGCCTGCTGTCTGTGGGAGGGGAGGGAGGGAGAAAAATTTGAAATTGGAAATCTTATATAAACAAATGCTGAAAACTATCTCTACATGTAACTGGAAAATAATAAATACTTTTATAAAAATAATAATAAAATACTTTTATTTAAAAAAATATTGGAACAGCTTGGTGGTACAGTGGATATAGCTCCAGGCCTGGGGTCAGAAAGACTCATCATTGTGAGTTCAAATCCAACCTCAGATACTTACTAGCAGTGTGACCCTGGACAAGTCAGTTAACCTCGCTTGCCTCAATTTCTAGATCTGTAAAATGATCTGGATAAGGAAAGGGCAAACCACTCCAGTATCTTTGCCAAGAAAATCCCAGGGTCAGGAAGAGTCAGACATCACTGAAAAATTATTATATAAGTGCAACTTTTAGAATATTAGAAACCCCAGACAACAGAGATAATTTAGATTTTTAATAATAAAATGCACTAAAGAAATTAATACTATTCCCTATCAATTGACTTTACCTTATTTTAAATTTCAAATTAATTAAGTTCTATACAAATCTATAACAAAATTTGGATTACTGACACAAATTAGAAATTTGAGACAATGCGATAATAATATGAACAAGATATAGCTTACTGCTTCAATGCTAATCACCTTGCTCTTACAATCAGAGCCTCTTTCTTTCATTTTAAAAATATTTTTTTTGGTGAGGCAATGGGGGTTAAGTGACTTGCCCAGGGTCACACAGCTAGTAAGTGTCAAGGTTCTGAGGCCGGATTTGAACTCAGGTTGTCCTGAATCCAGGGCCGGTGCTCTTCCACTGTGCCACCCAGGTGCCCTATTTTTTAAAATTTTTATTTCTTATTTAAACATTTTTTTTACAGGGCAATGAGGGTTAACTGACTTGCCCAGGGTCACACAGCTACTAAGTGTCATGTGTCTGAGGTCAAGGGCTACTGGTACTTTATGCACTCCTCCACCTAGCTGCCCTTACAAATTTTTTATTTTTTATTTTGGAGGTTCTTTCTTAATAGTTAAACTTGTTTGTTTGTTTTTGTTTTCCTTTATTGTCCTGCCTCTGACACATAAAATTGTGGGCAAGATTGTTAAACTTTAAGCACTTCAGGCTTAGACTAGAAGTTGCAGAAAACATGTTGACCAGCACTGGTAGAGGGACTTTTCCTCATCCTGGAATTTGCCAAATCAATGAAATGATAGCTGCAGGTCCCATATTCCTTTCCCCTTTTATTAATTTTATTATAATATCTTAGATTATACTTTGTAGGATACAAACTTAAATACTTACATGCCTAGGTATATGTTCACAAAATTTTCAGGGTTTAGAAATCATTAAATGGCCCATTTGTTTTTAAGTCATAAACTAAAGATATTTTGAGTATGGTACCAAAAGAACATTCAATACTGATGCATTGTATACTTTTTTTCAGGGCAATGCAGGTTAAGTGACTTGACCAGGGTCACACAGCTAGTAAGTATCAAGTGTCTGAGGCCAGATTTGAACTCAGGTCCTCCTGAATCCAGGGCTGGTTTTTTATCCACTGTGTCACCTAGCTGCCCTCTATTTTATACTTTTAACAAAAAGGTTTCTTGGCCTTTTGGTATAAATCCAGGTGTAAACTTGTATGAGTCTATCAGAATCTGAGTATAGATTCAGTCATTATCTTAAAAAAAAACCTCAGCATTCCAGCTTCCTTGTTTCTATTTACATTGCCACCATTTTCTCCATCCTCCAGTTTTGCGGCCTCCTCTTTCCCTTACCATCCTGTATGTGATTACTTAAAAAAATTCTTGGTATTTCTCCCTCTCTTCATGTCCATGCCCAATTATCAAGTGCAGGTCTTTATTATCTCTTTCCTACACTACTATAAAAGCTTCCATAATGAATCCACACACCTACAGTCGATTTCCATATTCCTCAGATCCATCCTACACATTCAGGTCAGTCATAATCCTAAAATATAGCTTTAATTACAGTATTCCAGAGCTTAAAATTGTAGTTGTGCCTAATGAATAAAGGCCAAACACTTTGGCTTGAAATCTAATGTCCTCCACAGTTTGAACCCGAGCTGCTTTTCTATGATGAAGGGTCCCTTTCATGTGTTCTGTTCTTTTGTTGTGCTTGTCAATTTGGTATTCCCAGAGCACATTTCAGTTTCCTGCCACCTGTGCATTTACTCTTGTCCCCTCTATGCTTCCCATGCCATGCCCACCTCATCCCTATTAGTGGAAGTCTTACTCAGCCATAAAGCTCCACTTAAATATCCCTTCTATCACATTACACACCAATCAACAATCATTTATTAAACACCTACTAGGCACTAAAGGCCTAAGTCCAAAGAAGTTAATAATATGAATTCTCTTGGCTCTTTTGATTTCTCATGCACTTCTAGGATTCTAACATGTATACATGGATTTCCCCTAATTTACTGTAAGAAACATGAGGACAGACATTATGGTGGTAGCGGTAGTGGTTTTCTTGCTTCAATACACAGCACGATGCCTTGCATGTAAAAGGAAAGGAAACTGAATTTGGTTTCTCTCTATTAGTGCCCACAAATACCTTTACTGAAGGACATTGCTTCTATGTGATGAGAATCTCTATCTCAGAGGTCTTATAGTGACTTAGTTTTCTAGGGTGATTCATTGTGGATACAGCTCTATTTATAGTTCTCAGTTTCTTAGCTCTATTCTCATTATTTCTCTGTTCTCAATGGTCTTTGCAACACCTACTAATTTGGATCCATCTACAAATTTCATTAGACTTCAATTTACTTTTTTCCTTCTAAATCATTATGATGTTAAATAAGATTGAAGCTCAAGGACTCTTGAGGCACTTATCTGGTCATCTAAATGCATACATTTCCATTTTTGATGACTCTTTGTTTTACATACCCTAACTATCATTAAGACACTAAAGCTTTCAGCTACCTTTTTCATAGATTCTTCTTCCTATTTCCATTTCTTCAATGTAGGTATTCTCCAAGGTACTATCTTCAAGTCTTCCTCTCTTCCTGATTTCAGCTGTCCCTCTAGTCCTAACCCTCTCACCCACTCCAGAACTAGATTTCTTGTTTCCTGCTAAATATCTTAACTGGAAGTCTTACCAACATCTCAAATTTGTTCAGATGTTCAAATTTGAACGAAATCCCCTGCAAAATCTACCTTATTTCCACTGGTAATATGGCCAGGCTTCAATTCTTGGCACTGTCTTTTGACTCTTTCCTCTTTCTTGAGGTCTGTAACTAAGGACAGTGGTCAAATCTTCATAGAAATACTGACCCTACAGAGTAATCTATCTAACCCTGCAGGGAAGTAGATGGGGAACAGGATAAGGAGGAAGGGGAGAAAGAAGGGAGGACAGATTGGGGGAGGGGGAAGTCAGAAGCCAAACACTTTTGAGGAGGGATAGGGTGAAAGAAGATAGGAAAGAGAGTAGATGTAATGGGAAGGGAATTGGATGGAGGGAAATACAGTTAGCAATAGTAACTGTGAAAACAATTTTGAAGTAGAGGCAAGAGCAATGTAAGATGATGATGATGTTTTACGGAATTGATTGACTGATTGACTGATGGATGGATGGATGGATGGATGGGTGGGTGGATTGATGATTGGATGAAAATGAAAATTGATTGATGAGGATTGATTTAATGGTACTTTGCTCACTATTGTGAAGAAAATTCTTTGTCAGGTATAAGGTACTATATAAATGTTATCTATTATTGTTGTTGCAATAATGAACCTCATGGGTTTATTGTAAGGAAATCTCTCTTTAAAGTATTATATAAACATAGGTTACTGTAAAAAAAATGATGAGCAGGATGCTATCAGAAAAACCTGGAAAGACTTACATGAGCTGATGCAAAATGAAATGTACTGTATACAATATAACAGCAATATTGTAAGATGATCTGCTGTGAATGGCAGTTACTTTCAGCAATACAATGATCCCAAACAACTCTGAAGGACTTAAGAACAATGCAATCCATTTACAGAGAAATAACTGATGATATCTGAATACAGTTTGAAGCATAATTTTTTTGTTAGTTCCTTTATCTGAAGTTTTGGTTTTTGTCTGTTTTCTTTCACAACCTGGCTAATGTAGAAATGTTTAGCATGACTACACATGTATAATATATTGAATTTCTTGAGTTCTTAAGGGGGTGAGAAGGGAAGGAGGAAGAGAAATTGGAACACAAATTTTTTTAAAGTTGATGTAAAAATTGTTTTTACATGTAATTTGGGAAAATAAAAATTCTAAATAAATATAAATTCAAAAAAGAAAAAGAAACACTGGCCCTAGAAAGGAGTTAATATAGTCCAACCTCTTCATTTTATAGAAGAGAAAGCTGAGGCATAGAGAGGGTTAAGTGAGTTACGCAATGTCATGCAGTTAGTAAGTGTTGGAGGTAGGATTTAGACCTACCTTTATCTGCCCTGGCTTTAAGGCAACACTCTTTCTTTCTTTCTTTCTTTTTGTTTTTTGGGTAAGATAATTGGAGTTAAGTGACTTGCCCAGGGTCACACAGCTAGTAAGTGTCAAGTGTCTGAGGCTGGATTTGAACTCAGGTCCTCCTGACTCCCGGGCCAGTGTGCTTTATCCACTGCACCACCTAGCTGCCCAAGCAGCCTTGGTATTATATGTATTGTAGCCTTTGTATTATATGTATTGCTATAGGTTCTAGCTCCCTTATTAGACTTTAATCTCTTCAAGGAATTTAACCTTGCCTTATTTATATTAGTATATCCCTCACTATCTCACAGAGTCTCTTCCAACAGGCAAATGATTAATAAACATTCCTTGGATTGACCTTAAAAAAAAGAGAGACATTGTCAATTCATGATGTTTCATGAATAGAGCACTATTTCTGCAAAAGTTTTACAAACTTAGGAACTTTTTTTTCCAAAAATTGTATAAAGTATCACCCTAAAAGCATGATTTTTCCAATTAATATCATTTTAATCTTTCTTCATTGATTGCTTTCATTCAAACTATTTCTGACAGTCCCAAAAAGATGTATTGAAAGAACTTACAGTCATCTAATAATACTATGGAGTTTCTTTTAAATGAGTCTAAAGTGATTTTCAATCCAAAATCTCCAAAGGATCTTAAATTTTATTTAGAAATGTGTTCGAAACTTTTAGACACATGGGCCGATTCCTTGTGACAACCCATCCAAAACTATAACTAAAGAGCAGAGCCCTTTGAAAGATACTTAGTGTAAACATCTAATTAGCATGCAAACGTATTTACTGCTCAATTCATTGGAAGTGAAGTTAATGGGCAAGGTCAATTAAGGAAGAAAAAAATGGACACATCTAAGTCATTCTGTTATGACAACTGTTTAACAGTAATCTCTGTCCAGCACTTTTACCAGAAAAAAAAAAGTTGTTTTTCTGGTGCACTGCCTACCCTTATCATGCCAACCCAACTCATCACCAACAGGAATCCTCTCACTACTTTCCATTTCTAATAGATGTAGAAAAGGCTGAACACTGGATATATTTTAAGTATGTAATGGAGAATGGAGCTATTACTTAGTGAAGACAAGAAGGTTTGGGGGAATCTAAGCTATTAAAAAAATTAGCCAACCTAGTACCATATGGAATCTCAGATTTGTGTCAGAATTTATTCCACAATGCTGACCCTAAGAATATACATCATTACATTGATAAACAAAAGGGAGAGAAGGGAATTCTGTGGCATTTAGAAGGAAGGCCATCAGAGAAATGTTTATGAGTTTCATTCCCCCTTGTGATTTCTTTGTTTTTATTTAATTCTGTTCTACTTGGGCCAGAAGCACAGTTTCTCATGGAAGGCAACAAGAACAAAGTAGTGACATTACACTGGGCTTCTGATTTTCCCTATTTGACATACAATTTTAAAAAAATGATCAAAATCAATGGCAAGTAGTGAGGTCCAATTCGGCTGAGATGATCAGGCTTCTAGATTTGCTTAATTCTCAATACTTTATCCTAAAAGGGCCTAAAGACATGATATCCTGGATATCATATCAATAATTCAAATAAATAGGTTTTCATTAAGCAAACTGGGACAAAGACAAAAGCAAAATAAATCCTTCCTTCAAATAATTTACATTTTTTCTAGGCTGATAATATGTATATACAGGGGCAGCTAGGTAGTGCAGTGGATAAAGCACTGGCCCTGGATTCAGAAGGACCTGAGTTCAAATCTGGCCTCATACACTTGACACTTACTAGCTGTGTGACCCTGGGCAAGTCACTTAACTCTCACTGCCCCACCAAAAAAAAAATCTAAATAGTATATATTCTCACTCATACCAAGTGAATGAGCCAAAAAGGAAAAGAACCCAGGTTGAGTAAATCACATAGTAATATTCATGACTTTTTTTCAGCCATATAGCTGAACTTTAATATCCATTCTACCATGATAAGTAAATGCGAAAGGAACCATCACACAAAGTGAGAACTGCAAAATAACAATCCAACATTACATGCCCCCATTGCCTTATTTATTCACAGGAGAGATATGTGCCAAATATTACTATGGTAATAGATTGACTCAAGTGGTAACCTTAATTATGTTATACAAGAACTCTGGAGAACAGAATATTTTGCACTACTGACATACTTTGGGTACTTTGCATCCCTTCCAGAATTGTGCAAATAATCCACCATGTCTATGTAGAAATCACTGTCTTTGTAGATTTTTTACTTACCAAATTACTTACAAAGTTGTACTTAAGATTTTTACATTGCCCAAAATAAGAGGCATCTAAAATGTTTTGGCTAATCAATGAATTTCCTCTTGAGAACAAAGATTTTATACAGAAAGACATCTTACACATACATCATTGGCATAACAGAAGTACCTGTGAATGGCAGATTCTCATTTAAAGTTACTTATAGCAAATTCACAAAACATATTTCTTTAATAAAAGAAACACATTCTTCCAGTAAAAAGTAAGGTCCTAGAGGAAAGGAACTTTTATTTTTTTGTCCTTGTATCCCCCTAATGTAAGAACAGGGCTTCACAACTGCATTCAACATTTAACAAACACCCAATGTATATGGGATGAAAAACCAAATGGCATATCAGATAAAGAGCTAGCCTTAGAATCAGGAAGACATGGATGGGTCCAACCTTTCCTCCATGCTAGCATTGTAACTAGGGGCAAAATCACCTCTCAGTGCTTGTGGTAACTGAAACTGTTAGCTAAAGTCTGTAACATTGGAAGGAGGTTCTCGTTCACACTAATAGAACCCTACACAGATGAAATAACAGATGCAACTCAACCCAAACCCCTAAAAAGCCATGTTGTAGAGGAACAAACATATTCAAAAATCTACTCGCGAGAAGCTTTGATTCTACTCAGAAATATAAGCACAAAATTACTTACAAAATACACAAGGTAATGTCGGGTAGGGTAGGCATAATGATTTTGTAGGAGTGGCGAGATTGGAAAGGCATTGTAATATCTAAGCTATATTTTGAAGGGAACTAGAAATTTCAGGAAGGGAAGATGAATGAGGATTGAGAAGATTCTACTCATGGTAAACAGGCTATATACCAAAAGATTATTTGACTTTATGGTAGGCACTGGAGAAACAAAGACAAAAAGAAAACAATTCCAGACTTCAAGAAACATATATGCAAGGGGCAGCTAGGTGGCGCAGTGGATAGAGCACCGGCCCTGGAGTCAGGAGGACCTGAGTTCAAATCCGGCCTCAGATACTTAATGCTTACTAGCTGTGTGACCCTGGGCAAGTCACTTAACCCCAATTGCCTCACTAAAAAAATAAAAAAAGAAACATATATGTGGTAGATACTTCATAAATATTTGTTGAACTGAATTCACATAGACTGAAGTTAAACATAGATTGATTCATGAAGAACAAGACTAGTAATTGAATAGTCATCTTCATCCCTTCATGTATACACCAACAAACATGCTGGAGATGGAAGTGGGGGAGTGGGAAGTCCAATATGGATCCCTTTGGGTACCAGTAATAGAGTGGTCTATATATGTCATCGGGGTCCAGAGTCATAACAAAAGAATACATAAGTTAAAACAAAGAGAGAACCTCATGATAAATCTGTCTATATTTCATAAGCCTGACTACTTTCTTTTGTACCTTTTATTATTATTTCCCCCAATGGCATTTTATAAATAAGGAAAACTTGTTTGATAAATCGTTGCCTCATATATTACAGAATGCTGCACTTTCATCAATTCTTTTTTTTTAAATCAACAGTTTGAACACACATAAATGACAAGGATGCCCTTTTGGTCTCTGAAGAAGGTATATTTCCTTTTGGGGGAATGATTTGGCAATCTCTAGCTTCAAAGAGCATCTAACCCCCAATGTCGCTTTAAATCAAATCTGATGGCTATGTCCTTGCAGCAAGCAGATACGCATTTTCTCCCTCTTCCTCCTGTCATCCATCTTCTTCAGTCTGGCACTCATCAAACTGCATGGCAACTCTCATTCACATGAAATAAGCTTTCAGGTGAATATACTTTGGAATCCCAAATGATCCTGTGTACATTCCAAATCACCCTTGCACAGAGTTGTGCCCACATAGCCGCTGGCATTCCCATAAAAGTAGTTTGTCAATAAAATGCTGTATGAAATTGTGGAGTATA
Organism: Dromiciops gliroides; assembly: GCF_019393635.1. Taxonomy (NCBI): domain Eukaryota; kingdom Metazoa; phylum Chordata; class Mammalia; order Microbiotheria; family Microbiotheriidae; genus Dromiciops; species Dromiciops gliroides. Next base: position 76,559,267 of record NC_057863.1, on the reverse strand, counting down.
AGGCATCAGCTGACACAGGAAGAGCTGAGACAGCATGCTCCTCCTAAAAGAGAATAATTTCAAAAGAGCTAAAGTGCTGGCTTGCCCTGCTTTTGTTGAAAAAACAAACCCCATTTTCTCAGCATACTTGTGGGACTTAGGCAAAAAGTTTGGGAAATTGTAGAATAAACTCAGTTTATCTAAGATATAATTTGACCCCCCCCCAAATTTGCAATGCAAGTCTGCATTTCAAGATTTAGACTTCTGGAACAAACAAATTTCTCTCCTTTCCCTCATTAATTACAATGGTCAAGAAGTACCACTGAAAGAAGTATTTCTACTTGTCCATTTTTCCCCCGCATCTCTTTCATTGTGGTTTTTTTTTCCCTTTTATTTACCCCAGTCACAAATCAAGCTGACCACTTATTTCTAGGAGGTGTTTTTCATATGTTCACATGAAAATTTATTTTCTTACATGGGACATGAATTTGCAAAATCAGAACTTCAAAGGCCATCAAAGTAAGAAGAGACCTTGGAAGCAATCCGGTCCAACTTTCTCACTGTACAAACCAGAAAACTGAAAGCTAGAAAGAAGTGTCTTACTTAAGGTAAGATAACTGAATTCTGTTCAACAATATGAGCCTACTATGTGCAGGAAGAACTGAGCAAGTATGGCCCTCGAAAAATGATCAAATAGTTGTTGGCTCTGTTCCTATTATATATGTATGTGTGTGTGTGTCTTATTCTAACATATATTCCAGTATATATGTTGCTACATTGTACTAGACAGATATTGGGAAGAAGAATAGAAACAAAAATCTCTGTCCTGAAGAACCTAACAGGCTTGAGATTGGGACCAAGTTTTCTGCTTCCACTTTTAGTATACCAAGTTTCTTATTCCACTAAGAAATACTTAAAGGATTAGAGATGAACTAATATTTATATAAATATGTGTATGTGTATGTATGTGTGTATCTATTCATTTATATATATATAAAACATTAAAAGTTTTATTAGAAGGGATTTCAATGATCACCTAAAAAAATCAGTCTCCCAGTCCATTTTCTATCTTAATCACCGTCATCTATGTGTGTACTTAAAAAAAATAGACCTGTGATTTCTTTAGAATAGAACTCCATAAAGGGAGTTCCCTCCACTGATTGAGAGTTAGCTGTAGTTTATAACCAGAATATAGCCAGGGGGCACTGAGAAGTTAGTTAATTTATCCATTATCATTCAGTGAAGTATCATCAGAAGCAGGATGTGAAACTGCTGAAATATTAAGCCAAAAAATGTTTTCTTAAATAACCTTTTAATTTTTTAATGAAATTAATTTCTTCATTTGAAATATCAGAATCTGAACCAAAGTCAAAATTACTTTTTCACAACCTTTATGCCTATTACTCTTTTTTTTTAACAGGGCAATGAGGGTTAAGTGACTTGCCCAGGGTCACACAACTAATGAGAGTCAAGTGTCTGAGGCCAAATTTGAACTCAGATCCTCCTGAATCCAGGGCCAGTGCTTTATCCACTGTGCCACCTAGCTGCCCCCAATGCCTTTTACTCTTTAAAGAAATTTGGTTCTAGATAGAAGAAAAAGGAGGAGAAGAAGGAGGAAGAGGAAAAGGAAAAAGAAAAGGAGGAAAAGAGGAAGTAGAGGAAGAAGAGGAAGACGAAGAAGACCAAAATGACAACCACAATGATGATAATGATGACAAAAATGATCTAGGAATGATTTTTTTGTTGTCCAGTTTATTAGAGACAAGGGAGCAGGGCCAAAACATTTTGGTGTTTTGAAAGGGAAAGGAAGGGAAAGAAAAAAAAGTTAACAACAAAAATTGTTAGGAGAGTTTCCTTGATATTAAATCAAAATTGAACTGTACAGTTTCCACCTATTGTTCCTGGTTCTGCCCTCTTGGGCCAAACAGAGCAAGTCTAATTCCTGCCGTACAGGACAGCTTTTCAAATGCTTGAAGACAGGTATCATGAGTCTCCCCTTCATCAAGCCAAACATTCCTTCCTCATATGTCATATACTGAAGGCCCCCTCAACATCCTAGTGGCCTTCCTCTGGACATTCTTCTAAAGCTGTGGTACCTCAAACTTATTACAATACTTCAGATCAGGGTAGGATACAGTGGGTCTATCCCCTCTCTATTCTTAGAAGTGATGTCCCTCTTAGTGCAGACCACACTATAGGTCTGACTCATATTGAGCTTGCAATCAACTCACCTGCCAAAATCTATTGGGTTGAGTTATTTTTTTCAGAATAACTTTTCTATCCATCTCATACATAAGAGATTGATTTTTTATCTAAACAAATATAAGAATTTATATTTATCCCCATTGAATTTCATCATATTACTTTCAGCCCAATTCTCTAAATGTGGGGTTCTTAACCTTTTCCGTCTCATTAACCCCTTTGACAAGCTAGTGAGGTCTGTGTATCCTTTTCAGAACAATGTTTTTAAATGCTAATCATAAAATACAAAGGATCACAATGAAAGCCAAATATGTTGAAAAAGACCAACCTTTTTTTCCCATCCATTCTTATGAACTTCCTGAAATCTGTCCAGAGACACCTGGACCCCAGGTGAGGAACTCCTGCTCTAAATTGTCAAAATTCTTTTGAATCCTGTTATCTGCTATGTAACCCATCCCTCGCAGATATGTACCATCTGTAACTTTGATGAGCATGCCATCTGTGCCTTTATCAGAGTCATTAATAAAAATGTTAAGTAGCACTGGGCCAGTACAGATCCTTAGTGTACTCCACTGGAGACTTTTGGCTATGTTGACACTGAACCATTAACAACTGCTATGACTCTGGCCAATTGATCAGTTCTAAATCCATCTGATTGTATATTATATTTTTCTCTCTTTTCCACAAGAATAGTAGGAAATATTTTATTAAAACCTTTTGCAAACTCTAGGTAAAGTAGGTATAACAGCATCCACCTGATTAGTCATCCTGCCAACAAAAGAATTAAGTTTGATGTGGCAGCATTTTCTCATGATGAAACCATGATGACTCTTTCCATTTCTCTTTCCGGAGATTCACCAACCATATCTTTAATGATCCAGTCTAGAATATTCCCAGGAATTGTAGTTCAGTCCACTGGCTTCTAATTTGCTAATTTGTTTCTCTTTTTTTTTCTTTATTTTTCAAAAGATTAGTACATTTTTCCTTCTCTAATCTTGAGGCACCTTTCCCAAGATCTTTCAGATATCACTAAGATTGACTTAGCTAGTTCTTTTAGGTCGCTAGGAATAAATTAATTTGGACTAGATAACTCAACTGGGGCAGCTAAGCGATCTCTTTTCATCTCTTAATTATATTAGTTATTGGCTCCGTATTAGTCATTGTTCTGTCATTTCCAGTGTAAAAGTCATACAGCAAAATAAGATTCAGGTTAAGTTAATTATGTCTTTTTGTTGTCAGTTATCATCCTACCCATTCCAAATAGAGGTTCACATTCTTACTCCTTTGATTTCCCTTTTTCTTTCCAATATAGCTAAAAGAATCAAAGAAACACACACATACAGTTTTTGTTGTCCTTAGCTTCTCTTATCAGTCTCAACTTATACTAGACTTTAGCATTTATGACCATCTTATAGCACTATGACATTTCCATTTCTATACATTTCTTTTAAAAAATTTAAGTTGTTTGGTGAGTTTGCTTTGGACATCATCTATTATTTTTTTTTGCCTACAGAGATTTTTTTTTACCCTTTGAGTCTTCAGAAATTCATTCTTTGAGTGCTTCCCTTGTTCTCTGAGGTGACTTTATTAGAAGATTTTTTGTATAGGCTTAATTAGACTTGCCCTTATAAAACAGACTATTTCTGTAGCTGAGAATATATTCATAGCCTTTCTAGTATTTTAGAAGCTACCAGACTTTCCGCTCCACTACCATTGACTTCTCAGTATCACTTCTGTGCCAAAAGATGAGGTACTAAAACAGACCTTTGTGGAATTAAAGTTTTTCAAACTTAAAAGTGTTTTCTTTGATGATTATTTATGGCATTATACTGAAACATCCTCCCTAGCAATTGACTAAGGCTTAACTTTTTCAGGATTGGATGAAATCTGGACTATATGGGCAGGATTTAAAAGAATGATAGTGGACTCAACTTACAAATATATTGATGTTTGTAATTAATGTCACATAATATTGTATATTTAAAAGGAATAGCAAGTTTTATGTAGTCCATTTACAGTTTGATTTATAATCATCTTTTTTATTATTCTATGTCATGGAAGTGCTTGTTTTATTCCATAAATTAAAAATAAAATAAATTTGAAAACAATGACAACAACAATCATCATCATCGTCATGCCTTGTAAATAGTCATGTAAAGTTCAAGAAAATATGAGTCAAAGAAAATTTTTAGCCAATAGAGGTTTAGATATTTATAAATAAATCATGATCTAGTAGCCTTGAAGAGACAATTGGAATTGTTCCAGAATAGGCTAAGTAAAGAAACCAACATTTTATGGCCTTTTAGAAACTTAATTTCTAATAAAAGCCACAGATTATTTGATGAGGACACTGTTGGGTTAAAATTTTTTTAAAAATTAAAAGTACTATGAATATTCCTTTGTCACAATATAAAAATGGTTGCCATCCATCACATCCTTCTTGGAAAAGGAGTGTCTAATATTCTTTTCAAAAGAGAAGGTATTGTTTAATACTTTCATTTTTATAATATAGAAAATATGCACAAATGAATGGTTTCACTTCACTTTGAGATCTAAGCTCATCATTTGGAAAAAAAAAGTGAAAGGTAGTGATTTTGCCAAAGATTTTTTTTAGACATGCTATTAAGTATTTTCTGCAACATCTAATCTTTATCTCAACAAATATTTTAATACACATACATTTCAGATCTCATATCACATTCTTGGCATGAAGTATAACCATCAGGGAAGGCTTTATTAGATGAAAATAAGTCTGTTGTAAAAGATTTCCTTGCAATTATTCCACTGCCATTATCCTGACCATGTGCTCATGCAGCTTTTCAAATTAATATGCTTAGTTTTCTGAGCGGGTAATCAGAGCAGTAGAATTCTATGGGGAACTCAATTACCAAAGAAAATGATCCCTCAAGCATTTGAAAAATCGGAACTATATCTAATTGTGAATAGTGGATTATTATTGGTATTATGAAAGACATTCAGAAACAAACACTTGGACAGACCCTCAGTGTACCACCCACCATATGCACCTACCTATGGATCTGTACTCAATAGTATCGCAATAGCATAGAATATTATTCCATTGCATATGGAAGAGAATTTGTCAGGTGGTCCAAAAATTATGTGAGGGGAGAGAGGATGTATACATACAGAGATTTGGGGCGGAGGGGGGGGGGTTAAGGTCATTTTTAAAATAGTGCTTTCTTTGGCGCAGGAAGCTCTTGCCAAGGAAACTCATTCTACCTTTGCACCTGGGCAGCTACCTCTTCTGCTGCTTCCCCTTCACTCCATTTACTCAGCCACTATCCTAGTTCAGGTCCTCTCCATCTCTCACCTGGGCCATTGCAATAGCATCCTAATTGGTCTCTCTGCCGCCAATCTCTCCCCTCTCTGAACAGTCTTCCACACAACAGCTAAATTGATATTTCTAAAGCACAGATGTGACCCTGTCAGTATCCTATTCAAAACTCTCCAGTAGTTCTCCCTTGCCTCAAGGATAAAATATGAACTCTTGTGCTTGGCCCTTAAAATTCTCCATAGTTAGATTCAAAAATTGCTTTACAATTTTTTTTCATATTAGTCCCTTTTATTCACACTCCAGTCTAGTCACAATGATCCACCCGTTGTTCCAAATACATTATTTTCCATCTCTGGCTTCCATGCCTCTGTCCGTGTCTGGGAAAGCGTTCTCTCCTTACTTCTGGTTTCTATCATTGGCTATCTTGGTCTGCCTCCCCACAAGCCCATGGGTGCTAGTCATCCTTCCCAAAAAGTACCTTCTATTTACTTATATTTGCATTTGGTGTATCTCAAGTGCCATCTTCTACTAGAAGCCTTTCGTAGTCACTCACAGGTGCTAATGCCTTCCCCCTAAATTCACTCTTTTTTTTGGGGGGGGGGGGATTGGGGTTAAGTGACTTGCCCAGGGTCACACAGCTAGTAAGTGTCAAATGTCTGAGGCCGGATTTGAAGTCAGGTACTCCTGAATCCAGGGCCAGTGCTCTTTCCACTGCGCCATCTAGCTGCCCCTAAATTCACTCTTTATGTATATGGATGCTGTCTCTCCAAACTTGATTGTAAACTTCACAAGATCAAGTTCTGTGTGACTTTTCTTTGTGTATTATCAGTGCCAAGCACAGTGCCTGGAACATTTGAGGCACTTAATTTATTGATCTCTGTCCATTTTGCAGGAATACACACACACACACACACACACAGACATAATAGTTTCTTGAGGACAGGGACTGTTTTTCCCAGTATCTTTCACGATACCTGATAAACAATAGGTGCTTAATAGATGTTTCTTGATGGATTAAAAGAAGTCAATTCCAGAATGTTTCTTATAGCACTGAGACACTGTATAACTCATCCAGGTTCACATATCCACTATGCATCAGAAGCAGCATTGTAAACCGAAAATTCCCGATGCTAAGACCAGCTCTCTACTATATCATTTCGCCTCACAGTTCAAATTAAAAGCAAATTATTCTAATTTTTCTATGTAGGTAATTTACTGTGCACTCAGATGTCTAATTCCATGAAATCAATTAGCCTAAATAATGCTGTGTTTTGTGTGCTCTTTAGAGGGAGGTCGCTCTACTACTTTTATCCTTATATTTTAATAATTCTAGTATGGAGAAACAAAAGAGTTATTTAATAAGCTTAGTTAGACATAACCAGCTCCATATTTTAGATTATTTGCCATATTAGTCTGAATTTAAGCCACACATTTCCCCTAAAGCTGATCTAAGACCTGAGTAAAGTATATAGTGTTATTTTTCAACATATACCCATTTATTTATTCTTTTTTCGAGAGATATTTCATGTTAAGAAGATGGCCTGTATTCAAAAGTATTATATATACAGATGAATATAGTAACTGTACCTAATCATTTATTTTCCCTAATTTCATCTTTCATCTTACATAGGGCTTGCCCTTTTTAAAAAATCATAATAAAATCTGTATTTCCAACTTTTTTTTTGGTGGGGCAATGAGGGTTAAAAGTTACTTTCCCAGAGTCACACAGCTAGTAAGAGTCAAGTGTCTGAGGCTGGATTTGAACTCAGGTACTCCTGAATCCAGGGCCGGTGCTCTATCCACTGCGCCATCTAGCTGCCCCTGTATTGCCAACTTCTTAAGTGAATTTCTTTTCTTTTCTTTTTCTTTATTTTTTTTTTTTGGTCAGGTAATTGGGGTTAAGTGACTTGCCCAGGGTCACACAGCTAGTAAGTGTCAAGTATTTGAGGTTCAATTTGAACTCAGGCCCTCCTGAATCCAGGGCCCGTGCTTTATCCACTGCACCACCTAGCTGTCCCTTCTTGTCACTTTCAAAGATCTTACATGATGAATTAGTATTTTGCTCTCCTTTTTTATTAAGAAATGATTTGATTTAATAGAAAGGAATCAAATACATATCTTTTCATCCTCTTTACCTTCTCTTTCGAAGAGCAAGTCCCTTGTTTCTTTCTTCCACATGCCTTGAACATTTCTTGGTGAGTGATAAGGCGTGATCTGTTCACAAAGGGGCTGACTTTGTCATGTAATATTATGTCTAAACTTTAACAATACAACTAGGAATGTGACAATGCTTTAAACTGGGTCTGTTGCTGCCGTAGCTGAGAAGAGGGATTTCTACAATTACAAATCATTTTAGACTACATGGACTCTTAGTAGAAGTAGAATTCACTCTATAAACTCTAAGTTTTATCCCTGATCTAAGTTTTTATAGGATATTATTGGAGAAGGAAATAAGCATAGCTTTTCTCCCCTATGAGAATACTAGATAATATTTTGAAGGTCAATTAGCTCATCTTTCTGCCTTAAGACAGAGTTATAGCTAGACTATCCCCAAAGATCACTACACAGCCATTTACAATGTAGCAGCTAAGTATACACAACAACACTAGTAACTGCAGAGCATAAGGATATAATCAATAACAATTAGGGTGCTCTAACTGACATTCTCTCTACCCTAAAAATTAAGCACTTTAATATGGACTCAAGATAATTCATGGAAGTGTGTAGGAAATGATCACTGAATACTAATCTTAGGTTTTTCAAAAGATACTATATTTGGAGAATTTCAACATTGTTAGCTTTACTAAATTCCAGCAGCATGATACTATATATTCTATTTTTTTTTTTGGCTGGTCATTCCATAAATAAACTTCCAGTCAAAGTAGAGCTAGATCCAAATTCTGAGGTTACTCTGGATACTTTTCCTCACAACTATACTTAGGAGTTCACCTTTCATGGAAACTCTATTCACCGATGCCTATCTACCACTCCTCCACAATTTATTGTCCGGTTGCCTGCATCACCAAAGGGAAGGGGATTCACTCATGCACAAAAACTAGTTATCAGAGATGGGACTTGAATCCATATGTTTCTAAGCCCACAACAAATATGAGACTATGCACTGCTTCCTCTTATAGGATCATATTGGAGCTGACAAGAAGTTAGAAGTCATAAGACTCCAATCCTCCCAGGCTCAGGAAGAGGAAGTAACTTTGTAAATTATATAATGAAAATTTGATCCCAGGTGCTCTGATTCCAAATATTATTTTCTTAATTCTTCACTACTGAAAGTATGTGTACCTCTTCAAGGACAATTTGGGAAGTTAGATGGCTCAAGATCTGTGCACAAATCCAGCATCAGATATTTACCGTGGGACCCTGGGCAAATCACCGAACCCTTTGTCTCAGTTTCCTCATTTATAAAATAAGCTGGAGAAGGAAGTGGCAAATCACCCTGGTATCTTTGTCAAGAAAACCCCAAATGGGGTCAGACACAACTGAAACAATTAAGCAACAATAATTATCTTTTCAATGGAAGTCCACGTCCTCAAGTCATTCCCATTTTATTTTATTCATTATTTTATTTATTTATTTGTTTGTTTGTTTATTTATTTTTTGGTGAGACAATTGGTGTTAAGTGACTTGTCCAGGGTCACACAGCTAGTAAACACCAAGTGTCTGAGGCCAGATTTGAACTTAGGTCCTCCTGACTCCAGGGCCGGTGCTCTAGCCACTGTGCCACCTAGCTGCCCCAAGTCATTCCCATTTTTTTGTAACTTGAATAATAGTTCAGTTACAGAATCACCAGATATATGTCATAAATAATACATATGTGGGCAGTTCATGTGAGAAAATGTGGTTGGTCCTTGGGAGGGGATCTGTTAATCATTCTTTATGCACTTCCTACTGTTTTAATCCACAAATAAGTGATGGCATCAGTCCCTGAACAGTGGTAGATATGTGAATGGTAAATTCATCTAATGTCAGTCCAAAAAAAGAGAGATTTGTCATCTTCAGATTTGAAAATATTCTCACATGCGCTGTATTCAAATTTCATCACTGAACTATTTGTCTTGTTCACCACTACAAGGAATATATTACTCCAATAAAGTGAATAAAAATTATTTCTATTTTGGAAGGATAAAGCTAAGAGAAATTGGAAAATGATAACCATAAAAAGGAACACTAAATTCTTCAGAAAGTTTATTTATTGTTTTATAATTTTAACAGAAATACTTTAAATCTACCACTAGTATCCATATCTTGTTTTGTCTGTGCAAATTACATATATACATGTATTAATATACACATGTATTTATAGACATGTGTGTGCATTTGTGTGCATATATATATGTATGTATATATACATTATATATATAATATATTTCTTGTTTAGTTGGATCTTTACACAGGAAGTTATAGTCAATAAAGCACCAGCTGTTCCTTGTTCCTAGGTTGATCATAGAGTTGAATAGCAAATAATTTTTATGTAATTTATAACTCCTGTGTAATAAAGCTTTATAAACAGCTACTTAGAAGAGGCAGTTAACAAAACACCACATAACTCAAATTGGGTTAAAATGCAGCCTGGTTACAGATATGTGAGTGCAGAATACCACTAATCCAAAAGTAGATACTCCTCTGAATTGCTATTGCCAACTGAACATAAGTGAGTCTAAGAAGGATGTTCCCATGAGCAATCAAATTTCATTGTTCTTTGACCGTGGTTCTGTGCTATAATACAAGAAACCCAGAAATGAAAGGTGAGTCCCCTTGATTTTTATGTGGCAATTGACAAATTCTAGATCTCTTGGGAAGAAAAGAAATAATGTTCCCAATTAGTGATCAGATACCTCAGTTTTGGACTAGCAATAATGTCTTCAAGAGAGTTTATTTGTTATGAAATTAGTAGAAATAAACTGAGTATAAAAGACAGAAGATTCTGAGGCATGTAAAATTAGGATGATAGTGGCATTCTGAAAGGGAGTCACTCTAACTTTTAAGTCAAGTGAAATATCTAGTTCATGAAACATACCAAATAAGAAGCAGCAAAAACAAATTGGCAAAAAATGCTCATTGGCTGAAGTATTTTTACATTACTTTAAAAAAAAACATCCCATCCTTTCTTAAGTTCATCTGACAACTTTATTTGGCTTTTTCTGAAATATTACGAACTTTAGGGATAAAAATAGAGTTGAAGTCCCCTTTTTTGTCTAGAATAAGTATGAACCTTTGCTGAAATGTTCCTTGTAGATAATTTAAGCAGAAATATATCTTTATTTTTAACAAATATTTGGTAAATTATCTCCAAAATAATTTTAATATATTTCAACTTGTGTTATTTGTTCTGTTAAAAAAATTAAAAGATAAAGTTAATTACACTCATCTAGATTTTAAAAAGAAAAAATATCCTGGCATCTCATTGGAGAGATAAAATGCCCAAGCACATAGGTAACTGGTATAGTTTCCTGATTTCCCCAAGTTATAATTACAGTCCCCAGTCCTGACCAGGATTATTTTGTCTAAAATTTGTATAAACACTGTATTTGCCAAGCTGTGAATGTGTTTTAAGGCCCAAATAATCTGGACTCTTTTAAGGTAAAAGTTATCTCACTTTTGATCTGTCTAACACACACAGTGCCTGGCACACGGGCACTAGCATCTAGCTGTGTAGGAATGCTATGCAGTTATGAATTCCACCATCTATCCCAGATAGTGAGCTACAAATTGACTTTTACTAGCCCCCAAGATCACAATTCCAGATCACTAGTGTAACGATTGGAATGATGCCACCTGCTGGAGACTTACTGTAGAAGAGTTCTGCCCATGAAGCGAAGGTCTTTGAGGGCAAGACCAGGAGTCTTTTCTTTGGCATCAGGAAGTGACGCGGACTAGTGGGAGGAGGAAGGAAGAGACTGGCGCTCGGTCTCGCTCTCTTTCCTCTGGACTCTGGTGGAGAGCAGAGCTAGAAATGTGCTCTCCCTTTAATAGATAGGAATCTAGGCCTTTCTCTCTCTTTACCAAATTCTTATTCTCCTTAATAAATGCTTAAAAGTCTAACTCTTGCTAAAGCTTATAATTTATTGGCGACCACTCATTAGATATTTTAGACAGTTTAGCTAGAATTTTAGCCCTTAACACTAGAAGATTTGCTTTGGTTTGAGATTTGGCCCTGGAGTCCACAGGACTCTTGAGAAGTAATATTCCCCCTAAGACCTATTCCTCCCTCCTCCTGATTTCTCTGCATTTGTTCATAGCACCACTATTTTTCTCCCACAGGGTCTGATAGTTGCAATGCCAGAGCCCGTGGGGAAAAGGGTGAGGGGTATGCAGGAAATTAATGGTGTGTATACTATTATGGCCAATAATAGCTTCAATTTATATAGCACTTAAAAGTTTAGAAAACCTTTTTTTTTTTCTTTCCAGTTTCCCAAGTTTTATTGCAATACTGTGAGTGACCACAGGGAGACCACCAGGGAAGTGTCTCCTAGAAAGCTCTTTCTTACCAACAATCTGGTGACTGTAGAAATACTATGATCTCCCTTTTTAAGATACATAAATTGAAACCAGAAACAATGAGTGCCCTCCCCAGGGTCTAAGATTAAAAAAACACTATCAGGGGGCAGCTAGGTGGTGCAATGGATAAGGCACTAGCCTTGGATTCAGGAGGACCTGAGTTCAAACCCAGCCTCAGGCACTTACTAGCTGTGTGACCCTGGGCAAGTCACTTAAGCCCCATTGCCCTGCAAAACAAAACAAAACAAACAAACAAAACCACTATCAGACACTGGATTCAAACCTAAATAGTACTTCAATCTAAGGGTCATGCAGAATCCTCACTTTCATGAAACGTGCAGAATCTTTGCTTTAGGGAGGACACATTCCAGCAGAAGATATCTGAATGGTGTACCCCCACCACTAAATAATTAAATCAGAATATAAGAGCAAATGAGAGGTATGAAGGCTTATGAAAGATCATTTCCCACTAAAGGAACAAAGAAGGACTCACACAATCATGTTGAAGGTGTTCACTTAAAATTTTTCTATTATCTAACCAAATGAACCACTTTCTATCATTCAGCAATCCTGTTCTTCTTCCTTAACTCCCCATGACACCCCACAATGTCTGGCGCAAAGTTTTTCTTCACTTATACCACTTTCTTCCCGCTTCTTAATCAAGGACCTAGATTCATTTTATAGTGAAAACTAAGGCTATCCATCATGTTCTTCTTTCTCTACCCAATCCTGCCCCTCAAAAATGATTAGGATAGCTTTGGAATTTCTCACCTCTCTTGCTCCAGTCTCCAAGGAAAAGGTAGTCCAATTCCTTGTCCTTTTATTTATGGCCTTGATCCTATCCCTTCTTGTCTCCTCAAAGACTCAATGGCTTTGATCATGCCTCTCTTTCAGTTCATCAGTCTCTCTTTATTCACTGATTCCATTCTTGATGGCTACAAACATGGCAAGATCCTCCATCTTTAAGAACCTTCAGTTGCTTTTACCATCCCTTCACACTGTCAACCTATATATTACTCTTCCCCTTCACTTCCAAACTCTTAGAACAAGCATTCTATATTCAATGCTTCTACTGTCTCAGCTCCCACTCTTCTCAAGCCCTTGCAGTTTGGTTTAAGGAGACACCACTTAACTGAAAATATTGTCTACATGATCACTGATAAATCTCTTTACTATTAAATCCAATTACTTTTAGTTTATCACTTCTCATTCTTCATAATCTTTTTTGCAGCATTTGGCACTGTTGACCATTATGTCTTACTTGTTATTCTTTCTTTTCTGAATTTCACTGCTCTGCTCCTCTTCTTACCTCCCTAACCATTCCTACTTGGTCTCCTTTTCTGCATCACCATCCATATTCTAGATCCAATGTTCTGTCTTACATCCACTACCTCTAAATGGTTTTCTCCACCTCCAGTATCTCTCCTCTCCAATCCATATTTTTACCTAGCTACCAAATTGATTTTCCTATAACATAATTCTGATTATGGAATTCCCCTGCTCAAGAATCTTCAGAGGTTCCCTGATACCTCTAGCAAAATTATCAAGGTATTCATTGCAAGGCAGTTCTGAATTTATTCAGGTAATCTGTTCTTCTTCCTCTTGGCCCAAGATCTTCCATATTCTTCCCACAATCATGGGATCACAGGGTCAGGAGAGATAGAAAGACATGTCAAATGGTATGTCAGCATCAAAGAGCAAAGCATGATACCCTTTAACCCAATAATACCTCTACTAGGTCTCCATCCCAAAGAGATCATAAAAAGTGAAAAGGACCCAAATGTACAACAATATTTATAGCACCTTTCTTTGTGGTGGCAATTGAGGGGAATGTCCATCAATAGGGGAATGGCTGAACAAGTTGCAGTATATGAATGCAATGGAATACTATTGTGCTGTAAGAAATTATAAGCAGGCAGATTTCAGAGAAACCTGGAAAGACTTAAGTGGACTGAAGCTGAATGAAGTGAGCAAAAACCAATAGAACATTGTACACAGAAACAGCAATATTGTGTGATGATCCACTGTGATAGACTTCGTTCTTTTCAACAATACAATGATCCAAGACAATTCCAAAGAAATCATGATTAAACGTGTTCTCCACATCCAGAAAAAAAGAATTGTGGATTCTGAATGCAGATTGAACTATACTGTTTCTATTTTTGTTTTTCTTTTTTGAGGTTTTTCCCTTTTGTTCTGATTCTTCTTTCACAACATGACTAATGTAGAAATGTTTAATGTGGTTGTACATATATAATGTATATCAAATAGCTTTCTTTCTTGGGGAGGGAGAAAATTTGGGACTGAAAATCTTATGAAAACAAATGTTGAAAACTATCTTTATATGTAACTAAAAAATAATAAAATACTTTTATGGTTTTAAAAATGACAGAACATGGATAATTATGCCAGAATCTCTATTGGTATGGAGGAGATGCAAAATCTCCTGTGGTAGAGGAGGTGATGTGGGGGATAGTATATATGTAGTAGGTCCTTAAAACATACTTACACTCTGAATGAAAACTTGAAATTTTTCATTTTTGAACCAAATTGATGTAAACATTAAAACTTTCTTGTTTTCTTCTTACTGCATTATTTATCAAAGATAGTAAGAGGGAAAACTCAGTCTCTCTTTCTTTAGTTAAAATGTTTAATACAATGATTATAACAAATGTAGAGTATTCATTTTCTGTTCAATGAATATTGATATTCTCAGATAATAATCCTTTAATAACATTTCGTCACCAATTCCCCAGGCTGTCAAAAAAATCAAATGCACTACTGGAAATACCCTACCAAGTTAACACGTTGTAGTAAAAACAGCACTAGCAATGTGGTAGAAGACTATTTGTTTGAGTCACGACACTTCTGTTTACTAGCTATATTACCTTAGACTTAATTTGCCCAGGCCTATATGTATGTATAGTAATTTGCAAAACATAAAATGTCATACAAATGTAGGCTTAAAGTAGTTTTGTTTTGTGAATTTTTTTTCATTGACAAATAAATAGCAATACCATCTGTAAGGTACTCTTCTACTATATATGTTAGAAAATGTGAGAAACTCACTGAAGGGAAAGCCTAAAGAATTTAAAGCCACTCTTTAATTCAACTTATTGAAAGCTCGTTATTTCACTTTAAGTATAACTAAAAGGCAACTTCTTAATGAAGCAGAGACTACACAGCCTTCTGAGCATGGGGCTTATTTTACCCTCTGCAAATGAAAACAATCTCGGAGCAATGAATAACATGCCATTAAAAAAAATCCTGCCAGAAGAACAGGGTGATTCATCCTTATTGAAAGCAAAGTTATTTACGGGGTTTCCTCAAAGCAAACTGTATGTTTTTGTTCATCCAGATTTCACACACAGCTTTAGCTATTTAAGAGAGCCCCAGAATCCTGCCACTGCAGAAGAGATGTGAGTACATAAGATTGTCCTGATGACAAATGGTTCATGGTAACTTGATTTGAACAAACAACTTTTTAAAAAAAATATTGCCTTTTAGTTCTGAGTAATTCTGAAGCTTGGTTCTTTCATTTTTTGTATTAGCTACCCTAACTGGAACAATCTGCACATCTCTGAAGTCCTTGTCATCATGGCAAAGAGACACTGTTAATGAGCACTGTATTCAGAGTCAGATGATCTGTGTTCAATTTTTCACTCTGATATTTATTATCTGTGTTATCTATATGGAGAACGAGCTGAAATGGATGATTTCTCAGTTCCCAGATGCATTTGCAATTTCAAAGACCATTTTTGTTTACCTCTGACACCTTTACTTGATTATATTATGTCTGCATGCGATTTGAGTCTTGCCAAAGTTTGTTTTTGGTTTTTTTGAGTTGTGAGATAATTTGGGGGCACTTAATCATTGGGCAATGATTAAAAATATGAAAAATGAAACCATCAATCACTGTCAGTTTAGCTAATAAATTAGACTAAATCAAAAATGATTTTTAAAAAGATTTCAGGACAGTTATGATAATAAACACACCTTTAAATATTTAAAATAACACTGATAGAGAATTCCAAGAATCTCTTAAGTTAACAGGCTTTTACCTGATCAGACTCCCTACTGAATTTTGAGTTTCTCGCCCATAAAATGGCATCAAATGGGACCTATGCTACTGTAAAGACAAATGAGCTAATAACCATGAAACATGTTTTCCTCCTCAGAGGAAAGATGATGTAAATTCACCTGAATAATATGCCTCAATAAAATTCAAGACAATAACCATGTCACCAGTTGGTTTGCTCTTCTAAATAAATCTCAAATCCAAAGCATTTAGAGTTGGAAGGAAACTTAGGGGTCATCTTGACCAACCCAAATAGTTTACAAATGAAGAAAATGAGGCCCAAGGAGGTGGTGATATCCCTAAGACTGCAAATAGCAGTTAACAGGGCTAAGTTTCCCTGAATCAAAATCCAAGATTCTTACCCTCCCCTGTGGTAAAAAATATGAAAGTTTTTAACAGTTGGTTAGGATAACTGAAAGACGCCAGTTTTTGAAGGACCACCCTTTTGGGGAGGAGACGAACAGTCCGCCTGCTGCGCATGTCAGACTGCCTGCGGCGCACTCGACTTCCAGGGTGGAGAGAACGGAAGTGAGGCTTTTCCTGCTTGGCTGGGCTCCTGACAGCGCGACACAGACGGTCTCTCTCCAAAGGTGGCCTTTTCAGTTTGGTGAGTTTTTATAAGGAATATAGACTAAGCTTAGACTTAAGACGATTTGTATTGTGTTTCTACTTTCCTATCCTTTTAATCAACATCACCTTGTGACTACCATAACAATAAATAAAAGGTCTATCTAGAAAACCAAAAGCTTCTTCCATTTACTAGTCTGGGAGATAAATTAAGGGAAAGGTTAAGTAGGGGAGATTTATGATCTAATATCCAATTTTAAATCTCACACCCCTCATACTCCAGAATCTTTTACCTTTATTTAACTTATCTCCTTTTCTAGCTGTGTCATGAATTTGTTTCTCTTGGTATCTCTTTATGACTCTCACACAAGTATCCAGTTTTCACCCCTTGTATAGATGCAATTCAAATAAGTTACTGTCCTCAGTTTTTCACGTTAAAATTTTAAAGACTGTTGTAATACAAGTATTTAACATATTTTATTTTACTTGGTACTGATTTAACCCTAACCCTATGTAATTTTAAACTAATCATGTTAAGACAAAGTATTATAGCAAAGGAATTTAACCAAAAGTTAACTTGTGCAAACCTTTTCAATTTGCCTGGTCGGAGGATGACAAAACCAAGATGATATTACTGGCTGATCACAGATTTTGAGCTGGAAAAGATCTTTGAAAGAATGAAAGAATAAATAAAGGAATGAATGAAGTATTTATTAAGCACTCACTTTGTAAAAAGCATGGTACTAAGTATTGAAGAGAAAAATCAAAAGCATAGTCTCCATTTTCAAGGAACTCTCCTTTTAAGGGATGGGGGAGGATATATGGAAAGTTTCAGCTACCAATCATATGGAAATGTCCCATCATCTTTATGGTATAGCAGGAAAGCAGATGTTAATGCTTCTTCTTTAATGCTATTTGCACTGATAAAATATATCCCTTTGCCATGTGGAACTATTTGATAGCATCAGGGACTTTGGTGGCAAGAACTTTCTTTTCTAACTATTTAGTGGTTGTGGACATAGCATCTGCAGAAACTCATGTGAGGCATCATCTCCACATGAGTTGCTTACTAGGATGATGCTGAAAGTACTTGGCAAAAAGCAATTGCTATTCCAAAGATCCTTGGGTTTAGAATTATGGCTGTCTTTGAGGACATCTAGTTCAATCCCCCTTCATTTTATAAAGAAGGCAACTAATTTTTTTTTTTTTAAAGAAGGCAACTGAGCCCAGGAAAGTTAAGTGATTTATGCATCATCTATGATCATACAAGTGTTCACTGGAAGAGCCAGAATTTAAATCCAAGTCTTCTAATCCCAAATCTAGCATTCATCTCTCTGTACCGCATTGCCTTTATAATCCGCTTCTACTAAATTCTAGATATATCTGGTATATCTTAGTGTTAAGTGACTTGCCCAGGGTCACACAGCTAGTAACTGTCCAAGATGAGATTTGAATTCAGATCCTCCCAACCTCAGGGCCAGTGCTCTATACACTGTGCCCCTACACTACTTGTTCTACTACCTAGTTGCCCCATAGAATTCCCATATGAGCAGTATATTATAATCTTCCTCATGACAATATATTCCAATTTATTTAAGCATAATACTGATACAATGACTCTAATCAACTTTATTGATTTATAGCCAATTCCTTTGTTGGTTGGAAAAAATATAAAATTCATAGAAACATTATAAACATGTCTGAAGGCTATCAATCTTTGTAGCACCCAGAATCCATTTCATCATAACCAACTTGAAGGGAGCAGTCCTTGAATACATTGCTTAACTGTGTTTTAGGTTTGAATATGTTTTACTACCCTGCTATTTTGAAGTTTTTTTTTCATTTTAATTGTTATTTTCCCATTTTTACTATTACCTGCTTGAAAGTAAAATCTAGACAGTAAAAGCAGACATTTGGGAGACTCTTAGTAAAAGCAAGGGCAGATGGAAATTTTCTCCACAGATAATGTGTTTAAAATATTAATTGAGGAAAGAAATTCTGAGAAGTCCCACACTTTAACAAAAGATTGAAAATATATGAGTAGGGTTCCAAAGGCATGTGAGATGAATAAAATAAAGAAGTTTAGAGAAAGGCACAGAATTCTTCATAAACTTCATATATATGCATTACTGGCAGAAATCTACACTGTCTATACATACTGTATAATACCTTACCAATTTATGATACTCAAGAAAATGAGTCTGTGTAATACCACCAAATTAATTTTCAGCACTATTATTATCTTTAGAATACAAATGCTGTTAACCATTTGAGACATAAATAAAATGGAGAAATTCGTTATTTTAATTTGTTTTCAGCTTTAAAACATTACTTTTATTTTACTCTTTCAAATAATTTTAGACATGCATCACCATATTATTTCACTATTATGACCTGTACTCTGACCAAAGGAAAAAAAATTTTAGGGGGTGATAGATTTCTGGACTGAATCTGATAGACTTGAATTTGAAAACAACTTCATCTAGTTCTGTGACTCTAAGCTTTCTTAGCCTCAATTTCCTCATGTGTAAAATGGGGATAATAATAGTGTCTACCTCAAAGGGTTGTTCTGTGTATCTAATGAAATGGCACTTTGCAAAATTTAAAACATTTTGTAAATGCCAATCTGTGTGTGACATAGTACTTTGTCTGGCAAATTGAACGGTATGAACATGACGGCTAAAATTTGAACGGCTATCAGTATCCACAATGAGCAAACAGCTAGCAAATTCATGTGTAGAGGATATGAGAGTTTGTTTTTCTTTTCTTTTTTTTCTAGTTCAAAAGTAGTCAAGTTTTGTTGTTGATTAATATAGATAACAAAGGCAAGAACTCAGGCTAGGTAAATAGAAAAATGTGTAAGTGCTAGCTATTATTATTTTATCTATTTACAAAATTGATAGACCGATTTTTTTAATCCCCTTTTTGCTTCAACAGAATTCTAATTATACTTTTAAAAACATGGTGGTGATTTTTCTCCTCCAACAATCCACTCATAAAAATAGGATGAAGGGGAGGTTCAAGTAGGGGCAGAGGATAGGTTGAAATCCTGCAAAACAAATGAAAATAAAAAATAGCTAGAAACTTGAAATCTCTAAGTCTTGATATTGCTTATTTAAAGAAAATTAAAAGCAGTATACTCAGAATGATGACATGTCCTCACACAGATCAGATAGGCTATTATAACAGAAAATGAAAATGACAAATGTTGGAGGGGATGGGGGAAAATTGGGACAATAATGCAAAGCTGATGGAGTTGTGAACTGATTAGACCATTCTGGAAAGCAATATGGAACTATACCCAAAGGGCTATAAAACTGTGCATACCCTTTGACCCAGCAATTACATTACTAAGTCTGCATTCCAAAGAGATTCAAAAAGAGTGGGGCAAAGAACTTATATATACAAAAATATTTATAGCAGCTCTTTTTCTGATGGCAAGGAATTGGAAATTGAGAGTATGTGCATCAATTGCAGAATGGCTAAACAAGCTGTGATATAAGATTGTGATCAAATATTATTATTGTGTTATAAGAAGTGATGAGCAGGATAATTTCAGAAAAACTGGAAAGATTTATATGAACTGATGCAAAGTGAAGTGGGCAGAACAAGAACATACACAGTAACAAAAATATTATAAGATGATCAGTTGTGAATGATTTAGTAATTCTCAGCAATACAATGATCCAAGACAATTCCAAAGGATTTAAGAATGAAAAAATGCTATCTACCTCCTGAAAAAGCACTGAAGTCTAGATGCAAAGTAAAGTATACTTTTTTCTTTCTTTTGGTCTGTATTTTCTTTTGCAACATGGCTAATATGGAAATATGTTTTGCTTGACTACACATGTATAATGTATATAAAATCCCTTGCCTTTCCAAGGAGGGGGGAAGGAAGGAGGAAGAAAATTCAGAACGCAAACTTCTTAAAAAATTGTTTTAGGTGTAATTATAATATTATATATGTGTGTGTGTGTATAGTGTATGTATATATGTGTGTATGTATATATATATATACATATATGGATATTTATATAATTTTAAAAGACCCTTCCTAATACATACAGATCATGATCATATATAGAGAGAAAAATTACTGTCACCTACATTTTAGGATGAAGTAACAAATTTCAGAGAAGTAACCAGCTCATAATCACATAGCTAATAACTGCGGCAAGATTTAAACCCAAGTCTCTTGACCCCAAGGACAATACTCTATTGGACAATACACTATTCCATCAGACCTAGAAACAAAAAATGTGGTAAGACAAGACTGGGTAAGTAGGAGTGTTTTTATTACCCCCTTCAAAGGATGATAATGTTGATGGTGCTTTTTTGTTTTCCTGATCAAATAAGAAAGTCTTCAGTCATTGATAAACTTTCTTCATTACTTTTATATGAATAATCACAGCAGGGCCAGAATTCTAGTGTCCTACAAGGCAGGACAAACCTCCCTGAATCCTATGTGTAATGGAGTATCTGAGCTATATAAGGGTTTGTTTCAAACCTTTATAATCATAACAAGGCTTCAAATTGAATCACGACTATTCATTCAAAATTTGCAAATATGAATGTTAGCCAATATTATAGGACTTTTGGGCTGGTAGGAATTTCAAATGCCACCAAATCCAACCCCTTCATTTTATAGAGGAAGAAACAGCTGTTAGAAAGACAAAGGGAAAGGCAGCTAGTGGCACAGTGGATAGACCACACAGCCTGGAGTTAGGAAGACCTGAATTCAAATCTGACCTCAGACAGTTACTATCTGTGTGACCCTAGGCAAGTCGTTTATTCCTGATTGCCTGAAAAAAGAAATAAGAAAAGAACAATAAAAAGAAAAAAGAATGAAAGACTGAAGGAACAGACCAAAGTGAAACAATTAATCAGAGCCAAGACTCAAATTCATGTCTCCTAAGTCTTAGTCTAACACTGTCTGTTTAGCCCATAGTCATTGCAATAAGAATCATGAGAAATGCTGTCTTCATTTATCATACATAAGTTCTACAAGCTTTCTCTAAACTAATAGAAAAGGCAAACCGAAGTTTCTCTATCTAAACAAAATTAGCTTCAGGTGAATCATTTCAGATTCTAGTTGGCACAGTGTTTTAGATACAAATCCCCATTTTAGCTACCAAGAATTTACTTCTCCATCTTTTATACTTGCAAAGAGTCATTCATATAGACTCCGAGATTCTCAGTAGGAATGCAAATAGCCTAGGGTTATTCTCTTAGAAGGGAGTCACCCCCTCATGGTTTTCTTCCCCTTTGGTTCTTTTGCTAAAGAAAGTTACTGCTTAGTGGAGGTAAACACATCGTGACCCTGACCTACCATATCCTGCATATTGCTGGATAATCCACCCTAGACTATGACCAAAAAACACATAGGGTTGATAAAAGTGACTAGTTTCCAAATCTTTGGTTTTCACTTAGGCATCCACACCAGGAAGATCCAGAGGGTCCTCAAAAATCTCAGGATTATGAATTTGGAATTGGAAGTGACCAAAGAGATCACCTAGTTCAATTGCTTTATTTTATAGGTAAGAAAAGATTATAAGAGCTGCCTAGGTTAAGGTTTCACAGGTAGAAGGAGGCAGCAAAGCTAAGACAAAAAGGTATGTTCTCCTGACTCTTCATTTAGCACTTTCCACAGCACCACAAGGAATTTTAAAAAATCATTTATTTACTTACTTGTTTGTTTGTTCCTTCATTCCTTCATTTATTCCTTCATTCCTTCATTCCTTCATTTAGAATCTTCCCCACCTTACATGTAAAAACATTGTAACATCGATTTTAAAACTTTGTGTTCCTGGGGAAGCTAGGTGGCACAGTGGATAGAGCTCTGGCCCTGGAGTCAGGAATACCTGACTTCAGATCTGACCTCAGACACTTAACACTTACTAGCTGTGTGACCCTGGGCAAGTCACTTAACCCCAACTGCCTCACTAAAAACAAAACCAAAAACAAAAACAAACAAAAAAACCCCTTTGTGTTCCAAATTCTCTTCTTTCCTCCCTATCCCACCTTCAGAACTCAAGCAATTCAATATAAGTTCACCGCAAGGATTTGACCAGCATTTTCACAGAGCTCTTCAAACTCAATAACACAAGCACTGGGGCAGCTAGGTGGCACAGTGGATAAAGCACCAGCCCTGAATTCAGAAGGACCTTAGTTCAAATCTGGCCTCAAGCATTTACTAACTGTGTGACCCTGGGCAAGTCACATCACCTTGTTTGCCTCAGTTCCTCATCTATAAAATGAACTTGAGAAAAAAATGGAAAACCATTCCAGTATTTCTACCAAAATAACCCCAACTGGGATCATGAAAGTCAGACATGAATGAAAAATGACTGAACAACCAACCAACAACAACATACAAATGATTAAAGTTAAAAATTGTGTAAAGAGAAATTAAGCGTGTAAAGCTTTCCAAACAAAGTTGAACAATGTACATAAAATCTAAGAGGAGATAAGCCCAACCACTTTAGTGATCATTTTGAACTTTTCATACAAATTTAACCTATTGGGATTTTTGGTTTTCTATGACACAATAAGAGGGAGAATTTGCCAAGAGTTATTTTATTAAAGTAATTATATTCTGTTTGTTCAATGAACTTTAAGAGCAGTGTTTTAAAACACAGTGTAGCATTAGTAAATCATATACTACATATTCTGTAACCCTAGAGATATGTGTTATTTTTGCATATTAACCCACAATCGTTTAACCTTAGGTCAAGTTTAAGCTATCAGGTTTCAACTAATTGTAAATTCCATTTCAATAGTAACACTCACCCCCAATTCATTTACAAAATAATTGTTCACCTGGTGAAGGTCGGAGAATTCTGATTCCTGTTCCTTTCATAAAATGAGCTCGGTATTCAAAAATACACCTAAACTGTGGGAAACATATTTTAATTTCTTTCCATTTCAGGAAAGGCAAGAAAAAGTCCACTTCTAAAGAATTTAGATTTGTGCTAAATTTTTCTTCTACCAGATTCTTAATAAAAACTAAACTATATGAGGAATGCATCAAACATTATGATTTGAGTTGCATGCCTTCAACATTTTGTCTACGATTGGTTTCAACTGGTCTGATTTCCCAGAGAATAACATCCTATGAATCAAATGTTCAAAACTTGGTTTACACATACATTAAACATCATGAGCCAGTATACCAATCAAACAAGAATACTTATTAAGCATCTACTATGTCCCAGGTATTGTGCTAGGTGTTGAGGGTACAAATACTATGAACAAACAATCCTGGAAGAGAGTGCAAGCTGATGCTGTAGAGCAGTGAAGAAAGTATTGGGGTCGGAAGATCTGAGTTCAAACCTTAACTCCACTATTTGCTGGTTAAGTGACCTTGGAAAAGTAATTTGACATCCCTGAATCTCAGCTTACTCCCCATGCAAAAGGGGAACACATTATCTCATTGAATACTATGTGTTACAGGGGAGGAAACTGAGGTTAAAGAACAATTTTGAAAATAATAAGATGCTTTCTAAAACGTATGATTATAAAATGCAATCGAAAGGACACAAGAAGTCCTTGTGGAGGTGAAAAAAATTGCCCACTATCACACTTTAGTAAGCATCAGAAATAGGGACTGAATCTTGGTCTTCTCACTCCAAGACCAGCATTCTTTTCATTTAAATCTGCTAAGGCTGCATAATAATTGAAATGATTGTGGTGACGAGGACAACACAACTATCAGGACATGAAGAAGATGACAACAATGATAACTATACTTAATTGGTGATTCATTAACTCTTTCTGGCTATTGAGAGCCATATAAACTACCTAATGCAGGTGCTCAATAGCCATAAAAAGTTAATACAATTCTAGGACCTCAGCAATTCAGTTGTTTCTTCCTGGTAGGTTCAGGCCCAGTGCTTTCCAAGAATCATTTATTGCTATTAGGTGCCTCTGAAGTGTCTTTCAAGGTGAACATTCATTTTAAGACATGATTTCAGTAGAGTAAGGTACCTAAGTAAGAGATACAGTATCTCTTTCTGATTAACTTTTTTTTGGGGGGGTGAGCAGGGCAATGAGGGCTAAGTGACCAGCCCAGGGTCACACAGCCAGTAAGTGTCAAGTGTCTGAGGCCAGATTTGAACTCAGATATTCCTGAATCCAGGGCCAGTGCTTTATTCACTGCACCACCTAGCTGCCCCCTGATTAACTTTTTAATATGTACAAACACATTTATAGTCTTCACAATCTCTTTAAGATCATATATAGTTATTACAATTGTCCTTTCTTCAAATATGAATCAGTGGATGTTACGGTACAAAAACTTCAGTACAAAATGTCTAATAGAAACCTTTTCTTACCATAGAAAATGGGGTAAAAGCACCTACTGTGTGTCAGACACTGTGTTAAGTGCTTTTCAAAGATTATCTCTTTTGATCCTCACAACAACTTTATGAAGTAGGTGCTATTTTTCTCCCCATTTTACAAATGAGGAAACTGAGGCAGACAGTGGTTAAGTGACTTGCCCAGTGTCATACAGATAGTAAGTGGCTTGAGGCCAGAGTCGAACTCAGGTCTCCCTGACTTCAAACCCAGCCTTCTATTTACTGGGCCACCTAAAATTTACTAAGCTGGTGATTTTGTCTGATTTGTACCTGTAATTTCATTAGGATAGGAGGTTTCTGAGTAAAAAACAAACAAACAGAAAAACTCTCTACTAAATTCACATCAGCAAGTCTTTGGCTATGTGGTACAGTGTATAGAGCATTGGGCCCAGAGTCAGGAAGACCTTAGTTCAAATCCAGCTTCATATTCATCCTAGCTGTGTGACCTTGGGCAAGTCACCTAACCTTTGTCTACCTCAGTTTCCTCAACTGTAAATGGTGGTAATAATAGCACCTACCTCATAAAGTTTTTGTGAGGATCATATGAGATAATTTGTAAAGACCTTGCCACAGTGCCTGGTACATAGTAGGCACTATATGAATGCTAATTAATATTACTATTTTTATTGTTGTTCAGAAATTTATAATCTAGACAATTTCTTGGGGGTACTGAGAGGTTCAATTATGTGCGAAGGGGTCTGACCCTCTGACTCTCTGAAGTCAATATATATCAGAGACTGGATCCCAGCTTGTGCTGGTTCTGAGGCCTGTTCAGCCTTTCTCACTGAAAGAAAAAAAGCATTCTAATTAAAGATCTCAACACAGTTTACAAATGTGCAAATTAAATAGCATTCTACCTCTCCCTTATTGTTGTTCCTCATACCGTCTCATTCTGTATTGTTTATGTTACTTTCTAAATGTCACTTGTATTCCTTGAATAATCTCTTTTTCCATTGAGGCAAAATATGGTTGCAATAATCCCCATGACAAATGCATTTCATTCTTATATTTCTATTCTGACTCATCAATAAATCCACACTTCTAATCAACAAGGAGTATTTAGCTACTCTACAAAACTAGAACCATGTTACAACAAAAGTTTTGAACATACTTTCTATTTTATCAACAAAATAATAAATAAAAATGGTAAATAACTTGGTCTTTGGTCTACTATTTCATATTCCTCCAGCCTGATATTAAGCTTTTGTTAATTCATCTTTTGACTACAGTGCTTCAACTCCACATGTAAACTACGTCTGTGGAGGCTTAAAACACCCACTCTTAGGAAACATGACTGAAATTAAAACAAAAGAGAGAATGGAGTCAAGAAAAGAAAAGAGGAGGGACAAAACAAAAGACAGTAAAAAGGAGGGAAGCAAAGTACAAAGGTAGTGCAGAAAGGAAAAAAAAAGTGGATGGCAATAGAGAAATGATCCGATGAAAAGGGGGAACAGAAGTAGGAGAGAGGAATAAAGAGAGGAGGGGAGAGAAATAAAGAAAGAATGAGAGGAAAGAAGTAAAAAAGGGGAGAGAGAAAAAAGTTGTGGAAGAGGGGAGGCAGGGAGGGAGAGAGAGGGAGTTGGGGAAGAGAGAGAGAGAGACAGAGAGAGAGACAGAGAGAGAGAGAGAGTTAGTTAAAAAGAGAGACCCAGTGGTAAAGCACCGGCCCTGGATTCAGGAGTACCTGAGTTCAAATTCGGCCTCAGACACTTAACACTTACTAGCTGTGTGACCCTGGGCAAGTCACTTAACCCCAATTGCCTCACTAAAAAAAAAAGAGAGAGAGAGAGAGAGAGAGAGAGAGAGAGATTGTCAGTGCAATGTATTGATATTAAATTAAATGATCTCTCTCCCTCTTTTTTCATGTTAAAGGGAAAGGGATAACACCCAATTTCCTGGGTATAATGAGAGAGATGCACAACAAGTGCATCAAAACCAAATCCATGGAGGAGAGAGAGGATGTATAATGACTTTTACAGTATATGGAAAGGGGCCAGCAGAACAACTAGACTGCCTATTTTTTTTAATGAGTAAAAGACCTGAACAAAACAACAACAAAAAGAAAAAACACGCGATCCCTCTCAGGCACACAATAAGTAAAATCCCTATAAAAGAAAGCCATGACCTTAATAATAAAAGTAATTATTTTTCACAATGTTCCTGTGCTGTATTATGCCTTACAATACAAACACTGCTGAAAAAGGTCACAGCGGATCCTTCATTTGGTTAAGATCTGCATACATTTGAATGGATAAGCATATTACAATTACATGCATTTAATTGATGCATCAAGAATTTAGATCTTAATTTAAGTCTGCATTTACCCCCCAAAATATGCACAATCTTTTTCATATTCTCCCCACTCTGTGATAATTAGACTTTCTAATTCTCTTGGAAGTCATTTCTTAGAAATTTCTTCAAAGACATTATAGTTCAGGGAATAAAAAAAATAGCCATTTGAAATACCCACTTAAGTGATTTGGATTTTCCATGTGGCTAAAGAGCTACCACAAGGAAAGGCATTATTATTATGTCTTTATTGCAGGCAACACAGCAAACATAGCATGGAATTCTCCCCTTTAAAAAATGATCAAACTCAACAGGGAGCCAAAGGGAAGAAATCTTGGAGGAAATATTTCACAAACTTGAACATATCATAGAGGATAATATTCTAAGCAAGCATTTCTTACAGGACTTTAAAATTATCAATACATAATTACTAAATGTCATCAGAAAACCTGGGTTTTTATCCCACCTCTAACACTTACAACCTGTGAGGCCTTGACTAAGTGACCCCAAATCACTAGACCTCAATTTCTCCATCTATAAAATAAGGGGACTGGACATACAGGGTTTTTTTCCAGCCCTAAATCCACACCTAGGATTCTTAACCTGAGGTGTTAGAATTTAAAAATAAATAACCATATTTCAGTATAATTATATTCCTTTGTCATTCCTTGCATTTTAGTTTATACATTTAAAAATATTCTAGCTGGCCATGGCACCTCATACTCATCGTGTCTCCTGCTAGGAGAGACTAAGCCTGTTGTAACAGCGGAGCTTGGGAGTTTTGTGCTGCAGTAGGCAAAAAGCCAACTAGATGTCTGAACTAAGTCTGGCACCAATATGGTGAGGCCCCAGGATGCCTAAGGAGGCTCCAACCAGTTCAGATCAGAAACACGGAGCAGATTAATATTTCTGTGTCAATCCTACTGGGATCAAGTCCATAAATGGCTATCATATTTCCGGCCTGGGAAGAGAGAAGCTGTCAGATAGACAGATTGGCAGATAGACTGTCAGACAGACCATGAGACAGACACAGATAAATAGAATTATGCTAAAGAGGGGTCTCTAGCTTTACCAGGCTGTCACAGGGGTACATGGTACCAAAAAAAAAAAAAAAGGTTATATATCTTTGCTCTATGCCAAACCTAAATTGGTTATATTAGCATGAAGGCATATCAGGAATTGTTCTTCTTTAATTCATCACAAGTCAATGGTTAATGATAACATTTAATCATAGCTAATTGGGGTTAATGATAAAACAATTTTAAAAGGGGGCTATTATTTGGAAATCAGAAAATTTTAGGCAAAAATCATGTGTTTGATTTAATACATGTTTGTGATACTGTGGCTACATTATGAAATGAATTAAATAAATATCATTACCTAGCTTGTAAAACAAGCTTTTAGTTGGAAATCAAGGAAGTTATTTTGTAATTTATTTCCTGATTTATGAATCTATGCTAGCTGTATGCCTTGTGGCTTCTTTCCCAAGGGCTCTGTGTCCTGTTCCTTAAGCAATCCTTGTTAACTACAGTTAAGAGTCCTGTCTCCCCCACCTTCCCAGCTGAGTAAGGAGAAAACTCCTTCCTGAAGAAAGAGTCAAGAAACCATAGCAACATTTCAAAATAAATCTGCAAGTCACAGGCCTCACTCTTCCCCATAATTTTGTGATACTTCTCTTTGATATCATGGATAGACTACACTGTAATATCCATCTTCATCTGTTTTTTGAAAATTATATAGGATAATCTAAGCATTCAGGTGTAAAGAATTAATTGTGATTTGAGGTTTCTCTGACCCCATCTTTGGCTAAAATTAGAAGCCCAGCATGCGCCCTGGTGGGCCTCAGGCACTGCCCCCTTTGCTTCAGCACGGTGTTCCATCCATGGCACTGCAGCTCATGTCATCACCTCGAGCTGAGGCCTATGTGGGCCTGGCCAAATTAGAATGATTGGAACCCCAGTGAGGGCAGTCAGGTGACCCTGGCATCCAGAAACTGGGGCAGCTGGCATTTGTACAGCCATCTGTTGATTCTGTCAATCGGGGCTGCCACCCAATTAGCTTGGGGCTATGTGTATGTGGAGCCTGTTTCCTGTGGAAGAGCGGCCTTTTGGGATAGAGAGAAGGGAGAAGTCAGCTCATTCCTGACTGGCTCGAGGGAGAGGGTTAGACTCAGCACAGCTGAGTCCAGTTGGTATGATTTCAGGTCATATTATTTTCCTTCCCCTATTCCCTTTTTCCCTTGTCCCTAGTTCTACTAATCTTACTTGTGTTTTAAATTTATTCCTGTTAATAAAACCTGTTTTGTTTTTTGAAAGAGGCTGTTAATCTCCTTCCTTACCCCAATATTACAGCAAGCCACCTAATTAACACTCCCCAATTTAAATTTGGCTCCCACACAGGGGACATGGTGGAATGAGAAAACACCAAATGAATATGGAAGCAATGTAAATAAAGAACATTGAACCAGTAGCTAGAATACATGGTTTTTAAACATCTTCCACTAAGACATTGTGATAACAAATAAATCAATTCTCTCAGTATCATATGTAAAAAAAAAAAAAAGAAAACGTGGGGGAGCTAGACTAATTGCTAATATTTTTCCCCATTCTGATGTAAATAACAAGGTGGCAATCGGTGGATTGGTAAGTTGTTGTTGTTGAATCATTTCAGTCTTGTCTGACCCCATTTGGGGTTTTCTTGACAAAGATACTAGGGTGATTTGCCATTTCCTTCTTCAGCTCATTTTACAGATGAGGAACTGAGTCAAGCAAAGGTAAGTAACTTGCCTAGGTCATACTGCTAGTGAGTGTCTGATGCCAGATTTCAACTCAGGTCTCCCTGACTCTAAGCCCAGCACTCTATCCATTGTCCTCCAGCTGTTCAGGCATTAGGAAGACATACATTAAATTTCTGAAATGGTGAACAGTGTGATTGAAAATATAGAGGCTTTCCTAAACTTACCAGAAGCAGAAAGCAGCACAAATGTTTGTCAGTACTTAGTAAAACACTAACACTTTTTAATATATAGGCATAATTGTGCACCCATTTTAGCTTTCCAATTAACATTATATTGCTATCCTATTTTATAATCAGTCATCATTATCTTGAGATCCAATTAAATCTGAATGCTTGAGTCCACCAGATGACTACCACTTGTAGGCCATTTTGTGTGAAAGTAAAAGATGCCAATATTTATAGCACATTATGCCTGAGAGGGACAGCTAGGTGGTGTAGTGGATATCGAATTGGGCTTATAATCAGGAAGACTAAGGCTCATGAGTTCAAATCTGTCCTCAGACACTTACTAGCTGTGTGACACTGGGTAAGTCATTTAACCCTGTTTGCCTTGGTTCCTTCTCTATAAAATGAATTGGAGAAGGAAATACCAAACCACTCCAATATTTTTGCCAAGAAAACCTCAAACAGTGTCACAAAAATTTGGACACAACTGAAATCACTTAACAACAAAAGCCTGAGAGAATAAATAGAGACCTGTTCCATTTCTGTTCAACAAGAATTCTAAGAGTCTTTACAGGGCTTTAAGCAAATGCAGCTGTCAGGTGTTTTCTGTGGCATGCTTTTCATAACCATCTTTGAATTGGTGAAGAGCATTCTTGAGACTTAGAACCTCTAAAACTACAAAGAAAAGCTGACCAATAGTCAGAGCACTCATATTCATTTTAACTTGAAAAAAAGGCCAGTGGGTCCATCTGAGTCCTTTCCTTATGAAAAATATGCTCACTAAATGATATAGGAAACATATAAAATAAATTCAATCATACCGAATGCATACACCATTTCTCCTCCCATGCTATGTGGCACACGTAATAATAAAAAACTAAAAAAAAAAACACCTTAGAAGTGCAACCCTCTCATTTTACAACTTACAGAGTGATACAAGTATTAAGTAATTGAGCCAAGATTCAAACCCTGGTCCTTCAACTCCGGTCCAGTTGTCTTTCCATTTCAGGGCACTAGATTTAAGGGAATAAACCCATCTAAAGTTCTGATTCCGTATGATACTCAAAGAGATGTTAAGTTTTTACCATTTGATTTTGATTTTTAAATTCTCTTTTGGGGAAACTTGTGGAATAACCTATGATTTAATAATAATAGCTCAAATTTAAATAGTGATTACTAGGTGCCAGACACTGTTAAGCTCTAAAATTATTATTTCATTTGATCCTCCCAACAACCCTGGAAGATAGGTGAAATGATCACCCCCATTTTCAGAGGAAGAAAATGAGGTAAACAGAAGGTAAATGACTTGTCCAGGGTCACACAACTACTAAATATATGAGGCCACATTTGAACTCAGGTCTTCCTGACTCTAGGTGCAGTTCTCTATCGACTAAGTCCTAATTTAAAGAATTATAGTTTATTCTATACTCCAACATATATAAAAGAAATATGGATCACTGTGAACATGCATAAGGCTAACTTATTATGGAACAAGGAATATAAATCAATGTTCAATAAGGAAATATGCTGATAGAATGAGTAAAGCATTGGCCTTGATACAAAGAGATTTGTGTATGAATCCAAGCTCTGATATTTTACTATGTCAATGTGGACAAGTGACAACCTCTGTGATCCTCAATTGTTTTCATCTGTGGATATAAATTAAAAGACTTGTACTTCCTACCATTCTCACAGGTTAATTATAGAAGGAAAATAACCTTGCAAACTTAAAATTTCCGTATAAAGATGAGTTAAAATAACAATTGTCTAAGATTCTCTTTTACCATTCAGGTTGGTTGACATAGAAGGTGGATAAGTTTTCTCTTTAGATCACATAATCACAATTGCTAGAATTAAGTCTACGTTGTGTGGATATCAAAGGTCTCAGTACAAAAGCAATGATATTTGAAAATACTAATTGCATTCTCCTGCCACTACTAAACTTCCTTTAAGAATGGAGGTTCCAGGGGCAGCTAGGTGGTGCAGTGGATAAAGCACCGGCCCTGGATTCAGGAGTACCTGAGTTCAAATCCGGCCTCAGACACTTTACACTCACTAGCTGTGTGACCCTGGGCAAGTCACTTAACCCCCATAGCCCTGCCAAAAAAAAACCCCAAACAAACAAACAAACAAACAAAAAAAGAATGGAGGTTCCTTGCTGAATTGAGACTTGAGTATAATGCAAGGTTTGCTTCTGAAAATATTATCACTATAACTGGAATCAAAAATAAGAACTGAATGCATTGAGCAGTCTACAAAAGCACGTGATACTGTGTCAATGTAGCATCTATCATGATATGAGTGTTCCTATATTTATTATGGGGAAAATATGATTTTATTTTTATTTAAACTATTAGGTCCTTTGAGAAATTCACATTCTCATGAATTTATCTAAACAGATAAGCTCAATTTTTCTATAACATTGGAGGTTCTATACAATTTTGATTTTAATTTTAGAAACACATACTTATGGCTACAGATAGCCACTTCTTTGTCAGGGTAGATAAACTGTGCTTACAGCCAAGAATACCAGAGCACTATTTTTGTCATATGCTTATCAACATTTAAGTCATCACCATATAGCAACAGAATGCTTAACAAGTTAGTTTTATCTGCAGTTCCCAATTATCCAATACCTATTTTTGTATTTCCTCAGAGAGGAAAACAAAATGATTGAACCAGTATAGAAAGTGAAACACTCTTAGTTTGAGTTAAGGCTATTGGAGTAATGACCAAGAACAACACCAGTTATTTTGAAGTTGTAGCCATCTGTAAAATACAACTTGCCTCAAATAAAATTTTATGTAAATCTCTTTTTATGGAGATATATTACTTTTTTAAATATTCCTATGAGCAAGTTTAAGGAAGTTAGTAAAGAACCATGAAACTGATTGGGCATCCAGATTAAAATGAATATGCTTTTCT
Source organism: Dromiciops gliroides (assembly GCF_019393635.1). Lineage (NCBI taxonomy): Eukaryota > Metazoa > Chordata > Mammalia > Microbiotheria > Microbiotheriidae > Dromiciops > Dromiciops gliroides. The sequence continues at coordinate 76,526,098 of NC_057863.1, read as the reverse complement.
TTCCATTTTTTTTTTCATTTAACAACCTTGTTCAAAAACATAATAGGTTTCTCAATTGGCACTCCTTGTTAGTGAAAATAAAATCAAGTGTTTCCTGATATATGAATTAGCTTGCCTGGCTGTTGGCTAATATATGAATTCATTTGGCACAGTGTTATCTATATGCACTGTATCAGATAAGACTGAGAGCTAACATTGTAGGCCACTGTGTTTGGAAAGAAAAAATGTCCTGGCAAAGTTTTAAAAAGCATGGACTTACTACAGACATATGAGTAGATATCATAGTAGCTGAAATCAACTTATTTTAATTGTCAGGAAGGTCAAACATTAACAAAGAACAAGGTGGAGGGGGGAGGATGATCTGGAAGGTATGCCCCATTTTATTAAAGAAGAGACTATTATTAGTCTTTATAGATGAATACTTATGAATGGCTTTGGTGTGTGTAGTGGTAGGAGTACCCATCAATATCTCTACAGATCCAAGGCAGTAATTATGCAATTATGAATCCCACACCACTGACTCTATTTCCTTTAGAAATTAGATCATATAAGCCTTCTTTTGAAGATAGCAAATTATCTATATCTCTATATAGATATATGTGTATGTGTATATATACATATATACATGTATATAGAGAGTGAGAGTGAGAATGAGTGAGTGAGAGAGAGAGAGAAAGAGAGAGAGAGATCGCACTGAACTTAGAGTCAGGAAGGGCTAGGTTCAAGTTTCACCTTGGACATTTACAAGTGGGAACTGTAGAGACCACCTAGTCCATTCTCAACAATTTACAAACGGGGAATTGAGGCAAATATAGTTAAATCACTTGTCTAGAGTCACAAAGCAAATAAGTGTCTGAGGCTAGATTTGAACTTAGATGAATTTTCCTGATTCCAAGCCCAATGCCCTACTCACTGTGTCACTGAGTGGCTACCCATATCATAGTTTTGTAGAAAATTGAGATAATAGAAGACAAAGGCTTTGCAAACTTTAAAGTGTTATCAAAATGTGACCTCTCACCATCATTGTGACTGTTACTAACATTAGGAAAGATACATGAATGGGATCATTCATCCTTCTCTGTTTTATGGGTTCTCACTATATTTTTTTCCAGTCAGCTTTTAAGACTTAACTCATGGAAAAAGGAATAGTAAAATTTCTTGGTTGAGACTTTTAAGCAAAGAATAAGAATTATGAAGTAATAAGTTTCAAAAAGTTTCTGGATCATTGCTTTAGGCTTTTGTTACCATTCTAATATTATTTTTACATGAGGCTTCTAGATGCTACCACTATATTCCACTAACTTCAAGCATTAGTGTTTCTATCACTGTATTGTGTATCCCGTTTTCAAGTCTGTCAAGGAAATGTAACTTTCCTTGGTAACCAGTTTAAGGCTACCACGTCACCTCTGCTTTTTTTGGTTTGTTTTCCAGATGTAATTTTATTAATGTACACATCGCTTTGTAACAGAACTCCCTCTACCAGAAAGCTCCTCAACTGTCAATTTTGTATATAGCAAAACACTTAATCCTTGCCTAGGATCACAAAGTCAGTGTGTATCAGAGGTGGTACTGGAAACTAGATAGCCCTAAGTCTGTGTCAAATTCCCTATCTACTACACCAAGTTGCCACTTTAAGAACTGCTGATAATAATAGGAAAAATACACCCACTGAAAAGCAAGGCTAATTCTTAAGTCAACAATATTAATAAAAAGAGGTCAGAGGAGGAAAAAAGACAGGGAGAAGGGATCAAATTGGGGGAAGGGAAGGTACCAGGTGCTGTGCTAAGAGCATTTGGTCTTCACAAAATCTCTGCAAGGTAGGTGCTATTATAATCCCCATTTTGTAGCAGAGGAAACTGAAGCAGACAGAGATTAAGTGATTTGTCCAAGGTCATACATTGAGTAATGTCTGAGGTCACATTTGAATTCAGATCTTGCTGACTCCAGGAGCAGCACCTCATCCACTGCCTAAATGTAACCATTGAAGTTAATATTCCAAGGTGCCATCTTAGATTCTCTTATCAGAGGAGTTTCTTCCCAATACCTCAAGGTTTCTACACTGGAAATATGTAAATAGAAATTACCATATTTTCTGATAATGCATTTAACAGTGATATAATATTAATCAACTAAGATATGAGGACCTAGCACCTCTCCTATTCTCATTCCCAGCCTTTCATCAATTAACACTTGCATATTGATATCCTGGATGGGTACAGTAGGTCTTTGGTATAGATAAATACTACAGGACAATTACAAATACTCAACCGATTCAAAATGGCAGTATGGTATAATTCAAACCAATGGACATGGAGTCAGAAGGCTCCAATTCAAGTCCCAATCTTGGCACTAATAGTTATATGACTTTGGTAAAGTCTTCTCTCACTCCCTACTTTGTGGGACTTCTATAAGGGAACTCTTTGTAAACTTATGAAATGTAAGCAAGCCATTTGGTATTATTACTAACTAATAAGTATTTAAAGTGACTATCATTAAGAAAAATAATCCAAATTATCACAAAGATAAATTTTGTTGCAGGATGCTCAAATTACAAATGTTCTACATTAAAAAAATGAGAACAGGCTCATGTGACTATGAAGGAAATGTATCTTCAAGTGTAAAAATTAAAAGAAAGAAACAACGCTGAGAGATAATGAATACAGGGGCAGCTAGGTGACACAGTGGATAAAGCACCAGCCCTGCATTCAGGAGAACCTGAGTTCAAATCTGACCTCAGACACTTGACACTTACTAGCTGTGTGATCCTGGGCAAGTCACTTAATCCTCATTGTCCCACAATGAGAGAGAGAGAGAGAGAGAGAGAGAGAGAGAGAGAGAGAGAGAGAGAGAGAGAGAGAGAGAGAGAATGAATAAGAATGAATTCAATAAATCCATTTGGATGGGGGTTAGGTAACTGTTATGCATCAGGGTTGCCAATTACCCAGATGTCTCTTGGCCTCAAACCATGAGTGTTAACTCTAATGCTATCTGTCTTTAAGAAAGGCTGAGGAACCCACATGCACAAAATAGAAATCACAGGTAGTAATTTAAAGTACTAATTTAGCTCTCTCAAAGGAAGTCTTCATTTTAACCGGCCTGAAAGACCTCAAATGTTACGTTCCTATAGGTGAGATTTCAGACAGCTCTAAGCAGATGGGATGAGATTTGGGAGAGATGAGGGAGCTTCTGTGCCCTTCCCCTTGAAATCACAATTCAACAGTAATATTAATAACCTGAAAGAATTATTGCCTACCCTGTTACCCATGATGCCTAAATTACTATCAGTTAATGATTTACAAACTGGGAAAACAAAAATCATTAAGTTACAATAACATTGTCAGCCCTGTGAATCCTATGATACAGTAACATCAAGATAATGATATTCAATGGTTTGGTTTGGTTTTTAATATGCCCTGGATTTAAATAGTTTTAACAACAATGTACTTTCATGATTTGAAATCAGTAAAAACTAATGACAGAAAGTAAAAGAAAAACAAAATGACTTTTGAAACATATTACTACCAGTTCTAATCAGATTGATTTTAAATTTTAGGTTTACAGTACATTCTTATAATTGAATTATTTTTTTTTTTGCTGGGCAATAGGGGTTAAGTGACTTGCCCAGGGTCACACAGCTAGTAAGTCAAGTGTCTAAGGCCGGATTTGAACTCAGGTACTCCTGAATCCAAGGCCGGTGCTTTATCCACTGCGCCACCTAGCCGAACCTATAATTGAATTCTAATAGAATACAGTATATTATAAAGTATGACTACAGCTAAATGTGCATGCAATGAACAAAGGGATAGTAGTACTTTTATCCCAGATCCCCAAAGATTCTCTAGGAGCCAGGTAGCAAAGAGGATAGTTGATATCAGCTTTCAGGAGGGTGCAGAGACGGGGTTAATCTGAATTTGTTGCCGTTCATTCATTTTTTTCAGTTGTGTCTGACCCTCCATGACCCAATTTGGAGGGTTTTTTGGCAAAGATACTGGAATGGTTTGCCATTTCCTTTTCCAGCCCACTTGACAGATGAGAAAAATGAGGCAAGCAGGATTAAGTGACTTGCCCAGAGTCACACAGCTTGTAAGTGACTGATAACAGATTTAAACTCAGGAAGATGAGTCTTCCCAACTCCAACTCTGACACTCTGTGCACCGTGGTGTCTCATGGCTGCCCCAATCTATGAATGAATTTGCTTTAAGCAGGTGAACTACTTGCTGTCAAAATACTTGACATTTTTTTCTTCTGCTATTTGTTTTTCTATATTTCTAAGGTTATACATGAGGAATTTTCCCTCAAATATGAGTTGATAAATCAATCGCCATTTTACTCTGAATACAATAGAAAATAGGCTTCAAGAGGAAACATTTTGATGCCAACTCAAAATAAAAGCCCAACTCATCAAAACCCACAGCGGAAATAACATGTTTTCTGACTCAATATTCTTCTGTTTAATAAAACAGATAATATAGGAGGAAATGTGGGTGTATCTTTCTACACTTAGTGAATTCTTCCATTAAATACCCCCAAAATAAACAGTTATATGGCTCTTTTAGAAGTACTAAAAGAGGGGCAGCTAGGTGGTGCAGTGGATAAAGCACTGGCCCTGGACTCAGGAGGACCTGAGTTCAAATCCAGCCTCAGATACTTGACACTTAACTAGCTGTGTGACCTTGGGCAAGTCACTTAACCCCAATTGTTTCACCAAAAAAAAACCACATTATAAGTACTAAAAGAAATGTATAAATGGAGAAACATTAAAGTAAATACAATTACCATCAAAGTGATTATTATATCCTTGACAACTAAGACATATTCTGTTCTATCCCAAATTAATCTGAGTAATAAAAATTAACAATTTATTTATATAACACTTCCCTCCCCCTCAAAAAGAAGTAGATTCCATGAGTAGATATTAAATGCCCAGGCAAAGAAAGCAGCATGGGGGTGGGGTTGGGGTATAGGAGAACCTTTCCAATGTGAAACAGCAGACATCCTTCCATACTGTTTTATGTCATGCAAATCCTGGGGCAGTCAGTTTCAGGGGCACACTGCCAGACATGGCTGCGACTATATTAGAATGGAATTCCTCTGGCAACAAATGCACAGCCCCAAATCTTTAATGATTTTGTGACTAATAAAAAGGCCAGGGTGGGTATTGGTCCCCAGAGATTTCTCCTAGACAGGAGCCCAGTTGGAGATCTCACCACTGTTAATTTTGTCTACAGCCCTCTAGAAATGCTTGCTCCAGAAATCTGTGGTCAGGTAGTTTAGAAGCAAGGACATCACTTAACAGATTGACACCTACTGCTTCACTGATGTTAAAACGGGTGTAGCATAAACTAAAACCCACAAATAAAGTGTCTAAAGGAGTAACATTGTGCCATGCAGTTCTGTAATCTAGTAGATAGAAGCCTGATCCTTTTGAAAAGTGTTCTCAAGTAAATCAAAGTTAAACACATGTACAGGATGAACTAGAGTAACTTTTCTTTCACCAATGTTTTGCAAGGATACCATGGAAAGCATTATTTAAAAATAATTAGATTAAAGAAAATATATCTAGCATGCCTTTTAAAATTTTTGTGGTTTTGTTTTTGGTTTTTGTTTATTTGTTGCTTGTTTGTTTTTTAACTTGCTATGTACTGAAAAACCCTTTCAGAATCTTTAAGAGGCTGGGATCAACAGGCAACAAAATGGACATCACTGGATGTTTGTAGGTCAGTGAAGAGACATGTAATTTTAATAAATTACTCTACAGGAAAGTGCCTTAGACAGAAACATGAACCATCAAATGACTCACAGTTG